>NC_092114.1:35022591-35368987 GCF_045679555.1 Salvelinus alpinus
CCTCTTTGACTAGAAACACTTTGGACATGATGTAAAAGGCTATGGCTTAGGCAAAAAAATAACATTGATAGAAAGGGCTAGAAGGAGAACAACTAGAGTAAGAACATTGCTGTCCTTGAAAACGTCCCTGGAGGGTTTGTACAAAGCAAACCATGTGAGGTATAATAATATCCCTCAGGTGATCAAGTGATTTAACCCACTAAGTGCTTCTCAATATGGAGAGCAATGGGTTAGAAGAGACAATACTTGGCAGGTGGATGAAAATCGTTGTCAAACTCCTCAATTAACACATAACTACATTCAGCTTCTACTGAGGGTGGTTGCATTTGGTCTTTTAGATTGCATGTTTTGTAGAGTTTAAGACCTATTCAAAGTACCAGTGACTCCCTCAATACGGAAGTGGTCAGATGACGCGGATGCTACGATACAGGACTGTTTTGCTAGCACAGACTGGAATATGTTCCGGGATTCATCCAATGGCATTGAGGAATATACCACCTCAGTCATCGGCTTCATCGACGACGTCCCCACAGTGACCGTACGTACATATCCCAACCAGAAGCTCAAGGCTAGAGCTGCTGCTTTCAAGGAGCGGGACACTAATCCGGACGCTTAAAATAAATCTCGCTACGCCTTCAGACGAACCATCAAACAGGCAAAGCGTGAACACAGGATTAAGATTTAATCCTACTACACCGGCTCTGACGCTCGTCGGATGTGGAAGGGTTTGAAAACTATTACGGACTATAAAGGGAAACCCAGCCGAGAGCTGCCCAGTGACGTGAGCCTACCAGACGAGCTAAATGCCTTTTATACTCGCTTCGACGCAAGCAACACTAAAGCATGCATGAGACCACCAGTTGTTCCAGACGACTGTGTGATAACGCTCTCGGTAGCCGATGTGAGCAAGGCCTTTAAACAGGTCAACATTCACAAAGCCGCGGGGCCAGACGGATTACCAGGACGTGTACTCAAAGCACGCGCGGGACAACTGGCAAGTGTCTTCACTAACATTTTCAACCTCTCCCTGTCTCGAGTCTATAATACCAACATGTTTCAAGCAGACCACCATAGTCCCTGTGCCCAAGGAAGAGAAGGTAACCTGCCTAAATGATTACCGCCCCATAGCACTCATGTTGGTAGCCATGAAGTGCTTTGAAAGGCTGGTCATGGCTCACAACAGCATCATCCCGGATACCCTAGACCCACTCCAATTCGCATACCGCCCCAACAGATCCACAGATGACGCAATATCAAATCGCACTCCACATGGCCCTTTCCCACCTGGACAAAAGGAACACCTGTGAGAATGCTGTTCATTGACTACAGCTCAGCGTTCAACACCATAGTGCCCACAAAGTCCTCACAAAGCTAAGGACCATGGGACTAAACACTTCCCTCTGCAACTGGATCCTGGACTTCCTGACGGGCCGTCCCCAGGTGGTATGGGTAGGCAACAACACATCTGCCACGCTGATCATCAACACTGGGGACCCTCAGGGATGTGTGCTTAGTCCCCTTCTGTACTCCCTGTTCACCCACGACTGCGTGGCAAAACACGACTCCAATACCATCATTAAGTTTGCTGATGACGGGGGGCGCTGGTGAGCAGCAACATGTGAAGATGCGTTTTCTTGGTGCTCCGATCCAGGGCCAACAATTTACTATTAATACTTGACCAACACCGTGTTAATTTTGTCACTTTTAATTTGGAATCGAACCCAATTCACTAATCGGTCTTTTTTTCCTGAAATGTTTTGCCTTTTAATCGTAAAAACTTGAGACAACAACGGCTACGGGCCACAAAGGAGCAGGCCTCTGCTGAAGCCTCGGGCTCACCTGACACGGACTCTGATTTCGCCGACCTAGCCATGGTAATGGCGGCTATCATTACATCTCAACAGACTGTGCTGGCTAAGGTGGAGTTATTATCCACAGACCTATCCGCACAAATAGCTATTATTGCCACCGAGGTCAACATAAAGATTGACTCCGTTAACGAAGACTTGGCGAGACATGACACCCGTCTGAATAGCCTGGAAGATGGTTCAAATGTTTACTCCGACAAAGTGGTGACACTGGAAGAGCAAGTCAACCGGCTATCAACAGATGTCACAGTTCTGGGTGACTTTAACCTCCCCACGTCTACCTTTGACTCATTCCTCTCTGCCTCCTTCTTTCCACTCCTCTCCTCTTTTGACCTCACCCTCTCACCTTCCCCCCCTACTCACAAGGCAGGCAATAAGCTTGACCTCATCTTTACTAGATGCTGTTCTTCCACTAATCTCATTGCAACTCCCCTCCAAGTCTCCGACCACTACCTTGTATCCTTTTCCCTCTCGCTCTCATCCAACACTTCCCACACTGCCCCTACTCGGATGGTATCGCGCCGTCCCAACCTTCGCTCTCTCTCCCCCGCTACTCTCTCCTCTTCCATCCTATCATCTCTTCCCTCTGCTCAAACCTTCTCCAACCTATCTCCTGATTCTGCCTCCTCAACCCTCCTCTCCTCCCTTTCTGCATCCTTTGACTCTCTATGTCCCCTATCCTCCAGGCCGGCTCGGTCCTCCCCTCCTGCTCCGTGGCTCGACGACTCACTGCGAGCTCACAGAACAGGGCTCCGGGCAGCCGAGCGGAAATGGAGGAAAACTCGCCTCCCTGCGGACCTGGCATCCTTTCACTCTCTCCTCTCTACATTCTCCTCTTCTGTCTCTGCTGCTAAAGCCACTTTCTACCACTCTAAATTCCAAGCATCTGCCTCTAACCCTAGGAAGCTCTTTGCCACCTTCTCCTCCCTCCTGAATCCTCCTCCCCCCTCCTCCCTCTCTGCGGATGACTTCGTCAACCATTTTGAAAAGAAGGTCGACGACATCCGATCCTCGTTTGCTAAGTCAAACGACACCGCTGGTTCTGCTCACACTGCCCTACCCTGTGCGTTGACCTCTTTCTCCCCTCTCTCTCCAGATGAAATCTCGCGTCTTGTGACGGCCGGCCGCCCAACAACCTGCCCGCTTGACCCTATCCCCTCCTCTCTTCTCCAGACCATTTCCGGAGACCTTCTCCCTTACCTCACCTCGCTCATCAACTCATCCTTGACCGCTGGCTACGTCCCTTCCGTCTTCAAGAGAGCGAGAGTTGCACCCCTTCTGAAAAAACCTACACTCGATCCCTCCGATGTCAACAACTACAGACCAGTATCCCTTCTTTCTTTTCTCTCCAAAACTCTTGAACGTGCCGTCCTTGGCCAGCTCTCCTGCTATCTCTCTCAGAATGACCTTCTTGATCCAAATCAGTCAGGTTTCAAGACTAGTCATTCAACCGAGACTGCTCTTCTCTGTGTCACGGAGGCGCTCCGCACTGCTAAAGCTAACTCTCTCTCCTCTGCTCTCATCCTTCTAGACCTATCGGCTGCCTTTGATACTGTGAACCATCAGATCCTCCTCTCCACCCTCTCCGAGCTGGGCACCTCCGGCGCGGCCCACGCTTGGATTGCGTCCTACCTGACAGGTCGCTCCTACCAGGTGGCGTGGCGAGAATCTGTCTCCGCACCACGTGCTCTCACCACTGGTGTCCCCCAGGGCTCTGTTCTAGGCCCTCTCCTATTCTCGCTATACACCAAGTCACTTGGCTCTGTCATATCCTCACATGGTCTCTCCTATCATTGCTATGCAGACGACACACAATTAATCTTCTCCTTTCCCCCCTCTGATAACCAGGTGGCGAATCTCATCTCTGCATGTCTGGCAGACATATCAGTGTGGATGACGGATCACCACCTCAAGCTGAACCTCGGCAAGACGGAGCTGCTCTTCCTCCCGGGGAAGGACTGCCTGTTCCATGATCTCGCCATCACGGTTGACAACTCCATTGTGTCCTCCTCCCAGAGTGCTAAGAACCTTGGCGTGATCCTGGACAACACCCTGTCGTTCTCAACTCACATCAAGGCGGTGACCCGTTCCTGTAGGTTCATGCTCTACAACATTCGCCGAGTACGACCCTGCCTCACACAGGAAGCGGCGCAGGTCCTAATCCAGGCACTTGTCATCTCCCGTCTGGATTACTGCAACTCGCTGTTGGCTGGGCTCCCTGCCTGTGCTATTAAACCCCTACAACTCATCCAGAACGCCGCAGCCCGTCTGGTGTTCAACCTTCCCAAGTTCTCTCACGTCACCCTGCTCCTCCGCTCTCTCCACTGGCTTCCAGTTGAAGCTCGCATCCGCTACAAGACCATGGTGCTTGCCTACGGAGCTGTGAGGGGAACGGCACCTCCGTACCTTCAGGCTCTGATCAGGCCCTACACCCAAACAAGGGCACTGCGTTCATCCACCTCTGGCCTGCTCGCCTCCCTACCTCTGAGGAAGTACAGTTCCCGCTCAGCCCAGTCAAAACTGTTCGCTGCTCTGGCACCCCAATGGTGGAACAAACTCCCTCACGACGCCAGGTCAGCGGAGTCAATCACCATCTTCCGGAGACACCTGAAACCCCACCTCTTTCAGGAATACCTAGGATAGGATAAAGTAATTTTATTTTTATTTTATTTATTTAACCTTTATTTAACCAGGTAGGCAAATTGAGAACACGTTCTCATTTACAATTGCGACCTGGCCAAGATAAAGCAAAGCAGTTCGACACATACAACAACACATAGTTACACATGGAGTAAAACAAACATATAGTCAATAATACAGTGAAAAAAAATAAATAAGTCTATATACAATGTGAGCAAGTGAGGTGAGATAAGGGAGGTGAAGGCAAACAAATATATGTATAAATAAATAAAAATATAAAAGGCCATGGAGGCGAAGTGAGTACAACACAGCAAGTAAAATAAAAACTAAAAATAAAATAAATAAAAAATAAATAAAAAATAAATAAAAATAAAACAATGGAATGGTTGGTTTGCAGTGGAAGAAAGTGCAAAGTAGAGACAGAAATAATGGGGTGCAAAGGAGCAAAATAAATTAATAAATAAATACAGTAGGTAAAGAGGTAGTTGTTTGGGCTAAATTGTAGATGGGTTATGTACAGGTGCAGTAATCTATGAGCTGCTCTGACAGCTGGTGCTTAAAGCTAGTGAGGGAGATAGGTGTTTCCAGTTTCAGAGATTTTTGTAGTTCGTTCCAGTCATTGGCAGCAGAGAACTGGAAGGAGAGGCGTCCAAAGGAAGAATTGGTTTTGGGGGTGACTAGAGAGATGTACCTGCTGGAGCGCGTGCTACAGGTAGGTGCTGCTATGGTGACCAGCGAGCTGAGATAAGGGGGGACTTTACCTAGCAGGGTCTTGTAGATGACCTGGAACCAGTGGGTTTGGCGACGAGTATGAAGCGAGGGCCAGCCAACGAGAGTGTACAGGTCGCAGTGGTGGGTAGTATATGGGGCTTTGGTGACAAAACGGATGGCACTGTGATAGACTGCATCCAATTTATTGAGTAGGGTTTTGGAGGCTATTTTGTAAATGACATCACCGAAGTCGAGGATTGGTAGGATGGTCAGTTTTACAAGGGTATGTTTGGCAGCATGAGTAAAGGATGCTTTGTTGCGGAATAGGAAGCCAATTCTAGATTTGACTTTGGATTGGAGATGTTTGATGTGAGTCTGGAAGGAGAGTTTACAGTCTAACCAGACACCTAGGTATTTGTAGGTGTTCACATATTCTAAGTCAGAGCCGTCCAAAGTAGTGATGTTGGACAGGCGGGCAGGAGCAGGCAGTGATCGGTTGAAGAGCATGCATTTGGTTTTACTTGTATTTAAGAGCAGTTGGAGGCCACGGAAGGAGAGTTGTATGGCATTGAAGCTCGCCTGGAGGGTTGTTAACACAGTGTCAAAAGAAGGGCCAGAAGTATACAGAATAGTGTCGTCTGCGTAGAGGTGGATCAGAGAATCACCAGCAGCAAGAGCGACATCATTGATGTAAACAGAGAAGAGAGTCGGTCCAAGAATTGAACCCTGTGGCACCCCCATAGAGACTGCCAGAGGCCCGGACAACAGACCCTCCGATTTGACACACTGAACTCGATCAGAGAAGTAGTTGGTGAACCAGGCGAGGCAATCATTAGAGAAACCAAGGCTGTCGAGTCTGCCAATGAGGATGTGGTGATTGACAGAGTCAAAGGCCTTGGCCAGGTCAATGAATACGGCTGCACAGTATTGTTTCCTATCGATGGCGGTTACGATATCGTTTATGACCTTGAGCGTGGCTGAGGTGCACCCATGACCAGCTCTGAAACCAGATTGCATTGCGGAGAAGGTGTGGTGGGATTCGAAATGGTCGGTAATCTGTTTGTTGACTTGGCTTTCGAAGACCTTAGAAAGGCAGGGTAGGATAGATATAGGTCTGTAGCAGTTAGGGTCAAGGGTGTCCCCCCCTTTGAAGAGGGGGATAACCGCAGCTGCTTTCCAATCTTTGGGGATCTCAGACGACACGAAAGAGAGGTTGAAGAGGCTAGTAATAGGGGTGGCAACAATTTCAGCAGATAGTTTTAGAAAGAAAGGGTCCAGATTATCTAGCCCGGCTGATTTGTAAGGGTCCAGATTTTGCAGCTCATTTAGAACATCAGCTGACTGTATTTGGGAGAAAGAGAAATGGGGAAGGCTTGGGCGAGTAGCAGAGGGGAGGGCAGTGCTGTTGTCCGGGGTAGGGGTAGCCAGGTGGAAGGCATGGCCAGCCGTAGAAAAATGCTTATTGAAATTCTCAATTATAGTGGATTTGTCGGTGGTGACAGTGTTTCCTATCTTCAGAGCGGTTGGAAGCTGGGAGGAGGTGTTCTTATTCTCCATGGACTTTACGGTGTCCCAGAACTTTTTTGAATTTGTGTTGCAGGAAGCAAATTTCTGCTTGAAAAAGCTAGCCTTGGCTGTTCTAACTGCCTGTGTATATTGGTTTCTGGCTTCCCTGAAAAGTTGCATATCACGGGGGCTGTTCGATGCTAATGCAGAACGCCATAGGATGTTTTTCTGTTGGTTAAGGGCAGTCAGGTCAGGAGAGAACCAAGGGCTATATCTGTTCCTGGTTCTAAATTTCTTGAATGGGGCATGCTTATTCAAGATGGTGAGGAAGGCATTTAAAAAAAATGACCAGGCATCCTCTACTGACGGGATGAGATCAATATCCTTCCAGGATACCCCGGCCAGGTCGATTAGAAAGGCCTGCTCGCTGAAGTGTTTCAGGGAGCGTTTGACAGTGATGAGTGGAGGTCGTTTGACCGCTGACCCATTACGGATGCAGGCAATGAGGCAGTGATCGCTGAGATCTTGGTTGAAAACAGCAGAGGTGTATTTGGAGGGCAAGTTTGTTAGGATGATATCTATGAGGGTACCCGTGTTTACGGAATTGGGGTGGTACCTGGTAGGTTCATTTATAATTTGTGTGAGATTGAGGGCATCAAGCTTAGATTGTAGGGTGGCTGGGGTGTTGAGCATGTTCAAATTTAGGTCGCCTAGCAGCACGAGCTCTGAAGATAGATGGGGGGCAATCAGTTCACATATAGTGTCCAGAGCACAGCTGGGGGC
This sequence comes from Salvelinus alpinus, assembly GCF_045679555.1. NCBI lineage: Eukaryota > Metazoa > Chordata > Actinopteri > Salmoniformes > Salmonidae > Salvelinus > Salvelinus alpinus. Next base: position 35,030,100 of record NC_092114.1, read on the forward strand.
AGAGGGTGGTCTATAGCAGGCGGCAACGGTGAGAGACTTGTTTTTAGAGAGGTGGATTTTTAAAAGTAGAAGTTCAAATTGTTTGGGAACAGACCTGGATAGTATAACAGAACTCTGCAGGCAGTCTTTGCAGTAGATTGCAACACCGCCCCCTTTGGCCGTTCTATCTTGTCTGAAAATCTTGTAATTGGGGATGAAAATGTCTGAATTTTTGGTGGTCTTTCTAAGCCAGGATTCAGACACGGCTAAAACATCCGGGTTGGCAGAGTGTGCTAAAGCAGTGAACAAAACAAACTTAGGGAGGAGGCTTCTAATGTTAACATGCATGAAGCCAAGGCTATTACGGTTACAGAAGTCATCAAAAGAGAGCGCCTGGGGAATAGGAGTGGAGCCAGGTACTGCAGGGCCTGGATTCACCTCTACATCACCAGAGGAACAGAGGAGGAGTAGGATAAGGGTACGGCTAAAAGCTATGAGAATTGGTCGCCTAGAGCTACTAGAGCAGAGAGTAAAAGGAGGTTTCTGGGGGCGATAAAATAGTTTAAAGGAATAATGTACAGACAAAGGTATGGTAGAATGTGAATACAGTGGAGGTAAACCTAGGTATTGAGTGATGATGAGAGAGATATTGTCTCTAGAAACATCATTGAAACCAGGTGATGTCATCGCATATGTGGGTGGTGGAACTGAGAGGTTGGATATGGTATAGAGAGCAGGGCTAGAATCTCTACAGTGAAATAAGCCAATAAACACTAACCAGAACAGCAATGGACAAGGCATATTTACATTAAGGAGAGGCATGCTAATCGAGTGATCAATAAGGGTCCAGTGAGTAGAGGTTGGTTGGGGTCGTGGCGATCCAGACAGCTGGCCGGGTATATGGCTATCGGTAGCAGCATAGGATGGAGGTCTGTTTGTAGATACCTCGTGCGTTTCCGTCGGTAGGTTAGTGGGGTTCCGTGTAGTGGGGTTCCGTGTGGTAGAGGGGATCAATCCAAATTGGCAAAATAGATATAGTGACCCAAGGAAAAAATAAAATAAATAAATAATAATAATAATAATAGTTGTCCAATATACTTGTTCAAATAGCAGCCGATAAGACAGCTAACGATTAGCGGGCCTCAGATGAGCGTTCAGGTAACGTCGGGACGGAGGTGCCAGTTGGATAAATCCCTCGGGCAGATAACGTCGGCAGTCAGTCGCGGCAGTCAGTCGTGAAGGCCCGGTGGGGTTCCGTATCTGCAGCAGCAACAAAAGAAACGGGTCCGGATGGTGATGGAACTCCTCAGCTGGCTAGCTCCAGAATGATTAGAGTTTGCTCCGGGGTCGACGTAAGCCAATAGTCACACGGTTTGCAGCTAGCTAGCTGCGAAATCAAGGTACAAGTGTCCAGAGCCTGCGGCTGGAATCCGGGGAAACTGAGAGAAAAAAAGAGTCCCGGAATGCTCCGGTCCGAGTCGCGTTGCACAAAAGTGCCGGTAGATTATCGAGCTAAAGGAATAGCTGATGACCACTAAACGTGGGCAGCTGAAACACCAACGCTAGCCAGCAAACCGGCTAATTTCGGGGCAGCTACAGATTAGCTTCTGGCTAGCTATCGGAGTAGCTTCTGGTTAAGCTTTCAGGCTAGCTTCTGAATTAGCCCCTGGCTAGCTTCCACGATGGATTTTCAGATTGAGGTAAGTAATACTTTTTGTAATTGGTGAAGCGGGTTGCAGGAAAGCTTTTGCAGGAAAGCTTTTGTAGTTGAGTTCTTGGATAATAAAATAGATAAAAGATATGCGAAGAAAGGTGTAAATATATATATATACAGGACACGAACAATACGGAACAGAAAAAGACGTCTGAACTGCTAAGCCACCTTGGATAAGATAATCCTTCTAACCCCCCCCCCCCTCCCCCTTAAAAGAGTTAGATGCACTATTGTAAAGTGGTTGTTCCACTGGATATCATAAGGTGAATGCACCAATTTGTAAGTCGCTCTGGATAAGAGCGTCTGCTAAATGACTTAAATGTAAATGTAAATGTCGTCAAACTCCCTTCCAAGGTTGAGGACCTCGAGTACAGACAGCGCCGGGGGAACGGTCGCATTTTCAGCTTGAGGGACTCTAGACCGTTGGCGGGATGCGGCCTACCCTGTCCATAGCTAAACTGCTACAGGAAATTCTAGGCGTTGATTACGCCCCCACCCTTAACCGTGCGCACAGATGCATATAGTCCACACCGAAGAATGGGGAGCCGCCCAGACCCATAGTAGTTCAATTCCACTACCTTTAGGAGAAGGAGGATGTCTTCTTCCGTAAGGCAGCGCGAGCGGCTCCCATCACCCACGACGGCCAGAATATTAGCATTTACCCGGACTACATGGCGACAGTCATGAAGAAGAGGTAAGCCTTCAACGAGGTCTAGACACCAAGTTCGGCATTCTTTACCAGCTGTACTGAAGATCACTACTCCCTCCCGTGAGCAGAAGACATTCTTAGACCCAACCAAGGACAAAGAATACATTGTCTCGCACCTACATCCACAGGAGGACAGGCGACATAATACTAACTAGCCATTGTGGGCTCACTGTGAACCTGCACTAGCCGTACTAACACGACCAAGTACAAGGACCAACTAGTGTATTCATATCTTGATTAGCAACGTGCCTCCACACTGCTGCCCCAAATAATGACAATTATTCATCCAGTAACTTAACCTTATGAACAAAGATGGTATGTATAGGGTGACATGTTCTCACAAGAACAATATAGTACATGGCACAATTAGCTTTTACCAACTTGCTGCGGCTATACAGCCACGGTGCTAGGTGGCGCGGTAATAATTTGCCAAGTCGCTACCTAATGCTAGCCACTCTCTTTCCATGCCTTAATAGGATACCAATTTTTTACACTACTACTGGTCAGCAAACATATCTAAATGTGTTTATTGGGTTTCTACATTTGAAAACAAGGATGGCCCAACTTGGGCTATCATGGAGTTACAGTCTCCGGTCTCGCGCCTGTGCTCCCCAATGCCCATGAACCTTGGCACCCATGTTTTGAACCCCATTGTTAACTCCCTTAAAATCTGGTTCCAATTCCAAAGTCACTTTAGCCTTAAACAAGCAAGCGGCGTCTCTCCATTAACATCTAATCATCTCTTCCCAACAGATTGACACGGCATTCCAGTTCTGGCATAGGAACGGTCTGGTGTTTTTTGTGACCTATTTGTTGATAACACATTCATCTCATTCGATACTCTGAGGCTTGACCATAACATTCCCAATACCCACTTTTTAGATACCTGCAAACTCGCAGCTTTGCCCCCCAAAAATTCCCTTCATTTCCACTCGAGCCTACTAAGGTGTCCAGTCGAGTGGTGCTTAGATTTTAACCCTTATCTGAAGGGCCCAATCTCCAGATTAAATGACATAATACAGAACATTAATCCGCCTTCCTTTGCAAATACAAAATCTGTATGGGAGCAAGACATAGGTGGCAAGCTACCCAATGATATATGGCAACAAAGTGTTGAGCGTATCCACACATAATTTTGCATAAGGCATGGGCTTAGTCAGTTTAAGGTTTTGCACCGTCTCCATTTGTCACGATTGTGTGGAGGAGAGACGGACCAAAACGCAGCATGTGGAAAATAAGCCATCTTCTTTTATTTTACTACGAAGATGAACATGAAACGAAACACTCTTACAAACTATACAAAAACAACAAACGACCGTGAAGCTATAAACGTAGTGCACACACACAGGCTACAAACGTTCAACATAGACAATTCCCCACAAACAGCTAAAGCCTATGGTTGCCTTAAATATGGCTCCCAATCAGAGACAACAATAACCAGCTGTCTCTAATTGAGACCCAATTCAGGCAACCATAGACTTTCCTAGATACCTACACTCAACCATAGACACAGCTAGACTACTATACTAAACATAAACCCAACTACTCTAAAAAAAAAACTAAACCTTACAACCACCCTAGACACTACAAAAACCACATACATTCCCCATGTCACACCCTGACCTAACCAAAATAATTAAGAAAACAAAGAATACTAAGGCCAGGGCGTGACACCATTACTCAAATGACAGATTGGCAAAAATAGACCCAAATGTTGACCCCAAGTGTATGAGATGCTACCAGAGTCCAGCGACTGTGGGACACATGTTCTGGTCATGCACTGCTGCTGTTTATTATCTATGCATAGTCACTTTACCCCTACCTACATGTACAAATTACCTCGACTAACCTGTACCCCCACACATTGTCTTCGTACTTGTACCACCTGTATATAGCCTCGTTATTTTATTGTGCTACTTTTAATTATTTTTGAGTTTAGTTTATTTGTTAAATATTTTCTAAACTCTTTCTTGATCTGCATTGTTGGTTAAGGGCTTGTATAAGTAAGCATTTCACGGTAAGGTCTACCTGTTGTATTTGGCGCATGTGACAAATAAAATTTGACTTGAAGTACTAAGCCAGTGCAACCTTACACCTAATGCCAACCTAGATGTCGTAACCCCAAATACTAAGCAAAGTCTGGTATCAACTGCCTCCATCCAAGACATTCTGCTGTGGAAATCAAACTCACTCATGAAAGCGTTATCTGGAAAGCCCCATTGCTAACCTGCTCAGATCCAGGACCTCCGTGCCAAAGCTGCGCTTCAATCCTACGGAGCTCCGCAGTCCTCCCTTCCAGCTCTCTCTCCAGCATCTCTTTGTCCTCCACCGCCTCCGGAGAGATCCCCTTGGCGAGTGAGCTCCTGGGGGTCTGCTGCTCCTCTTCCTCCTCAGATTGGGTCTGCATGGCCGAGGTTGTCTCGCGGGCGCTCTTAGAGATTCGGGCCAATTCGCTCTGCTGGGCAAACTCCACCGACATCTGAACTATGACCTAGGAGAGATGCGTATGAGGCATCATAGTGGAATGGTTTAAATAAATAAAAATTAAGTGAAAGAAAAAGGTTAAATATAAAGTAGATTTTCAACTAAATTTGAAAGACAATTCAATCTAGATAGTACTTAAAGCACTGCTACCCACAAATAAATGCTAAAAGAGCATATTCCTAACAAAAAATGTTGTGCAGCTTAAACGGTATGCTTAGTACATAAGTACTTATGACTACTGTGTGTGTGTTATTTTTAGATGTTCACAGGATTCACTGTGCCCTAGGATACAGTTAGTGATTTAAACATACAAAGGCTGCTCATTAAAATAACAGCCAAATGTCTGCACTCTAAAAAATTCTCCAAGATTTGTTTTCATGCTTGTTAGTCGTTTAAGTCATTCTACAAGAAGAAAAATGTTATACTCTTCAAAGTACAGTAGGACCTTGTTCAGAAAACGAAAATATTTGTCATCATGAAATCGACTTAAACTATGTAGAAAATCTGAATTGCATACCTACACATATTTAGCCAGACACTGTATGATTGAGCTGTTGTTAGTACATGAAAGCAACAGTTAAGTTTGTCTGTAGCCTTCAATAACTATTTTTTGCGGGGTTTAATAATTGTCCCCGTTCAATATTTCCTGTTTGGCAATCAACTTCTTACCTTAGCTATCTCTTCCTCCACCCTCTCCTGGTGTCTCCTCTCCTCCGCGCTGGGCCCTTCGATAGAGCGGACACCCCCGTTGATGCCCTCTGGATCCTGCTTCACCTGTGACCACACCTCCTCCCTCTCCTTCTCTCTCTTTTCCTGCTCCCTCTCATCTCTGAGTCTGGTGAGCTCGGCACAGTGTTGCTCCTTCAGCGCGGCCACCTCCTGGAGGTACTTGTGGTAGAGCGCTCTCCTCAGCGCCTGCAGCTGCGCCGTCAGGCTCATTGACGTTGCCGGCCCGTGTAGCTCCGCACCCAGGCCCACCAACAACGCCTCCTCCTCCACCAGCTAGAGATGAGGGGGAGGAATGGACAGGGAAAAGGACGGGAAAAGGATGGACACAGATAGACAAAAATCAATGCGCCGAAGAGAAACGTGTATGGAAAGAAAAATAGGAGAGAAAAACAGGGATTGAGCAAAAGCCAGATGAGAAAATAGAGGGAAAGATCCAGAGGCTTTTCAGAGTGTGCCCCCTCACTTTCCCCTTACGCCTCAGCCACCAGCTAGAGATAAATGCACCAATTCTACTTCCTATGCCTCCAAGGCTGATTGACACACACTGATAAATAGATGTCAGACATCCTATAGAGCCGAGTTTCAGTTCGGATAGAGCACCAGTATGTCCAGCTACAATAGTAAGTATTTCCTTTTTCTCTGTTTCTGTCTTTCACTCAGTGACTCGTTATTGTGCTATAATGGCGCCTGGTGTTGGTTGCTCTCGTTGCTCCATCAATCTCCCTCCCCTTCTTTTTCTCTTGTCCTTTCCCTCCACCTACTTGTGTTCCCCATCTTTCCGTCCCTCACCGGACATCTCTCCATTTCTCACCCTTTCTTTCTGTATTTGCTTTCTCCCTCTGAGCTGCTCTCTTCTCATGCTTTCGTCTCAGATGTGCGAGACAGCGTCTCACGCTGCTAGACTGGAGAGCAAGGGATGTAGAGGGAGAGAACGAGCGGGTGGTGCAGTGATAGTGAGCGGGAGGCTTGACTGAAATGAACCGGGTCACTCACGCAGATAGAATCATGCAGCCGTAGACTGGAGTACTATATTGCCAACGCTAGCATCCACGCTACGCTAACCATTTACATAACTGGCACCTCGACTCTGAAACTTCCCCTCAGATAAAAATCCATTTGAATGTGGCCTCTCACTGCAGCCAACCACCCAGGGATCTGGGGCAGGTTTTAGCCAAAGGCTGCATTCTCCCCCATCCCCCTCCATCCATCTCTCCTCCCTCATCCTTTGCTCGCAGTGACGGCTAATGGAGTGTCTTAATTCAAATCAGCATTTGGGCTCAGATCGAGGGGAGGTGGTGTGTGATGGGGAAGATTTGGATAGTGAGATGAAGTGAGCAAACCTTTAGTTCCTCTGCATCCTCTTCCTCTGTCCGAAAGCCAAGCTGGGCAGCACTGGACAGGCTGAAAGACAAGTCAGTTCAAAATGTAAGAAATTAGTAGTCTTAAAAGCAAGCACATTAAAAAAAAGACACCTTCACTTATGAAATGCAGTACCGATAGGTACCGATAACAACTTCAATGTGGTCAAAGAAAGTTTGCTACAGCAGAATTCAATATAAAGACCAAAGACAGTGAAAGGTAAAGGGTAAACAAACATCCGCTATAGTGAATAGCCTACTAGTGAATCTACTAGTATTATCTTTCAACATCTGATTTTTTAAAAGGATGGAATTCATGGTCTGATCTAAGTTCAGTTCATTTCCAACAATCCAGTGTGTGAATTGTACAGGGAACTGCTCTACACCAAATTCTCCTTTGGCTAACTGGCACCATTCTATCAATCAACGTCATCATGGGGCATGTACAGTGGGCTGCAATGTTTTAAACTTTGCAGATAGGAATGTAATGTATAAAACTGACACACGATTAGTAGTAATATGAGGGTTATTCAGATAGAAATGTATAATGTAAAAAATAAATGCTTATCTGAATGTTCGGTAACCTTACTCTGCCCTAAATAAGCCTTCAGGCTTCGATGCCAAAAGGCTCCAAGTATTAATATAACTTAACAGCAGGGGGCAGTAGTATCATTTAATTATACCCATTAGATTAGAAACTGGTTGGGCAACTGGCGGCCCGCAGGCGACACACCCCCCCCCCCTTTTGAAGGCCCTTGGATCAATAATTGTTTAGGGTAGCAAATCAGTTGGGGTCTCAACTTACTGTTGCAAATTACAATAGTAGAATACACAAGGTGCAATTTCTAAATTTGGTTGTGCATGTTGGTACGCAGACCAGAAAGCAACTGCTCCCCCTCATTATGAGTTTATATTTTTGGTGGCCACCACCCCCATCAAAGTTGCCCATCCCTGTATTAGAATATGGTTTATCATAGTGTAACCTAACAGCAGGTGTAGAAAGACGCTGGGAGCGAAGTCCCCACTTCCGTTTTTCAGGAGAAACGGAAGTTAGGTTGAAAATACTGTATCCCCGAAAACCAGAAACATCTGCTTTCTGCTAACACCCCTAAGGGTGATCATAGTGAGAAAGGACTCTAGGGTAGATGGTAAGCAATACTGTACTCAACTAAAAACCAGTGGAAGTCAAAATATCACAAATTAGCATGCGTCAACTTGCATGCCCAAAGCATGGAGACTGAGAGCAATCTATTTGTCCAGACTACTTACAGGGTAAATAACAAATGTCATTTTCAAATTTGGGAGAATTATCCCTTAAATTTTCTATTGATATGAAAACACCTTGAGGAGGGCCAAATGGGGAGACGGATGTTTATGCTCCTTGCCTAGATCTGTTGGGCAGGAGAAACCCTACTTTTTTGGGTGAGTGGGTTAGTGACTAACATGACTCTAGTGTAATGCTTTTAACCACCACCGTAAATATTTCATAAGCTGGGCTGTGCTGCTGGCAGATAAGGTATCATTGCTTCACTAGACTCTTCCAATGTTTTACATAAGGATAAAAGGTTAACTCTAAGAAATTAAATTTGCCACTGTCTGGAAGCGTAACTATTGGTTTTATCATACCCTCTAGGGGTTAATAAAATTGATTCAATGCGATTAAATTGCGACAGGATGGATCTTAATGGATCTTAATTTTCAATTTAGCCAACATTATATAGGGAATATAGTAGGGAATTATATAGTAGAGAAGATCACTACATAAAAATGTCAAAATCATTTGATCCAAAGTTGTGCTATATATTCATTGGCTATGTCATAGCTAACTTGGAAAATATAAATATTGATACATTTCCCTTTGAAGACAATACGTGTCTACATACACAGGCTCCAATACGATTCGGTGCAAGTCGGTTTGATTAGAGAACGAATCGATGCGATTCAGTTCGATGCAATTCAATGCACTAACATTTGTTGCATAAACACATTCATTTCCATTCTAAAATTAAATTTGCTGCTGATGGAACTCATGAGCTGGATCCGGCTGAGCGTGCGTCTGTGGTGTGTAAATTATGTATGTCTATGGTGTATGTACTGTGGGGGAATGTATTTGTCCCCCCACTTCGGTTCTGACATCCCCATCAGCCACTGATTAAATAAATGTAATAGAAATTGTAATCTACGTAGTCACCAAAAGTATTTATTTATCATACTGCATACTCAAAGAAATGTTCAAATCTCACCTTTCTAGTAAAAATAGTTATACATTGCTACGGTGTAGTCACTTGAGACAAGCTCAAGTACACAGTACAAATACAAAATATTTTATGATGCATTTCCAATTCAACAGAAATGTATGAAAAGGCTTGAAATGACTTGCATGCTTTCTAAATATAGCATAATCGAATTATAAAATGACTAAGATTTCATCTTTATAACTGTAAAATACATATGTATGTTTAGTGTTAGAGAAAATGTGTATATTTTCTAAAGGTCTCTTGATCAAAACGTCTGCCCCCATCGCTGTGAATGTCTCACAAAGCTCTAGCTTGTTAGGAACTCTCCTTTTATCTCATAAATAAACTTGTCCGTTTACGACAAACAGAAAGGGTTTGTTTAAATTCTATGAATTATTTTAGATTAATGGCAATAAATCGATCTCTGAATGTACTACCCTGATGAAACCACCCTCTCCTGCTGCACTACAATGTAACAATTGCAGGCATATGCTTTGTTAGTGGCTGTGACGTAGGGTTCATCCAGGAGTTGATGGACAGTCGGAAGAGCAAATTAAATAGTAGTGGTTTCAGATTTCACATCATATGTCACACAGGCTCAGAAAATATACTCTGGTCCGTGGGAACCAGATCGATTCAGAAGCAAAAATGACAGTTAGAACCAGTACCAGATCCACACAGTTCCACTAAAATGGGGACCTTACATCCAAGATATTTCAACTTGTCATTTTTGTAGATTAACTGTTTGAGCTAGTAACGTATCAATATTTATATTTTACAAATTAACTATGACATAGCACAACTCTGGATTTCACCCTCCATATCAAAATTAAATGGTTTTGACAGTTTGGAAGTTTTTAACGGAGTGATCTTCTCTTCTCCTCTTGCTTAGGCCATGCAGTGAGCCTCGCAAAAGTGATTGCAATCCTTGTTATGAAATCATCACCTTTACCCTGTATATGTAAAAATGACCATATACACTGAGTGTATGCTATTTCCAGGACAGACTGACCAGGTGAAAGCCATGATCCCTTATTGATGTCACTTGTTAAGTCCACTTCAATCATTGTAGATGACAGGGAGGACACCGTTTAAAGAAGGATTTTTAAGCCTTGAGACAATTGAGACATGGATTGTGTATGTGTGACATTAATAAGGTGAATGGGCAAGACAAAGACTTTAATGCCACTGAATGGCGTATGATAGTAGGTCCCAGGTGCACCAGTTTGAGTGTGTCAAGAACTGCAACGCTGATTTCACGCTCAACAGTTTCTGTGTGTATCATGAATGTTCCACCACCCAAAGGACATCCAGCCAACTTAACTGTGGGAAACATTGGAGTCAACATGGTCAGCATTCCTGTGGAACACTTCTTACACCTTGTAGAGTCCATGCCCGACGAATTAACTGTTCTGAGGGCAAAACAAAGTACAACTCAATATTAGGAATGAGTTCCTAATGTTTTGTACACTGATTGTTTAAAGCAAAACTACCAAACCTACTGCTGATGGTGAACCTGAACGATCAAAATATAAGTATATTGTAAGCCCCGTCCAGCAGGTATAGCCAGATGAGTTCTCTCTCCGGTAGCTTACCTTTATTTCCGCAAAACATATTTTAAACAGAGCATTTGATAAAAATACCTATCAAATTACAGTGACCTCATATTGCGCAAGCCATTTTACAAACATTTGAATGTTGAGCGCAGATGTGTCAGATCTCGTTGGTCAGGATACTGGTATTGCCTGGCGTTGTTCGGCATGCAAAATGACTTGTAGATAAATGACTGTCAACACAGTTACATGCAGTTCAACACCGAAGGAGAGGACGCATCAGTTGTCATAAAAGAGAGGTCTTTTCAGAAGGTAGAAAGAATGTAACATGATCAACAACAAAAATGTGAACCGGCCGTCAGTTGGACCTCGGTAGTCAGTTGAACAGTGTTTCCTCCGACACATTGGTGCGGCTGGCTTCTGGTGTAAGCTGGCGGGTGTTAAGAAGCACGGTTTGGCGGGTCATGTTTCGGAGGACGCATGACTCGACCTTCACCTCCCGAGCCCGTTGGGCAGTTGCAGCAATGAGACAAGAATGAAATTGTAGAGATAAAGGGGGCAAAATCCCCCCCACCCCCCCCCAATTTTTTATTTTATTAAAAATGACATGGAGCAAACGGACTTAGAGTCCTGTTTACTGTAGCAGTCTTAACTTAACTTACATATTGACCTAAAGGCCTACTTCAATATATATCAATCATTCATGCAAGTCATCACCCCCCCTATAGCACACATACATCTTGCCGACGTCTACCTGATGTACACATGATACATCGGGAAGATGTAGTGTTAATTTTACATTTTTTATTTTACCTTTATTTAACTAGGCAAGTCAGTTAAGAACAAATTCTTATTTTCAATGACTGCCTAGGAACAGTGGGTTAACTGCCTTGTTCAGAGGCCGAACAACTGATTTTTACCTTGTCAGTGTTAAGTTCATGTTTTAAGTATCCCTATATTTCTGTTAATACGGGGCTATCACTCAGTCAAGAGTGCGCATGCGCAGGAAGTCTTGTCGTTGATGGACCTGGCCTTGAGTGTAATGGCTACTTGTAGTGTGTTCATATAGTATAGTAAACTTTGTTAAACTGGAACCTTGTTGTTGTGTCATTTCGAGTTAACATTGGTAGCAGAGGATGGTTTCTAACTACAATGTGCCACCTCGCTTCGACGAGAAGAGGTCGTACGAAAGTTGGAATAATGAACTGGGAATCTGGACACGCGTTACTAATCTGGACGCGAAAAAGCAAGCACTTGCGGTGGTATTATCGCTCGAGGGAAGAACGAGAGATACAGCACTGGAAATATCCGTTGAGGATTTGAACAAGGATGACGGTATGGGAACTTTGATCACAGCACTGGATTCTGTATTTCTTAAAGAAGAGAAAGACCGTGCCTACGAGGCATATTCAAACTTTGACAGTGTTACGAGAGATATTTCGGGTTGCAATGACGGACTACATCATTGATTTCGAACAGAGGTACAGTACAATAGGATGCGCAAGTACGACATGGTTCTCCCAGATGCAGTGTTAGCGTTCAAGTTATTAGATACTGCCCGTCTAGATAGTAGGGAGAAACAGTTGGCTTTGACTGCTTGTACTGTGCTGACTTTTGCATCTATGAAGTCGGCACTAAAAATAATATTTGGTGAAAAGACGTCTGTCGCGCCAATAACAGATGGAATGCAAGTGAGTGACGCAGCATATTACACCGAGCAGCACAGAAAAGGCGCCAACAAGTCACGTTCTCAAGACAACCAGAGGGCGCCATTTCCCGGCACAAATCCACTGGACAAATATGGAAGGAGATCGAAATGTCCTATTTGTCAAAGCACTTACCATTGGGTTAAAGACTGTCCTCATAAAAATGAACAAGTTAAACTAACAGATGAAAATGTAAACACAGAGATAGAGCAGTGTAACATTACACTGTTTTCAAATGAATCTGCTTCTGATACTGAGATTTTTGTAGTTGAATCCTTAGGATCTGCTGTGATTGATACTGCATGTACACGGACAGTGTGTGGTGCAAAATGGCTTGATAGCTATGTCAGTGAACTAAATATGAAAGAAGTACAAAATATGATTGACACACCAAGCAACAGAGCTTTCAAATTTGGAGACGGGAGAATTGTCCATTCTACCAAGAGAGTTAAGATACCAGCAAAAATTGGTCAGACTAAGTGTCACATTGAAACAGAGGTGGTCCCTACAGATATCCCCTTACTATTAAGCAAAGCTTCCCTCAAGAAGACAGGGGCTGTACTAGACATAAAAAATTACAAGGCAGTGATGTTTAAACAACCAGTGACTCTTGAACTTACTACCTCAGGCCACTATTGTGTAAACATTTTAGACAAAGACATCACACAGAGTCCATGCAAAAATTAGATTCTGACTGACACAGAGCACATGGAGATTCTGACAGTCACAGAGAACATGAGCACTAAAGAAAAACACAAAGCATTGTTAAAGCTTTACAAACAGTTTGGACATGATACAGTTGACAGACTTCAGAAGTTACTCAGCAGTTCAGGGAATAATGATGATAAGAAATACGAAACTGGAAACAAAGTGTACTACAAACGAGTTGACTGTCAAGAGTGGAAAGGACCGGGAGTAGTCATTGGTCAAGATGGTGTGATGATATTTGTGAGGCACGGAGGCATGATTGTCAGGGTGCATCACTCAAGATTGCGGAAAGTAAATGATCAACAAGATAGAGGGGCTGTTGCTGAGAATCAGTCTCCTAATGAAAATGACAAAAAGGACACAGTAACAGACACAAACCTACCAGATGTCGCATCCAATGATATGGACACTGAAACTGACACAGGAAATGGAGGAGAGACCTTCAACCATGCCACAGGTAATACTGTTGAGGGTTCAAATGAGGAAAACATTCAACAGCCACGTGTTAAGAGAACATGGTTGTTCCAATCTGAAAACTGGACAAACTGTTAAATACATGGACAGAGAAAGTGGTATTCCACATACAGCAACCGTCATTGAACGAGCAGGAAAAGCAAAACACCAGAACTGGTACAACTTGCAGTACTCTGAACCAGCTACACTTTCTGGTACAACAGGGTCAGCTGACCTGTCACTTGTAGATAATATCAGAATTGAACCAATGGAAAATCGAGAAAAACAGAATGACATTCAAAATGATGATGTACTTGAAACAAAGGACGTGTCATTTGACTCAGCTAAGCTAGATGAGCTCAGTAATTGGAGGAAAAATGGCGTGTTTGAGGAAGTCAAAGACATTGGCCAAAAGTGCGTCTCAACAAGGTGGGTATGTACCCTTAAAGAATCCTTAACTGGAATAGTGCCCAAAGCACGTCTAGTGGCTAGAGGTTTTGAGGCGCTGGCTGCTAAAGAACTCCCAAAAGACTCATCGACATGCGCCTCAGAGTCACTCAGATTGCTGATGTCAGTGATCTGCCAGAAAAAATGGAAACTTAATTCCATAGACATCAAATCTGGATTTTTGCAGGGAACAGAGCTGTCAAGGGACATTCACATCCGACCTCGGCCCGAAGCTAAAAGTGAAGGAACACTGTGGAAACTAAAAAAGTGTGTGTATGGACTGGCAGATGGATCACTCTACTGGTACAACAAAGTCAAGGCAACAATGCTGAATACAGGTGGAAAAATGTCACAAGTGGATCCTGCAGTCTTCTATTGGCTTGATCAACACTGCAATGTGACTGGAGTACTTGCCTGTCATGTTGATGACTTTATCTGGGGTGGCTCACAGACCTTTGCTTCAACTGTGATTCCACACCTCAAAGCTGTTTTCTAGGTTGGCCGTGAGGAGCATGATCATTTTTGTTATGTTGGCATAGAGTTTATTACAGTTGATGGAAAAATACTGATGCAACAGGAGAGCTATATCAAGAATCTTCAACCCATCCACATGGATTCTTCAAGAGCCGTACAAAGGAATTCCCCTCTATGTGGAATTGAAGCTGGTCAATTGAGGTCAAAGATGGGACACATTTTATGGGCTGCGAGACAGAGTAGACCTGGTTTGATGGTTGCAACTTGGCATCTAACACAAAACACGCCACTGTACAAACCATTCATGAGGCAAACAAAGTTGTTCGTAAACTGAAATCACAACAAGTGACTTTAAAGTTTCAGCATGTTGGAAAAGATGACTCTTTGAAACTAGTTGTCTTCAGTGATGCTTCGCTAGGTTATCACTGGTGGGACAAAACGGCACTTCCTACCTGTAGTTTGTGTCACTGACAACTACTCATTAGTTGATGCTGTGAAGTCAACCAAGTCTGTCACAGAGAAAAGACTTTGAGATTAGCAGCATCAAGGAACTTATTCAAGCACAGAGAATCCAGCGGATTCTGTGGTCGACCACAAAGGAACAGCTTGCTGACTGTCTGACTAAAAAGGGAGCATCCGGTCTTGTGCTCCTACAGGCTCTCGCTCCTACAGGCTCTCAGTAATGGAAAGTGGCAGCTTGAGTAATACAAATAAAAACTGTCACACAACCCATTTGTAATGGGGATCTTGAATAATACTTGGACATTTAATTATGTTGTTGATGTTTTTTTTGTCTTTAAAGAAAAGGGGGAGATTGTTAAGTTCATGTTTTAAGTATCCCTATATTTCTGTTATTACGGGGCTATCACTCAGTCAAGAGTGCGCATGCGCAGGAAGTCTTGTCGTTGATGGACCTGGCCTTGAGTGTGATGGCTACTTGTAGTGTGTTCATATAGTATAGTAAACTTTGTTAAACTGGAACCTTGTCGTTGTGTCATTTCGAGTTAAGTCAGCTCAGGGATTCGATCTTGCAACCTTTCGATTACTAGTCCAACTCTCTAACCACTAGTCTACCTGCCGCCCGTGTGGAGAGTGTTTGCACATTGGCAAGATGTCACCGAAACTTCGGCATTAGATCGCATTTGCCCTTCAGCCCTGTTTGGATGATGCGTGTCAAAGCATCAAAGCATTTTTTTTTTTTTACATTTTAGCAGTGGTGTAAAGTACTTAAGTAAAAATACTTTAAAGTACTACTTAAGTTTTATTTAACCAGGTAGGCTAGTTAAGAACAAGTTCTCATTTACAACTGCGACCTGGCCAAGAAAAAGCAAAGCAGTGCGACACAAACAACAACACAGAGTTACATATGGAATATACAAACATAGTCAATAACACAATAGAGAATAAAGTCTATATACAGTGTGTGCAAATGAGGTAAGACAAGGGAGATAAGGCAATAAATAGGCCATAGTGGCAAAATAATTACAATTAAGCAATTAAACACTGGAGTGATAGATGTGCAGAAGATGAGTGTGCAAGTAGAGATACTGGGGTGCAAAGAAATAACAGTATGGGGATGAGGTAGTTGGATGGGCTATTTACAGATGGGCGATGTATAGGTGCAGTGATCTGTGAGCTGCTCTGACAGCTGGTGCTTAAAGCTAGTGAGGGAGATATGAGTCTCCAGCTTCAGTGATTTTTGCAATTCGTTCCAGTCATTGACAGCAGAGAACTGATAGGAAAGGCGACCAAAGGTGGAATTGGCTTTGGGGGTGACCAGTGAAATATACCTGCTGAAGCGCGTGCTACGTGCGGGTGCTGAAATGGTGACCAGTGAGCTGAGATAAGGCGGGGCATTACCTAGCAAAGACTTATAGATGACCTGGAGCCAGTGGGTTTGGAGACGAATATGAAGCGAGGGCAAGCCATCGATAGCATACAGGTCGCAGTGGTGGGTAGTATATGGGGCTTTGGTGACAAAACGGATGGCACTGTGATAGACTGCATCCAATATGCTGAGTAGAGTGTTGGAGGCTATTTTGTAAATGACATCGCCGAAGTCAAGGATCAGTAGGATAGTCAGTTTTACAAGGGTATGTTTGGCAGCATGAGTGAAGGATGCTTTGTTGAGAAATAGGAAGCTGATTCTAGATTTAATTTTGGATTGGAGATGCTTAATGTGAGTCTGGAAGGAGAGTTTACAGTCCAACCAGACACCTAGGTATTTGTCCACATATTGTAAGTCAGAACCGTCCAGAAAAATGATGCTGGACGGACAGGCAGATGCGGGCAAAGATCGGTTGAAGAGCATGCATTTAGTTTCAGTTGCATTTAAGAGCAGTTGGAGGCCACGGAAGATGAGTTGTATGGCATTGATGCTCGTCTGGGGGTTAGTTAACACAGTGTCCAAAGAAGAGCCAGAAGAATATAGAATGGTGTCGTCTGCGTAGAGGTGGATCAGAGAATCACCAGCAGCAAGAGCGACATCATTGATGTATACAGATAAAAGAGTCGGCCCGAGAATTGAACCCTGTGGCACCCCCATAGAGACTGCCAGAGGTCCGGACAACAGGCCCTCCGATTTGACACACTGAACTCTGTCTGAGAAGTAGTTGGTGAACCAGGCGAGGCAGTCATTTGAGAAACCAAGGCTGTTGAGCCTGCCGATAAGAATGTGGTGATTGACAGAGTCGAAAGCCTTGGCCATGTCGATGAATACAGCTGCACAGTATTGTCTCTTATCGATGGCGGTTATGATATCGTTTAGGACCTTGAGTGTGGCTGAGGTGCACCCATCACCAGCTCGGAAACCAGATTGCAAAGCGTAGAAGGTACGGTGGGATTCAAAATGGTCGGTGATCTGTTTGTTAACTTGGCTTTCGAAAACCTTAGAAAGGCAGGGTAGGATAGATAAAGGTTTGAAGCAGTTTGGGTCTAGAGTGTCTCCCCCTTTAAAGAGGGGGATGACCGCGGCAGCTTTCCAATCTTTGGGGATCTCAGACGATACGAAAGCGAGGTTGAACAGGCTAGTAATAGGATTTGCAACAATTTTGGCTGATCATTTTAGAAAGAGAGCGTTCAGATTGTCTAGCCCTACTAATTTGTAGGGGTCCAGATTTTGCAGCTCTTTCAGAACATCCAGATAGCTGATTTGGGTGAAGGAGAAATGGGGGAGGCTTGGGCAAGTTGCTGTGGGGGGTGCATGGCTGTTGACCGGGGTAGGGGTGGCCAGGTGGAAGGCATGGCCAGCCGTAAAAAAATGCTTATTGAAATTCTCAATTATCGTAGATTTATCGGTGGTGACAGAGTTTCCTAGGCTCAGTGCAGTGGGCAGCTGGTAGGAGGTGCTCTTATTCTCCATGGACTTTACAGTGTCCCAGAATTTTTTGGAGCTTGTGCTGCAGGATGCAAATTTCTGTTGGATAAAGCTAGCCTTTGCTTTCCTAACCGCCTGTGTATATTGGTTCCTGACTTCCCTGAAAAGTTGCATATCGCGGGGGCTATTTGATGCTAATGGTCAAGGGCAGTCAGGTCTGGAGTGAACCACGGGCTATATCTGTAACTGGTTCTAAATTTTTTGAATGGGGCATGCTTTTTTAAGATTGTGAGGAAAGCACTTTTAAAGAATAACCAGGCATCCTCTACTGATGGAATGAGGTCAATATCCTTCCAGGATACCCGGGCCAGGTCGATTAGAAAGGCCTGCTCGCTGAAGTGTTTTAGGGAGCGTTTGACAGTGATGAGGGGTGGTCGTTCGACCGCAGACCCATTACGGACGCAAGCAATGAGGCAGTGATCGCTGAGATCCTGATTGAAGACAGCAGAGGTGTATTTGGAGGGCAGGTTGGTTAGGATGATATCTATGAGGGTGCCTGTGTTTACGGATTTGGGGTTGTACCTGGTAGGTTCATTGATAATTTGTGTGAGATTGAGGGCATCAAGCTTAGATTGTAGAATGGCCGGGGTGTTAAGCATGTCCCAGTTTAGGTCACCTAGCAGCACGAGTTCTGAAGATAGATGGGGGGCAATCAATTCACATATGGTGTCCAGTGCACAGCTGGGGGCAGAAGGTGGTCTATAGCAAGCGGAAACGGTGAGAGACTTGTTCCTGGAAAGGTGGATTTTTAAAAGTAGAAGCTCAAATTGTTTGGGCACAGACCTGGATAGTATGACAGAACTCTGCAGGCTCTCTCTGCAGTAGATTGCAACTCCGCCCCCTTTGGCAGTTTTATCTTGTCGGAAAATATTATAGTTAGGGATGGAAATTTCTGGGTTTTTGGTGGCCTTCCTAAGCCAGGATTCAGACACAGCTAGAACATGCAGGTTGGAAGTGTGCTAAAGCAGTGAATAAAACTAACTTAGGGAAGATGCTTCTAATGTTAACATGCATGAAACCAAGGATTTTACAGTTACAGAAGTCAACAAATGAGAGGGCCTGGGGAATGGGAGTGGAGCAAGGCACTGCAGGGCCTAGATTAACCTCTACATCACCAGAGGAGGAGTGTGATAAGGGTACGGCTAAGGGCTATAAGAACTGGTCGTCTAGTACGTTCGGAACAGAGAGTAAAAGGAGCCGGTTTCTGGGCGCGGTAGAATAGATTCAATGCATAATGTACAGACAAAGGTATGGTAGGTTGTGAATACAGTTGAGGTAAACCTAGACTTTGAGTGACGATGAGAGAGGTATTGTCTCTAGACATCAATTAAACATAGTTTTTTGGGGAATCTGTACTCCATACATTTTCCTTGACAACCAAAAGTACTCATTACATTTTGAATGCTTAGCAGGACAGGAAAATTGTGAAATTCACGCACTTATCAAGAGAACACATGGTCATCCCTATTGACTATGGTCTGGCAAACTCACTAAACAAAAATAAATGTATGAGTGTTGGAGTGTGCCCCTGGCAACCGTACATTTTAAAAACAAGCAAATGGTGCAGTCTGGTTTGCCTAATATATGGAATTTGAAACGATTTATACTTTTACTTTCACTTTTGATACTTAAGTATATTTTAAAACAAATACTTTTACTCAAGTGGTATTTTACTGGATGACTCACTTTTACTTGAGTCTATTAAAAAGGTATCTATACCTTTACTCAAGCATGACAATTGGGTACTTTTTCCACCACTGTATTTTAGCAGATGCAACTTAGTAGTGAGTGCATACATTTCCATAATTTTTCCCCCCCCTTCATACTGGTCCCCCGTGGGAACGGACGACCCTGGCATTGCAAGTGCTATGCTCTACCAACTGAGCTACATTTAACAATAAATGAACTGCAACATATCGGCTAAAGCAATTGAATTCAGGAATGAATGAAACCAAGATTGAACTCCTTGGCCTGAATGCCAAGTGTCACGTCTGGAGGAAACCTGTCACCATCCCTACGGTGAAGCATGGTGGTGGCAGCATCATGCTGTGGGGATGTTATTCAGTGGCAGGGACTGGGAGACTAGTGAGGATCGAGGGAAAGATGAACGGAGCATAGTAGAAAGTGATCCTTCATGAAATCCTGCTCCAGGGCGCTTAGGACATCAGACTGGGGCAAAGGTTCACCTTCCAACAGGACAACGACCATAATAACACAGCCAAGACAATGCAGGAGTGGCTTTAGGAGAAGTCTCTCAATGTCCTTGAGTGGCCCAGCCAGAACCCGGACTTTAACCCGATCGAACATCTCTGAAGACACCTGAAAATAGCTGTGTAGCGATGCTCCCCATCCAACCTGACAGAGTGAGAGGATCTGCAGAGAAGAATGGGAGAAACTCCCCAAATACAGATGTGTCAAGCTTGTAGTGTCATACCCAAGACGATTCGAGGCTGTAATCGCTGCTAAAAGTGCTTCAACAAAGTACTCAGTAAAGGGTCTGAATACTTATGTAAATGAGATTTCAGTTTATTTTTTTTATTTTTTTATATATATATAAATTAGCAAACATTTCTAAAAACCCATTTTTGCTTTGTCATTTTGGGTTATTGTGTATAGAATGGGGGGGGAACAATTTAATACATTTGAGAATAAGGCTGTAACGTAACAAAATGTGGATAAAGTCAAGGGGTCTGAATACTTTCCGAATGCACTGTACATCAATTTACAGTATATGTTACATCCCTACTATATACACTGATAATAATTAATATATCAGGAGATAAAAGCTATGCTAATAATAATGGACTCAGGACAGGGTGAGAATAAGACTGAAATCTACTTTCAAAGGATTAAGGAGACGGCTAATACCTTGGCAATTCAAGTGGGCCTGAAAGGCAACTGTAGAAGTTAACTGCCTGGTGCTTTCAGGTCACAGTGATCTGATAAGTGCTGCTGCACTCTTTCTATGCATGCACAGACAGACAGATGAGGGAGATGAGCTATGATGAAACTGGCTCTCATGAGGACCGCCACAGGAAAGGAAGACCCAGAGTTACCTGTGCTGCAGAGGATAAGTCCATTAAGTTTAAGTTCCAGAAATTTCAGACCAAATAAATGCTTCAGAGTTCAAATAACAGACACATCTCAAAATCAACTGTTCAGAGGAGACTGCGTGAATCAGGCCTTCATGGTCGAATTGCTGCAAAGAAACCACTACTAAAGGACACCAATAAGAAGAAGAGATTTTTGGTTCCAACCGCCGTGTCTTTGTGAGACGCAGAGTAGGTGAACGGATGATCTCCACATTTGTGGTTACCACCGTGAAGTATGGAGGTGGTGTGATGGTGCTTTGCTGGTGACACTGGGTGATTTGTGATGGTGTGGGGGTGCTTTGCTGGTGACACTGTCAGTGATATATTTAGAATTCAAGGCACACTTAACCAGCATGGCTACCACAGCATTCTGCAGCGATACGCCATCCCATCTGGTTTGCGCTTAGTGTTACTATCATTTGTTTTTTAACAGGACAATCACCCAACACACCTCCAGGCTGTGTAAGGGGTATTTGACCAAGAAGGAGAGTGATGGAGTTATGTATCAGATGACCTGGCCTCCACAATCACCCGATAATCACCCGCCCTCATCCCAAACCCGATGGTTTGGGATGAGTTGGACCACAGACTGAAGGAAAAGCAGCCAACAAGCACTCAGCATATGTGGGAACTCCTTCAAGACTGTTGGAAAAACATTACTCATGAAGCTGGTTGAGAGAATGCCAAAAGTGTGCAAAGCTGTCATCAAGGCAAAGGGTGACTACTTTGAAGAATGTACAAAATAGTAAAAATAAAGAAAAACCCTTGAATGAGTAGGTGTGTCCAAACGTTTGACTGGTACTTGTGGCAAAGGGGGGCTGAGTGATAAATGGCAGATCTAATAAACAGACTCTGCCCTCGCACTAAAATGGCCACCCCAACATGAACTACAGATCCCCAGAAGCAAGGGGAACGCTCAGAAGGTGGGGCCGACCCACAGATCGGTTTACCATCCTCAGACGGACGGGCTGGTTGAGAAATTCAACCGCACCCTGAAGTCAATGCTCAGGAAGGTAATCGATAAGGATGGGAAAAACTGTGATTTCATGTTGCCGTATCTGATGTTAACCATTAGACAGATTCCCCAAGCCTCGCTGGGGTTTTCACCCTTTGAGCTGGTATATGGGAGGCATCCCCAGGGAATCTTAGACATCGCCTGGGAAACCTGGGAGCCCCAACCAACCCTTTATACTAGTGTTATAGAGCACGTCGCGGCAATGCCAGACAGGATAGCCACAGTCACACCCATCGTGTGGGTGCACATGAGGCAAGCACAAGAGCACCAGCGGCACACTTATAACCGGCAGGCTACCCTGAGGGAATTTCAACCGGGATATAAGGTGGTAGTGCTGGTCCCCAAGGTAGAGTGTAAACTACTAGCCACATAGAAAGGACCATATGACGTGCTGGAGAGAATAGGATTAGTTAATTATTGGATCTGACAGCCAGGTCGTCGGCCCCCGGGAACAGATCTATCACATAAACCTGTTAAAAGCATGCAGAGAGAAACACCAATTGTCACGTACCCCACACCCACTCAGGAGGCAGCCACTGTGTATGTTTCACCTACTCTGTCCGCAGCACAAGTACAGGAAGTAAAGACTCTGATCCAGAAAAACAGATGTGTTTTCAGGGACACCAGGCCGAATTGAGGTTACGGCTCATGATATTGTTTCCCTACCAGGGAGAAAAGTGAGCATGAGGCCATATTGGGTACCCGAGGATCGACGAGCCGCGATTAGAGCAGAGATAGAAAATGTTGGCAGATGGAGTAGTCGAAGAGTCACATAGTGAGTGGTCTAGCCCAATTGTGATGATCTCCAAGCCCGATGGGTCTTTGCAGTTTTGTAATGATTTTCGGAAGGTAAATGAAATCTCCAAGTTTGATGCCTACCCTATGCCCCGAGTAGATGAACTGTTGGAGAAAATTGGTCAAGTTCAGTACATTACGACCCTGCACCTAGCCGAAGGTTACTACCAAATTCATCTGACTCCCAGAGCCAAAGAAAGACAGCCTTTGCAACCCCTGATGGTTTGTATCAATACACAGTCATGCCATTCGGCTTACACAGGGCCCCAGCCAACTTTCAACGGACCAGGTCCTAAATCCGCACAGAGCTTACGCCGCAGCCTATTTAAATGACATGACGGATATACAGCCCAGATTGGGAATCCCACTTACCCAGGGTACAGGCAGTGCTAGACGCCCTTAGGAAAGCAGGGCTCACGGCAAACCCTGCCAAGTGTTGTGGGGTTAGAGGAAACCGAGTATCTGGGAAGAGGGTTCATCAAACCCAAACTTAAGGTCGAGGCAATTAGAAGATGGCCAAAACCAGGAAATAAGAAGCAGGTTCGAGCCTTCCTAGGGTTGACCGGTTACTTCCGGAAGGTCATCCCAAATTATGCCATAGTGGCCACCCCACTCACCGACATGACGAGTGTCAGAGGGCCAAACATGCTAAAATGGAATGAAAAGGCAACTAAATCATTTAGAACATTACAGGAGGCTCCCTGCTGTAATCCAGTGCTGGTGGTACCAGACTTTGAGCGCGAGTTCATTGTTCAGACGGATACGTCAGAGGTTGGCTTGGGAGCCATGCTCTCCCAAGAGGTAGATGGGGTGGGAAACTTGGAACCACGGGAGGCCAACTACTCAGTACTGAGAAAGAGACTGTGGCAGTAAAGTGGGCTCTAGAAAGCCTGAAATACTACCTGCTAACGCGCCACTTCACTCTACTCAGTGACCATGCCCCACTCACCTGGATGCATAGGGCTAAAGAGAAGAACGGTCGGGTGATGTGGTGGTTTTTGAGTCTCCAACCATTTCACTTAAAACAAAGAGCAGGGAAGGAAATGGGAAATGTGGATGGGTTGTCACGCATGCACGCCTATTTTGCTGCGGTAGCCCGACCTAGGGGGTGCTCAGCATATGTGTGAACTCTTGGAAACTGTTGGAAAAGCTTTCCTCATGAAGGTGGTTGAGAGAATGCCAAGAGTGTGCAAAGCTGTCATCAAGGCAAAGGGTGGCTACTTCGAAGAATCTCAAATATAAAATATATTTTGATTTGTTTAACACTTGTTTGATTACTACATGATTCCATGTGTTATTTCATAGTTTTGATGTCTTCACTATTACTCTAAAATAGTAAAAATAAAGAAAAATCCTTGAATGAGTAGGTGTGTCCAAACTTTGGACTGGTACTTGTGGCAAAGAAGGGGGCCGAGTGATAAATGGCAGATATGTGAGGGCAGAACTAATAAACGGGCTCTACCCTCGCACTAAAATGGCCACCCCGAAAAGAACTACAGATCACAAAATCGCTGACCGCCAAAAACTACAATCCCCTGAAGAGAGAGAGGAAGGGGCTGGGGGATCTGTGAACCATAGAGAAAGAGAAAGTAATAATATATATTAGCTGGTTTGTACCGTATATGACCTGGACTGTTTGGACTTACCTGTTGGCGTTTGGACTAGAGGTCGACCGATTTCAAGTTTTCATAACTATCGGTAATCACATTTTTAGACGCCGATTACATTGCAATCTACAAGGAGACTGCGTGGCAGGCTGACCACCTGTTACGCAAGTGCAGCAAGGAGCCAAGGTAAGTTGCAGGCTAGCATTAAACTTAACTTATAAAAAAACAATCAATCTCAACATAATCACTAGTTAACTACACATAGTTAATGACATTACTAGTTTAACTAGCTTGTCCTGCGTTGCATATAATCAATGCGGTGCCTGTTAATTTATCTTCGAATCACAGCCTACTTCGCCAAACGGTTGATGTTTTAACGAAAGCGCCTTTGCGAAAAAAGCACAATCGTTGCACCAATGAACCTAACCATAAACATCAATGCCTTTCTTAAAATCAATACACAAGTAAAACATTTTTTTTTAAACCTGCATATTTAGTTAAAAGAAATGCATGTTAGCAGGCAATATTAACTAGGGAAATTGTGTCGCTTCTCTTGCGTTCAGTGCAAGCAGAGTCAGGGTATATGCAGAAGTTTGGGCCGCCTGGCTCGTTGCGGACTGTGTGAAGACCATTTCTTCCTAACAAAGGCCGTAATTCATTTGCCAGAATTTTACAGAATTATGACATAACATTGAAGGTTGTGCAACGTAGCAGCAATATTTAGACTTAGGGTTGCCACCCGTGTTAGATAAAATACGGAATGGTTCTGTATTTCACTGAAAGAATAAACGTTTTGTTTTCGAAAATGATAGTTTCCGGATATGACCATACCTAACGCTCGTATTTCTGTGTGTTTATTATGTTATAATTAAGTCTATGATTTGATATTTGATAGAGCAGTCTGAGCGGTGGTAAGCAGCAGCAGGCTCATAAGCATTCATTCAAACAGCACTTTCCTGCATTTACCAGCAGCTCTTCGCAATGCTTGAAGCACATCGCTGTTTATGACTTCAAGCCTATCAACTCCCAAGATTAAGCTGGCAATACTATAGTGCCTATAAGAACATCCAATAGTCATAGGTATATGAAATATAAATGGTATAGAGAGAAAGTCCTATAATTCCTATAACTACAACCTAAAACTTCTTAACTGGAAATATTGAAGACTCATGTTAAAAGGAACCACCGGCTTTCATATGTTCTAATGTTCTGAGCAAGAACTTAAACGTTAGCTTTTTTACATGGCACATATTGCACTTTTACTTTCTTGTCCAACACTTTGTTTTTGCATTATTTAAACCAAATTACAAGTCATTATTTATTTGAGACTAAATAGATTTTATTTATGTATTATATAAAGTTAAAATAAGAGTTAATTCAGTATTGTTGTAATTGTCATTATTGCAAATATAAAAATATATATAAAAAAAAAAAAAAAAATTAAATGGACGATTAATCGTTATCGGCTTTTTTTTGGTCCTCCAATCGGTATCGGCGTTGAAAAATCATAATCGGTCGAACTCTAGTTTGGACCTGGACATACAGAGAACCCGATTCATGTACCGAACCCTGCAATCCTTGACCACGCCTGCGGCCTGGGCGGACCAGGACGGAGAAACCAACATACAGGTAACTGTACTGTCCTGCTCGAAATTTGTCCTGTTCGATTTTGGTGACGGTCTCCGCTTAATTTGTGACAAACTCTCCTAACCTTGAAGAGGTTTGTCACATACTGTAATACCCATGAGGTGTTCGTGGACTAAGCAATTCATATGTTGACTTGGATTCCATGAAGTTGGATTTAGTTTGAGCTCAATTATTTGTGTTTTTGGGGAATGTGAAAGGGTTGATGGTGATCTATTGAGAGGCTACTCAGACTCCTTGCTCCGGCCACACCCACAGACAGTCTCTTCTCCGGAATGAGTCCGGATCTGTATACCTCCCCGACCATTCACCGAATGTGAACACATTCAGGGCCATCTGATTGGTCCAGAAACCAATAGGTTGGACCAGAGCCAAAACACATGTGGGTAAAGCGGAGGTTTGAAAATGTGTCAATGACTTTGATACTCTGATTGGTTAGAGACGAGCTTCTCCTCACCAAAAACATCTTCAATGATGGCTTCCTCAGACAAAAGTATGTAGCGAATGACAGAGCAGGGGTCTAACATTCCACCTAGATACCAGGGGCTTGTTAAGGTAGATGCAATGGTAGAGAAAATTCAGATAGAAAATGCATCCGCCATCCATTGAAAATGACTGATTCCGTTAGTTTGACAGAAGTAGTGCCTAGTATAAACACTGAGAAGTTCATGCATGTGATTTATGTATAGCTATTTCTAAATCATAGTTATCATCACCATTACCTGAACTACCTGAATTACCTGAACTGGGCCTCAGTGCCTGTGACCTCATCAAGGTGCTGCTGTAGCACTAGAAGTTCGGTAGAGTAGCGCTCCTCTGTCTCTTTGGCCTGCTGCTGGTAGTAGGCCCTAAGGTGCTCCACCTCCAGTCTGTGGCATTCCTCCAGCTGGGCCCGCTGCTGCTGGACGTCGGCCCTCA
Organism: Salvelinus alpinus; assembly: GCF_045679555.1. NCBI lineage: Eukaryota > Metazoa > Chordata > Actinopteri > Salmoniformes > Salmonidae > Salvelinus > Salvelinus alpinus. The sequence goes on from NC_092114.1 coordinate 35,057,098, forward strand.
ACTTCTGGACGTCCTCAGCAGTGTGGGAGGAGGGCGAGGCAGTGGTCAGCTCCCTCCGATCTGGGTAGAGAGAGATAGCCATGCTAATGCTAACACTATGTAGACGGAAGCAGATGGCCTCTATCTTTCCCATTCATTTTGGTATTGAGGCTTGCAGACATTCCAAATGCAGATGGTATAGAATATGGGCACCACATAATTCTGGTTTAAACATACAATGTAGATCAAGATTTACCATCGAGGCCGTGTGTGGAAGTAATAGAGCTGTCGATAATCTTGCGCAGGCTGGCGATCTCCTCCTGACTGCTGCGCTTCAGATCATTGTACCCCAGCTGTATCACCTCAATCTAAGAATAACAAGTAGTTTGACAGCAGAGTTCGTTGGCGTTATCATTAAAGTCAATTAGCTAGAGTGCCTTCAGGAAGTATTCAGGAAGTATTCACACCCGTTGACTCCCCCCCACCAAAAAAAAATCATAATTGAAATTGTCACTGGCCTACACACAATACCCCGTAATGTCAAAGTGGAATTATGTTTTTAGAATGTGAATGTACCCCACACATACAACTATCTGTAAGGTCCCTGAATCAAGCAGTGAATTTAAAACACAGATTCACCTGCAAAGATCAGGGAGGTTTTCTAATGCCTGGCAAAGGGCACTATTGGAGGTAAAAAATAAACAAAATAAAAACATTGAATATGCAAGTTATTAATTACACTTTGGATGGTGTATCAATACACCCAGTCACTACAAAGCTACAGGTGGAGTTTAAGGCAGGAGTTTAATGGCTGTGATAGGAGAAAAATTTGATCAACATTGTACAATAAACAAAAAATAAACATGTGAAGTATTGGTCCCATGTTTCATGAGCTGAAATAAAATCCCAGAAAATGTTCAATAAACACAAAAAGCATATTTCGCACAAATTTGTTTACATCTCTGATAGTGAGCATTTCTCCTTTGCCAAGATAATCCATTCACCTGACAGATGTGGCATATGAAGAAGCTGATTGAACAGCATGATCATTACACAGGTGCATCTTGTGATGGGGACAATAAAAGGCCACTAAAATGTGCTGTTTTGTCACAACACAATGCCACAGATGTCTCAAGTTGACAGAGTGTGCAATTGGCATGCTGACTACTGTAATGTCCACCGGAGCTGTTGCCAGAGAATTTAATGTTAATTTCTCTACCACAAGCCACCTCCAACATTGTTTTAGAGAATTTGGCAGTACATCCAAGCGGCCTCACAACCGCAGACCACGTGTAACCCTGCCAGCCCAGGGACTCCACACCCAGCTTCTTTACCTACGAGATCGTCTGCAGACCAGCCACCAAGACAGCTGATGCAACTGTACGTTGCACAAAAGGATCTGTACACAATTCCTGGAATCTGAAAATGTACCAGTTCTTCCATGGCCTGTATACGCAGACATGTCACCCATTGAGCATGTTTGGGATGCTCTGTATCAACGTGGACCACAGCGTGTTCCAGTTCCTGCCAATACCCAGCAACTTCGCACAGCCATTGAAGAGGAGTTGGACAACATCCCACAGGCCACAATCAACAACCTGATCAACTCTACGCAAAGGATATGAAGCATATGGTGGTCACACCAGATACTGACAGGTTTTCTGGTATCTGTGACCAACAGATGCATATCTGTATTCCCAATTATGTGAAATCCATAGATTAAGGCCACATTTATTTATTTCAATTGACGGATTTCCTTATATGAACTTTAACTCAGTAAAATCTTTGAAATTGTTGCATGTTTCGTTTATATTTTTGTTCAGTGTAGTTACTCCATAATACTAACCTAAATGACAGAGTGAAAAGAAGGAAGCCTGTACAGAATAAAAATATTCCAAAACATACAGTAATACAAAAAAAATAAAAAATGGAAATGCAATGAACTTTTTGTCCTGAATACAAGTGGTATATTTGGGGCAAATCCAATACAACACATGACTGAATACCTCTCTCCATATTTTCAAGCATAGTGGTGGCTGAATTATGTTATGGGTATGCTTTAATAGTTAAGGACTGAGGAGTTTTTCTGGATAAAACAAAAGAAATGCACAGGCAAAATCCTAGAGGAAAACCTGGTTCAGTCTGCTTTCCACCAGACACTGGGATATGAATTCCCCTTTCAGCAGGACACAAGGCCATATCTACAGTGGAGTTGTTTACCAAAAAGACAGTGAATTTTACCCATAGCGGCCTAGTAACAGTTTTGACTTAAATCTATTTCAAAAGCTATGGCAAGAGCTGAAAATCAATGTCAACAATGATCAACAACCAATTTGACAGAACTTGAAGAACTATGAAAATAATGGGCAAATGTTGCACAATCCTGGTTTGGAAAGCTCTTCGAGACTTACCCAGAAAGACTCACAGCTGTAATTGCTATCAAAGATGATTCTAACATGTATTGAATACTTATCTAATCAAGATACATTAGTGTTTTATTTTAATTCAAATTTTTTAAAACATTTTTACAAATGGGGCCTCCCGGATGGCACAGCGGTCAGATTCGGGTTCGATCCCAGGCTGTGTCACAGACGGCCGCAACTGGGAGACACATGAGGCGGCGCACAATTGGCCCAGCATCATCCAGGTTATGGGAGGATTTGGCCGGCTGGGTTGTCCTTGTCCCATCGCGCACTAGCGACTCCTTGTGGCGGCCAGGCCACAAGGAGCACCCCCACAACATGATGCTGCCACCCCTGTGCTTCACGGTTGGGATGGTGTTCTTCGGCTTGCAAGCCTCCCCCTTTTTCCTCCAAACATTACAACGGTCATTATGGCCAAAAAGTTATATTTTTGTTTCATAAGACCAGAGGAAATTTCTCCAAAAGGTACGATCTTTGTCGCCATGTGCAGTTGTAAACCGTAGTCTGGCTTTTTTTATGGCGGTTTTGGAGCAGTGGCTTCTTCCTTGCTGAGCGGCCTTTCAGGTTATGTCGATAGAGGACTTGTTTTACTGTGGATATAGATACTTTTGTACCCGTTTCCTCCAGCATCTTCACAAGGTCATTTGCTGTTCTGGGATTGATTTGCACTTTTCGCACCAAAGTACGTTCATCTCTAGGAAACAGAACGCGTCTCCTTCCTGGGCGGTATGACGGCTGCGTGGTCCCATGGTGTTTATACTGCGTGCTATTGTTTGTACAGATGAACGTGGTACCTTCAGGCGTTTGGCAATCGCTCCCAAGGATGAACCAGACTTGTGGAGGTCTACAACTTTTTTCCCCTAAGGTCTTGGTTGATTTCCTTTGATGTTCCAATGATGTCAAGCAAAGAGCCACTGAGTTTGAAGTTAGGCCTTGAAATACATCCACAGGTACACCTCCAATTGACTCAAATGATGTCAATTATCCTATCAGAAGCTTCTAAAGCCATGACATAATTTTCTGGAATTTTCCAAGCTGTTTAAAGGCACTGTCAATTTAGTGTATGTAAACTTCTGACCCACTGGAATTGTGATACAGTGAATTATAAGTGAAATAATCTGTCTGTAAATAATTGTTGGGAAAATTACTTGTGTCATGCACAAAGTAGACGTCCTAACCGACTTGCCAAAACTATATAGGTTGTTTACAAGAAATTTGTGGAGTGGTTGAAAAACGAGTTTTAATGACTCCAACCTAAGTGTATGTAAACATCCGACTTCAACTGGGTGTGTGTGTGTTTGTGTGTTATATATATATATATCAATAAATAAATGTTTTTTCTTCCAATTTGACATGTGTTTTGTGTTGATCCTTGACAATAAATCCATGTTAATCCCACCTTGCAACCCAACAAAAGGGGTGTGAATACTTTTAAAGCACTATCATTCGTCATATCATTATTAACTAGCAGTTAGAAGTTAAAAAGCTAAGTGCTAGTGTCCTAGCAATTACTGTACAATAATCAAATCATTGTTGCTTTCATCCCAGTCATAACACTGTGATTACATGTCAAACCCTAACAAGAGGTTGTAATGTCTAAACACAATCAATCAATGACGTTTCATGTTCTTTCCCAACAATGCATAAACTGAGCCTAAACCCCACAAAAAGTTAACTAAAATGAACAGTTTTACACACACCGTATTGCCATCTGCCTTCAGTAAGGACTGGAGCTGTAGTAGACGACCATGCTCCTGCTCAATCCTCTCCTTCACCTGCTGAAGGTCTCTACACATTTCTATTGAGCGAGACAGAAGAAATGCCCATTACAAATATGTCCTCATGCAGTTTGTCTCAGGTACTGTATTTGTATCTTAATTACTATAAGATATTTCATGTATCATTCATGTAGCTGTATTTGATGTGTGTATGCAAATGAAAACTGGGGGGAAATACAATATATACTAATTTGTAATTTTATCATGCCACAGTCAAGATCGTTTGGCGACTTATTTATTTGGACTTTTCCGTTAGTCAGCGACTCATTTCATAGGCTGCGTGTTTATGTAGTATTGCTATCATTCGGGTAGACATCACAACTAATAACGCACCCTTTGCATCCTGTAAAACAGCACTGGGATCCCTGGTTTCTTCCTTTTCAAACGAATGAATCGTCCAGTCCTCGACATCAGTGGGGTGGAGATACTCCAAGACTTCCTCTCCGAAAAGTTTAGCATAGGACTGTAAAGAGAACGGCAAAATAGCTCTCAAACATATCGATGTCTCAGTGAATATTTGATGCACTCGTGTGGTAATAATCAATGTCCAAACCTGAAATAATTAGGTCAAATAACATTCTCAGAAATCAAAAGTAATTGACAATGCAAAGGAACACTAATCAAGACTTGGTTTATTAGGTTTGCTGTGTGTGTCCTATCCTTGTGGGGACATAAAATTACCAAAAGTCCCCATAAGTATAGTAAAACCAGGAAAATTCTCTGCTGTGCAGACATTTCCCACATCCCCATCAGGACAAAGGCTATTTTAAGTTTAGGTTTAGAGTTACAATTACAGTTCGGGTTAGAATTAGCATTAGGGTAAGGGATTAGTGGTTAGGGTTATGGTAAGGTTTAGGAGTTTGGTTTACAAGTTAGGGGAAATTATTTTATGGAAATTAGGTTCCCACAAGGATAGAATGAACATAACACGTGCGTGTGTGTAATTAATGTTAACTACCAGGATGAGCTGCTTGCATTCTTCAGACACAATTTGCACCACATTCTGGTACTTGGAGCTTTTGGGATCATCTGTGAAGTCTGAGAAAAAGAACAAAAGCATACAGTATTATTGTCTTATATTGAGCATAAATAGTACACCATAATTCAATTACTAAAATAAGATGAAAGCAAAAGTGACTGAATAACTTGTGTGTGAGTCAGTGTGCTGTTTTCTATCTACAGTTTGTAGCATGGTTGAAGTCATGAATGATAGATCAAAAACAACTTCAATGTGGCCCGTCTAGCTCCATAACCCCAGATACACACACACAATGAAAAATGCATGTGCGCACACACAGTGAAAAACACACGCCCGCCGCACCCCTTGGTTCTTTGAGGCGGCCCAGCTCAAGTACGCAGGCACGGGCGTCTGTCTGCTCCCGGAGCAGCTCCAGCTGCGCAGCGTGTATCTGAGACAGGCTGATCCGCTGGGCCTCCAGCTGCAGCCTGCACTCCACCTTCACAAATAGACAGAGTGGAGAGAGCATACAATGAGATACACCAGAATGTATATACTCCCTCAGTCTACCTACTGTGGCACAATATAGATTGTTTCAGGAGTAAGACACAAAAATTCCACAGGATAGAATGTACTTGTTGCAACTTACACATTATGAATTTAAGGTATTCTTAGCAATACATTTACATTACATTTAAGTCATTTAGCAGACGCTCTTATCCAGAGCGACTTACAAATTGGTGCATTCACCTTATGATATCCAGTGGAACAACCACTTTACAATAGTGCATCTAACTCTTTTAAGGGGGGGGGGGGTTAGAAGGATTACTTTATCCTATCCTAGGTATTCCTTAAAGAGGTGGGGTTTCAGGTGTCTCCGGAAGGTGGTGATTGACTCCGCTGACCTGGCGTCGTGAGGGAGTTTGTTTGAGGTAACAAGATTATCAACCAATATTGGCCCCTCCAAATGTAGGCATGCCTGTTGTTGTTGATATCTGTAAGCAGGAAGTCAGCCCGCTGTGTATGATGCCATATTGCTGAGTGTACCTTGTGACCACCATCCCACTCTGTCTCTTTGCTCTCGTTTTCCTTAATAGGATGTCGGTGGGCGGATCCGGGAGGGTCGTCAGGGAAATAGACACACCTAGGCTCGGGTGTGTCCCGGGATAAATACACCTTTTCCTCATTTATTGAGGAGACTCTCTCCATGCAGACACAATGATAGAGTTTGGTTGTGGCATTTTTGTGGCCGTTTTGTTTGTTTGCTTTGGCACCTTTTAACACCCCTCATCAGATTTATGCACGCAAACACTCACACACACACACACACCATTGCTAATTGTATTTAGTTTACTTCAGTTAATAAATATATTTTGTTATTCCTTATCTCCACGTTGTCTCCCTTTTTGTTACGAACTTCGAGCCGGTTCGTGACAACCTTTAAACAAACATTCCAAATGGCGTACCCACAATATATAATGGACAGTCCATCCAGCACCTTGTTTGAATGAGAACGCCTGTTTCAGATTTTATAAGCGAGACAGGGGGGAGCACCTGGGCTTTAGCACAACAAATATGGGGCCAGCTATTATCCATTCATCAGCCAACAATACAATGGGGAGCTGGCAAGGGTTTTCACCTGTCTGTGGATGGATGTGTAAATGCAGATGTGTTGCAGCTACACTTGCGTGAAATTGTGATTTTCATTTATGTTGATGACAATGCATTTTGCTGTGCAGTGTGTTTTTGTGTTGATTGGTAACACTGTTGTTTTCATAATGCTTTGTCAGACAGCAATTGATCCAACCAATTTAAGCGATATACTATAAATATTACAGTAGGACATCAAATTGATCAAATTGATGTCAAGCACATGCCTGGTAGCCTAATGCATGTAGCTATGTAGAATATGATCCTGTTCTTTAGCAAATACTGCTTGAAACGGAGGTTGAATAACTGCATACTGCAACTTCCTAAACAGATTCATAGTTCTTACTTTGGTTATTTCACACTGATTATTAGCACAGTCTGGGCAGTACAACACTTGCTGACACAATAACAACCAAGCATATGACTCTTGAAAATAAAAATCGGTGACAAAAGAAAAGCTTTGCCTTTCATCACAGTCTTACTACTGGGTGCCCATAGTTTCTCTATGAAGCTTTGCCACCTGTTGATTGACCTTCCCAACCCGCTGTACTACTCTCTGATGGATCAAAGGCAGCCACTCAGGCCGGAGCTAAAAGCACAGGCGGATGTGAGCTCAGGTGACATTTACATGCTCTATCGTCTCGTTGTCCCTGTCGTCCTCCTCTCGCTTCGCTACATGGTCGGCCCGACACTCCATCCCATCTACTCTCTTCCCCTGAAAAGAGGAGAAAGGGTAGCCATTGTAACAAGAGTTTAAACATGTGAATATAAAACACATGTTAACAGTGTTGATGAGGTCTGGCGACAACGCGTATGGCATGTAACACAATGAAGTGCTTACTGAGAAGGCCACACTGTAAACATTAAGACAGCTTCGGAAGCATTTCACAACACCTTTTATTAGCAATTCATTAATATCAATGAATACTATGTCATCTCAAATATGGTGTACTTCACTTGCACGCAGTACTGATACCAAGAACAAGAGGCAATAGCACCATTAAGTTGTTTTTATAAAGTCATTTATAAATATTGATGTAAATGTTGCTTATGAAGATGCTCATGAAGATGCTCCGGTGTGTAGTCTCTTCCCAGTAAGAGAAATTGAACATAATGCGGTGCACTGATGCAAGATGAGGGACAAATGCTGTACATCTTTGACAATGCTCTACTGAGGTGAAGCCTTGGAGATGTATAATACAGGTGAGACATATGAGTGGCAGTGACATAAAATGGCTTCTCACCTTCGAGCACTTACTCCCTGCAGGACGGAAAGAAACTACAATGTATACATTTCTCTACATAAAAGCAAAGAAGTTCTTCAGCGAGAGAAAGATATTCATGAAAGACAACGACGTACGCTTCATGTCTTTTCATGGCTCTTTTTAATCTTTGAAGAGCATAGTTGTCACAGAATATAATTCTTACATAACAGCTTGAGTAAAGCTTGGTGATTTCAGCGTAATAATTTAAACAATCTGAAAATGTTACGTGGAGTGGAGCGTCAATACTCTGTGTGTTTATGCAACAGGCTCTCCTACAGACTCTCTGTGCATTGAACCAATTGACGCTCCCCCTTCAGCTTCTCCTGCTTTACAATGAGTGGTATGTGTGGCCTGACAACCACATACAAAATATTGAGCTTCTTTTTACCTAAGGGTGTACTTATGTTATTCACTGCCTATGAGAGCCAGCATCTGTCAGGTGCTTTGTAATCAAGCCTATCAATCACTAGAGTCAAAGGCTGAATGAAAAAAAAAAACGTCAGTGCTAGAACAGGCAAACCTCACCTCAGCCAGGTTTTTAAAAAAGCCTTCGGTTCAGTCTATGCAGCGTATGAATACAGATACCATTCACCTGTATCAAATAACGATCAACAATTATAAGATTTAACAAGGGAGTAATGATACATCGTTACGTAGTACTGGTTGTGAACGTGATCAACTGTTTACCTGGTTATTTCAACAATAGTCAATTATGTACTGAGCATTAACATAAGACGAATGAAAATGCTCTATAAAACATTAACAGTTCAATCAGAAAGATTGTTTCATCAGACTTATGAAAAGGCAGGGATTGCAAGAGAGACATAAAAAGACAAAAGGCAAGGCACTTATCGTTTCGGTAGTGGGGGCCATTCCAGCTAAGAGGACTGCAGCAGCAGCTGCTGCTGCGTGTGAATGCCTACCTGCTTCCCAATGTCGTCTCGCTCTCCGTGGTACCCGACGCTGGAGTCCTCCTCCCCGGTCCTCTGCTGTGAGCTCGACGGAACCTGGCTCTCCATCTGAGCCCGCGACTCCCGCTCTGCTGCAGCAGTAGAACCTCCAGCTTTGTTTCTCTCCACCACCTCCTCCTTCTCTCTCTTCTCTTTTGACTGGGCAGAGCTCTGGCGTTTCTTCTTGCCTCGCCGCTGCTGTGTCTTGCGCCTGTCTGACCCAGAGGCTGAAGGCTCTACAGCGGAGCTATGCTCAACAGGTCCCTCCCCCACAGTCGAGACCTGAGATGGGGCTGCAGACGGAACGAGTGTTTGGCTCTGGTGCCGAGCCTCCGGGGTGTGTCGGAGACGATCTCGCTCTATTTCGGCGGCCTGTAAGGAGGAGCGGAGCACCTCTACCTCCCCTTGGAGAGATTCGATCTGGAGATGATGATCCTTGATGGAGCAAGCTAGGGCTGCAGACTGAACAGGCTGCTCCCTCTGTTGGAGATGTGCTTGGCTCTGAGCAGCTCTCCCTCCCTCCTCTCTCTGCAGTTCCATCTCCCCCTTTCTCTCCTTCAGAGTCTCCCGCTCTCTTTCGAGCTCTTCCTCAAGGTTTTCGTTTTGAGCAATGACCTCTTTGTTTTCTCTCTTGACCTGACTGAGCTCTCCTTCCAGCTCATCCAATTCGCCTTCTGTAACAGTCAGCTGCTCGGTAACTTCAGACAGCCTCACAGCCAGTTCCTCCTTTTCTGTCAAAGATACCTTCAGCTTCTCCATCAGCTCAGTAGTGTCTTTCTCTATCGAAGCATCGCCGTTGTTCTCCATTTGGCTATTTTCCTTGCTCTCCCTCAGCTCCTGAATCTGCGACTGAAGGCTGGCAAGTTGAGACTCAAACACAAGTGTCTCCTTGAGAATCCTCTCTTCCAACTGCGCCTTTACCTCAACAAGGCACGTGTACTCCTCCTTGAGCTCCTGATAGTTCACCTCAAAGTTCTTTTCGGCAAAAGAGAATGTGTTCCTTTGCTTTTCAATCTCCTCTTGCAACTCTACAACTTGTTGCTGCTTTTGTTCATTTTCTGTGGTGAGGGATTTACATTTTTTCGTCTTGGACTCCACTTCCTCTTTCATGGCGTTGTTGGATTCTATCAAAACCCTATGTTCTGACTCCTGCCCCCTCCATTTGTTGTCCCAGCTCTTTTCTCTCTCCTTGGACTCATTTTCTAGCAACTCATTCTTTTTCAACAGCATTTGGATTTCCCTTTCCATTCTGACACTTTCTTCTCCACGCTTTCTCAGTTCCTCAACCTCCAACTGAAGTTCCTTGAGTTGCGCCACCAGCTCTTCGGCATTTGAGCTGTGCAGTGCCATCTTTAGGTCGTCTTTCAGTGCAACAATTTGGTGTAACAGCTCGTCCCGCTTGACCTCGTAACCGTTCCGCAGTTCCTCCAGGGCTCGGCTGTGCCGAATGGATGCCTCGTTGAGGAGGTTCTCAGCGTTGAGATGGCTTTCCCTCTGGAGGTCCTCCCGAAGGAGAATGAGCTCCTCCTCGTGGCTGAAGAGGAGCTTTGTCCTCAGCCTCTCCAGTTCCGACTCCTGTGACTCTGCCATGCGGTCCAGCACCGCATCCTTCTCACGCTCCATCATCTCCAGTTTGATCTTGTAGTTGGTTGTCTCCGACTCGTGCTTGGCCTCAATCTCTCCTGCAGACTCTGCAGTGGCGGCTAGCTGGGCCTTCAGGTCATCGATGGTTTCCTGGAAGCGCTGCAGCTCACCCCGACAACGCTCATGGACAGCAAAGTTCTGGGAGGCCTGCTCCATTTTGGCATGGGCTAAGCGGAGGTCCTGGAGCAGGTCAGTCACCTGACCCTGGAGGTTGAGCTTCTCCTGCGCCACCTGGGTCAGCTCCTGTCTGGCCTTCTCATGGAGAGCCTGGGTCTCTTGGAGCCTCTGCTGAAGCTCTGCGATCTTGCCCTTAAGCTCGATCACCAACTCGGGACTGGGCGCGGATTGCTGAGCTCTTAGAAGTGCTAGATCTTCGCGATGCTGCTCCGTGACCTGCTCCAGGGCCGCAGAGTGCTGCAAACGAAGTTCCAGCTTCATCTGGACGATCTGCTCACCGTACATCTCATCTAGCTCTGCCCGAAGATGCTCCAGCCTGCGGGCTGAGTCCTCTTCCATTCTCTGGAAGGTGTCGCTCTCTGACAGGCTCCCCTGATGGCATCGCTTCTGGAGATCTTCCACAGTGCCCATTAGCTGCTGGATTTCACTGGAGGACATCCGCTCCTTCTGCCTAGAGGCTGAGAGTTCGCACCTGCTTGACTCCAGCTCAACCCTACAGCTATCCAACTCACCCTTACTGCTCTCCAGCTCAACCCTACAGCTATCCAACTCACCCTTACTGCTCTCCAGCTCAACCCTACAGCTATCCAACTCACTCTTAGTGCTCTCTAAGTCCCTCTTACAGTTATCCAAGTCCCTCTTACAGCTCTCCAGCTCTTGAGCCTTTGAGGACATTTGCTGGTTGAGGCCGTTCAAGCATTTCTCAGAGGCCGTCAACTCACCCTTTAGCTGGTGGAGGGAGGAGTCATGTTCTGACATGACTCTCTCCTGCTCGGCAATCAGCAGTTCTTTCTCGTTCATCTTCTGTGCAAAAGTCTCCTCAGTCATCCTTCCCACCTGTGTAAGCTCCACCTTGAGCATGGTCAGTGTACGCTCATGTTCTGTTATTATTGCAGTTTGTTCCGAAATCACCAGGTCTTTCTCATTTAACCTTTGTGCAAATGATTCTTCTGTTCTTCTTCCCACCTGTGAGGGAAAAGTAAGAATTAGACATACAGGTAAAATGTAAAATATAATTCAAGTCTCATACTAAAACGGTTTAAATAAAACTTCTACAAAACAGCCCTTAAACTAAATTAAGTTTTTGTAAGGTAAAAAGCTAATAATAGTAAGAAATGTAATCAGATTTCAAAATGCACCCTGTAATCAACCACCTTTAAAAGAGATCCATTGAATAGATCAATACATTTCATACAAGCAGACGATTTCACCTGAATGACAGGCATTGACTAACACCAACTACGCAGCCACCTCACCATCTCAGACTCGTTGAGCCGGTGCTGGAGCTGGCTGACATGCAGCAGATGCTCCTTGCTCATCATTTGGTGCGCTCTGACCTGGCCATCCATCTCCTCCAGCTGCTGCTGGTATTGGACGAGCTGCTGCTTGGCCTGCAGGAGGTCCTGCGCTGTGCTGCTGTGGCTGGTGTTCCTCAGTGTCTCGCCTGCCTGCAGCTGTCAATCAAAGCAGAGGGTGTTCATGTTCCCATTGAAATTGGGGAAAACAACAATATCACCACCACATCTGCTGTATAATTATTGGAAGGGTAATAAAATCCATTAAATGTTGATAGAGCAGGGAAAAGCTTGACAGAATAAGATTGCATAGGACTAGCACAGGTATGTCTAACCTAGAGTTGCAAAATTCCAGTAACTTTCCCCAAATTCCCCGTTTTTCCAGAAATCCCGGTTGTAGGATTCACAGAACTCTGCTTTTCCCCAACTGTTTACAGGAATATTCCAACAAGGTTCTCTGGAAAACCAGGGAAAGATACCGAAATTTTGCAAACGCCCGATGGGACTCCCAATCACGGCCAGTTGTGATACAGCCGGGAATAAAACCGGGGGCTGTAGTGATGCCTTAGCACAGATGCAGTGCCTTAGACCGCTGTGTCACTCGGGAGCCCCTTCATTAGGAATGCTTTTCCAACAGTCTTGAAGGAGTTCCCACATATGCTGAGTACTTGTTGGCTGCTTTTCCTTCACTCTGCGGTCCAACTCATCCCAAACCATCTCAATTGGGTTGCGGTTGGGTGATTGTGGAGGCCGGGTGTGTTTTGGGTCATTGTCCTGTTGAAAAATAAATGATAGTCCCACTAAGCACAAACCAGATGGGATGGCGTATCGCTGCAGAATGCGGTGGTAGCCATGCTGGTTAAGTGTGCCTTGAATTCGAAATATATCACTGACAGTGTCACAAGCAAAGCACCCCAACACCATCACAACTCCTCCGTGCGTCACGTTGGGAACCACACATGCGGATATCATCCGTTCACCTACTCTGCATCTCACAAAGACACGGGTTGGACCCAAAAAACACAAATTTGGACTCATCAGACCAAAGGACAGATTTCCACCGGTCTAATGTCCATTGCTCGTGTTTCTTGGCCCAAGAAAGTCTCTTCTTATTGGGGTCCTTTAGTAGTCGTTTCTTTGCAGCAATTCCGCCATGATGGCCTGATTCACGCAGTTTCCTCTGAACAGTTGGTGTTGATGTGTCTGTTACTTGAACTCTGTGAAGCATTTATTTGGGCTGCAATCTGAGGTACAGTTAACTCTAATGAACGTATCCTCTGCAGCAGAGATAACTCTGTTTTCCTGTCCTGTGGCGGTCCTCATGAGAGCCAGTTTCATCATAGCGATGGTTTTTGCTTCCTGCAAGCACTTGAAGAATCTTTCAAAGTTCCTGAAATTTTCTGCATTGTCTGACCTTCATGTCTTAAAGTAATGATGGACTGTCGTTTCTCTTTGGTTATTTGAGCTGTTCTTGCCATAATATGGACTTGGTTTTTTACCAAATAGGGCTATCTTCTGTACACCACCCCTGCATTGTCACAACACAACTGATTAGCTCAAACGCATTAAGTCAAGAAAATCCACAAATTAACTATTAACAAGGCACACCTGTTAATTGAAATGAATTCCAGGTGACTAACTCATGAAGCTGGTTGAGAGAATGCCAAGAGTATGCAAAGCTATCATCAAGGCAAAGGGTGGCGAAACAATATATTTAGATTTGTTTAACACTTTTTTGGTTACTACATGATTGAATGTGTTATTTCCTAGTTAAGTTTTCACTATTATTCTACAATGTAGAAAATAGTCAAAATATTGAAAAACCCTGGAATGAGTAGGTGTGTCCAAACTATGGACTGGTACTGTACATGTGACCCGTTTCAGGAAACTAGGCATTTGTCTCAAGTCCCGACTTCACAGGTGAGAAATTTTAATGTCTTTTTTAAAAATCAAAATGCGTTTTTTGGTGGAAATGCCATCTGGAACATGTGAACTTTCATGTGCCTTAATTACAAACTTGTATGAAAACTGTAAATACGAATACAATTGTTAAATTACGAGCCTTGCTGGTTAAGCCAAAGAAACAGACAGCAACCTTCCCACTAGCCATGATTGGCTGAGATAATGAGTGGGCTGGACATGCCGAGGAGAGAGGATTGGTTTGCCATATAGAAGGCTTCTGTCTATTTGAGCTGGTTAGTCTGATGGTAATCCTGTCAAACACTGCTTTTTTTAAATGTATCGCGTAGTGGAGCTGCATAAGTGTTTCTCTCCACTTTCTGGAGGATCGAGTTTTGAATTCAGTGGAATTAGATTCATGATAGCTACAGTGAGGGAAAAAAGTATTTGATCCCCTGCTGATTTTGTACGTTTGCCCACTGACAAAGAAATGATCAGTCTATAATTTTAATGGTAGGTTTATTTGAACAGTGAGAGACAGAATAACAACAAAAATATCCAGAAAAACGCATGTCAAAAATGTTATAAATTGATTTGCATTTTAATGAGGGAAATAAGTATTTGACCCCCTCTCAATCAGAAAGATTTCTGGCTCCCAGGTGTCTTTCATACAGGTAACGAGCTGAGATTAGGAGCACACTCTTAAAGGGAGTGCTCCTAATCTCAGTTTCTTACCTGTATAAAAGACACCTGTCCACAGAAGCAATCAATCAATCAGATTCCAAACTCTCCACCATGGCCAAGACCAAAGAGCTCTCCAAGGATGTCAGGGACAAGATTGTAGATCTACACAAGGCTGGAATGGGCTACAAGACCATTGCCAAGCAGCTTGGTGAGAAGGTGACAACAGTTGGTGCGATTATTCGCAAATGGAAGAAACACAAAAGAACTGTCAAACTCCCTTGGCCTGGGGCTCCATGCAAGATCTCACCTCGTGGAGTTGCAATGATCATGAGAATGGTGAGGAATCAGCCCAGAACTACACAGGAGGATCTTGTCAATGATCTCAAGGCAGCTGGGACCATAGTCACCAAGAAAACAATTGGTAACACACTACGCCGTGAAGGACTGAAATCCTGCAGCGCCCGCAAGGTCCCCGTGCTCAAGAAAGCACATATACATGCCCGTCTGAAGTTTGCCAATGAACATCTGAATGATTCAGAGGACAACTGGGTGAACGTGTTGTGGTCAGATGAGACCAAAATGGAGTTCTTTGGCATCAACTCAACTTGCCGTGTTTGGAGGAGGAGGAATGCTGCCTATGACCCCAAGAAACCATCCCCACCGTCAAACATGGAGGTGGAAACATTATGCTTTGGGGGTGTTTTTCTGCTAAGGGGACAGCACAACTTCACCGCATCAAAGGGACGATGGACGGGGCCATGTACCGTCAAATCTTGGGTGAAAACCTCCTTCCCTCAGCCAGGGTATTGAAAATGGGTCGTGGATGGGTATTCCAGCATGACAATGACCCAAAACACACGGCCAAGGCAACAAAGGAGTGGCTCAAGAAAAAGCACATTAAGGTCCTGGAGTGGCCTAGCCAGTCTCCAGACCTTAATCCTATAGAAAATCTGTGGAGGGAGCTGAAGGTTCGAGTTGCCAAACGTCAGCCTCGAAACCTTAATGACTTGAAGAAGATCTGCAAAGAGGAGTGGGACAAAATCCCTCCTGAGATGTGTGCAAACCTGGTGGCCAACTACAAGAAACATCTGACCTCTGTGATTGCCAACAAGGGTTTTGCCACCAAGTACTAAGTCCTGTTTTGCAGAGGGGTCAAATACTTATTTCCCTCATTAAAATGCAAATCAATTTATAACATTTTTGACATGCGTTTTTCTGGATTTTTTTGTTGATATTCTGTCTCTCACTGTTCAAATAAACCTACCATTAAAATTACAGACTGATCATTTCATTGTCAGTGGGCAAACGAACAAAATCAGCAGGGGATCAAATACTTTTTTCCCTCACTGTAAAGAGATAGCTAATTTTAGCTGGCTGGCTCCCTAGCTAACGTTATGTGTAGTATTCGTATCCCAGAACCATTTGCTTTGCTAGTTAGAGCCTAATGTTAGCTAGCTAGCTTTGAATCTGGTTGGTTAGCTACCAGCAGATTCATGCAGGGTAGTAAGGACATGATTTGGCACTGTGTTCATTGTTGTTTAACTTGCTAACATTAGCTGGCTGGCTCGTTAGCTAACGTTACGTGATGTGTGTGATCTTACACGTCGTTTACCTAGCTAGGTTCTTGTTAACCTAGCTAGCTAGCGAGCTAGATACATGTCTTAAGCTCAAGTGTACAACACCCATTGAATATGACCGGTGTCAGTAAACGTCAGCAAAAAAAGCAAAATGAAATTGTTGCCAGCAGAGCTCGTTAGACTGTTTTCATGTTATCCAGGAGGTAAACAAATCATCAGCCAGAGCATCAAGTGCGTGCTCTGAATGCCCCGAGAGCGAAAAGAGATGGGTGGGGCAAAAGCTTAAGATGGTGTGAACGATGCTGAATGGGAGTAGACAAAGAGCTCTTCACTAGATACCAAAACATTCAAAGGTAATTTTCTCAAAAGTGAGTTTATCATCAACTTTCAAAGCAGAATTACTTTGGAGTACTTGGAGTACAAAAGGCTGAGAGAGGCTGGACTGAGGGCTTGTAGGCCTGTTGTAAGGCAGGTCCTCACCAGACATCACCGGCAACAACGTCGCCTATGGAACAAACCCACCTCAAAACTGCAGTGTACAATATATCATTTTGTAGCTCTGAGTCTCTACTTTTATCCAATGTAAAAAAGCACTATTTCAAAATTTGTTACATAAGACCAAATCCAGGTGGTAAGTCACATATACATTCATAAACTCAGCAACAACAAAAAACGTCCCTTTTTCAGGACCCGGTCTTTCAAAGATAATTTGTAGAAATCCAAATAACTTCACAGATCTTCATTGAAAAGGTTTGAACACTGTTTCCCATGCTTGTTCAATGTACCATAAACAATTAATGAACATGCACCTGTGGAACGGTCGTTAAGACACTAACAGTTTACAGACGGTAGGCAATTAAGGTCACAGTTATGAAAACTTAGGACACTAAAGAGGCCTTTCTACTGACTCTGAAAAACACCAAAAGAAAGATGCCCAGGGTCCCTGCTCATATGCGTGAACGTGCCTTAGGCATGCTGCAAGGAGGCATGAGGACTGCAGATGTGACCAGGGCAATAAATTGCAATGTCCGTACTGTGAGACACCTAAGACAGTGCTACAGGGAGACAGGACGGACAGCTGATCGTCCTCGCAGTGGCAGACCACGTGTAACACCTGCACAGGATCGGTATCTGAACATCACACCTGCGGGACAGGTACAGGATGGCAACAACAACTGCCCGAGTTACACCAGGAACGCACAATCCCTCTATCAGTGCTCAGACTGTCTGCAATAGGCTGAGAGAGGCTGGACTGAGGGCTTGTAGGCCTGTTGAAAGGCAGCAACAACGTCGTCTATGGGCACAAACCCACCGTCACTGGACCAGACAGGACTGGCTAAAAGTGCTCTTCACTGACGAGTCGCGTTTTTTTCTCACCAGGGCTGATGGTCGGATTCGCTTTTAACGTCGAAGGAATGAGCGTTACACCGAGGCCTGTACTCTGGAGCGGGATCGATTTGAAGGTGGAGGGTCCGTCATGGTTTGGGGCGGTGTCACAGCATCATCGGACTGCGCTTGTTGTCATTGCAGGCAATCTCAACGCTGTGCATTGCAGGCAATCTCAACACTCATCCTGACATGACCCTCCAGCATGACAATGCTACCAGCCATACTGCTCGTTCTGTGCGTGATTTCCTGCAAGACAGGAATGTCAGTGTTCTGCCATGGCCAGCGAAGAGCACGGATCTCAATCCCATTGATAATGTCGGGGACCTGTTGGATCGGAGGGAGAAGAACTGGCAAGTACATTAGTGTCTAGTTAGAGAAACAGATGCCTCAAGTCCTCAACTGGCAGCTTCATTAAATAGTACCTGCAAAACACCAGTCTCACCGTCAACAGTGAAGAGGCAACTCCGGGATGCTGGCCATCTAGGCAGAGTTGCAAAGAAAAGCCATATATCAGACTGGTCAATAAAAATAAAATGTTAAGATGGGCAATATAACACTGACACCGGACAGAGGAACTCTGCCTAGAAGGCCAGCATCCCAGAGTCGCCTCTTCACTGTTGACATTGAGACTGGTGTTTTGCAGGTACCATTTAATGAAGCTGCCAGTTGAGGACTTGAGGCATCTGTTTCTCAAACTAGACACTAATGTACTTGTCCTCTTGCTCAGTTGTGCACCGGGGCCTCACACTCCTCTTTCTATTCTGGTTAGAGCCAGTTTGTGCTGTTCTTTGAAGGGAGTAGTACACAGCATTTTATAAGATCTTCAGTTTTTTGGCAATTTCTCGCATGGAATAGCCTTCATTTCTCAGAACAAGAATAGACTGACGAGTTTCAGAAGAAAGTGCTATGTTTCTGGCCATTTTGAGCCTGTAATAGAACCCACAAATGCTGATGCTCCAGATACTCAACTAGTCTAAAGGCCAATTTTATTGCTTCTTTAAAATCAGGACAACAGTTTTCAGCTGTGCTAACATAATTGATAAACTTGGATTAGCTAACAACGTGCCATTGGAACACAGGAGTGATGGTTGCTGATAATGGGCCTTGGTACGCCTATGTAGATATTCCATTAAAAAAACAATCTGCCGTTTACAACAATAACGTCTACACTGTATTTCTGATCAATTTGATGTTGTTTTAAATAAACAAAAAATGTGCTTTTCTTTCAAAAACAAGGACATTTCTAAGTGACCCAAAACTTTGAACGGTAATGTACATAAAAATGAACACCTGCCTAATCTTGTTTTCTTCTTGTATTATAGACTAGGGTTGGATAATATGGTATAATGTAATGTAGTGTATAGATTAGACAAGAATGTCTTACCTGCTGGAACTGAATGTGCAGTTTCTGGCTCTGCTCAGTCATCTCCAAGAACTCCCTCATGACCTCGTCCTTCTCTTTGCGAGACTGCTGCAGATTGGCTGTGAGTTGGGTGATGATGCCATCTCGCTGCTTTAAGGCATCCTTGAAGTCCTGCAGCTGGAGGAGAAAAAGAAGTGCAGTGTGTATACCTTGCATAATCAACGTCAGTGATTCACAAGTCACACTTTAGTATGACAAAGAAAACAGTACACTGGCTTGACTTGATAAAGACAAAATGTGGTCTCAACAACAGAAGTAGCTAGTTGTGATATTTAAGGGTAGAGGTGATGGGTGGTAATACAACCATTGAAAAGGGAAATATCAAGAATAGTTTATATGTACTTGTTACGTGTGTTTGGCAATTCACTTGATCTTCACAGAAATCTCATATATTTAAGTAGTAATCTGAATATCAGTATATAAATGCTTAGAAATAGGTTCCTTGACAGATAAGAACGAAAATAAGTAGGCCTAAACTACTGCGAACAAAACCATACAAATGATTGTAATAGAGAACCACAGAAGTGAAAAAAGGAAATATTAATCATAACATGAATTTTTAACAGTGACCCCTGCTGGGTAGCAAAATTATTATCAATATGAGAGCTGCACCCTCAAAGGAAGGTCAGGCCCTTAGTGTGGGCTCAGCAAGGCCAACCCCTTATGCAATCTGGTTGATGAATTAAGACTCAAACACACACTACAACAAATGTTAATGTTTCATGAATATTTGCAGATGACAGGTGAAGCAGGTTATCTACTATTTTCTAAGTACCAATCTTAATTCCTTCATAGATACACATAGAGCGCATATTACCTGTTGTACCCCCTCTGAGCCGAAAGCCACTCTAAAGTCCTCCAGCTCTCGGCTCAGCTCCTCTACCGCGAGAGTCTTGGCAGCCAGCTCTTCCTCCATGACCTGTACACTTCCACCCCTTGCCTCCTGCTGAACAGAGCCCACTTCCTCCTGTCGTGGGGGGGGGGGGGGGGCAGTGGCTAGATTAGCAATTACCTAACATCCAAAACTGACACAGAATGGAGGGGGAAATAGTAGCTAGCTTAGCATTTAGCTAACCTACAAAACCACCACTGAAGCAATTAGTTAGCATCCAAGGCCGCCACAGAACTGAGGGGAATGGTAGAAATTAACTAGCCAACATCCAAAACTGCCAAAGAACTGGCAGCCATTAAAGAGCACGGTGCTGGCAATGGTGCCCTCTTTCGCTTTACCTCTGTACTTCACTACTCTTAGCTTATCCGTCACACTCCCCGCATTTTTCTTTCTACCTCGCTCTATCTTCTTTTCCTCAGAATGATTTTACTTCTTTACTCTCAAGCAGAAACAGTCAATCACTGCCTTTGTTGTCACTCAGACTCTGTCCCCTCCTTCTCCCTTTTCGCTCTCCCTCCATCCCTCTCTCTTCCTGCCTGAAAATGGCAGGATTACCCGTGTGCCTTGGCAAATGAGCAGCTCTTGCATCCCTGTCCAACACCCTCTTCTCTAGCCACCATTCCATCCTCCAATCCCTCTTTCTACTTCTGTTCCTCCCTCTGTTTTCCTCTCTCTGGTCTGACTTCCAGAGTAATTTACACATCTGAAATGTCAAGCAGCCCCCATTCCATACTCCCCATCTCTGCTGTTAAAATGGGGTGTAAAAGTTAAAGTATGACGGCAGCAGCCCACAGACAATGCTGCACTGTAGACCCTGGCCTTGAATCAAAACCACTTCACAAGCGCACACTGAGGATTCCAGGAGTAGAGAATAAAAAGCAACTTGGTTAGTGAGTTAGTCTGAGGAAAATCTCAGGGTTAGGAGGTCAGAATGCAGTGTGGAGACAGAGCAAAAATGTTACAGTAAAAAAAGACCGTAGCTGGTTGTCTATTTAATTGTTGTACTGTACCCAGAAAAACTCCTTGTAAGTCTCCATTGGGTTCTCGGTCATCTCAAGGCAGCCATTCACCTGTTAATTCACAATACTGTTTGGTAAAGCAGGGAGATTTCATGGTTCAGCTTCCCATTGTTCACTTGTGTACAGAATGTAATTAAATTTGGAATTTTGGTTCTGTCGTCCATTTCAAGCTTTAAAGTAATGACTGTCACCTTCTCCAAACCGTTAAACTCGGTGTCACAGGCAAAGCTATTAATGGCGGCTCTGTAGAAGAGGAGAGGGGGTGAGGTGCGACGGGACTACTTTGACTTGTCAAGTTCAGATAAATGCCAGACGGGGACTTGGGGAGCAGAGTGCCTGGCAACAAGCTAGCCAAGTCACATCGTCTGTTCCAAAAGGCAACCTGGGAAAAGGCAGGCCTGTCCAAGGACCTAATCCCCAAACCGTAACACTAATCCTCAATAGCAGAGGACCTTATTAACAGATCTAAGATCAGCTTACCCTCTGTCAAATCTGAACCTTAACCACTAGGGGAAATCGTTTTTTTAATGTGAGATAACAAGACATTTTGCAATTTGGGTGAACTATCCCTTCAAGTACAGTGTATTAACTCCATTTAAAAGTGTTCTCTGATGTAAACTACGACGAAGTTAACTCACCTCGGAGGAGTAGTCTTCGGCTGTGGTGGACACTTCACTATCTGGCTGAAATAGGAAACAAGAGGAGGATTCATCAGACAATTGTATGGGGAGGACCATAATAGGCCCCAAAATAGTCACCAGTACAAGTGGCCCACACAAACAAGCAGAGGGAATGGGGCCTCCCGAGTGGCGCAGCGGTCTAAATGCTAGAGGCATCACTACAGATCCGGGTTCGATCCGGGCTGTGTCACAGCCAGCCGTGACCGGGAAACCCACGAGGTGGCTCACAATTGGCCCAGCGTCGTACGGGTTAGGGGAGGGTTTAGACAGCCGGGATGTCCTTGTCCCATCGCGCTCTTGCCTACTTTTATAAGACAGCTCCTTTTCAATGGAATAATGGCCATGATCATTAAAGCCTATTCTAGAGGGGCTAATTTCACTTTAACAAGATTAAAAGTTGGAACACCATGGTGCAAGACGAGGAGAAATGAGAGCTTTTATTGTCCGAGTTTATGGCATAGGCCGATAGTTCCTGTAGCGGGCCGGGCGCATGCACGCTGACACGGTCACCAGTTGGTGTGGCTTGGCAGGGTGCGTTTCAGAGGACGCATGTCTCAACCGTCGCCTCTCCTGAGTCCGTATGGGAGTTGCAGCGATGGGACAAGACTAACTACCAATTGGATATCACGAAATTCAGGAGAAAAAGGGACAATTTTTTTTTTTATACATTTTTAAATATAATTTAAAAAAACAAGCATAGGGAAAAAGAAAGCTTCAAAGTGCATTAAAACTGATGGACCATAACATGAGTATGCAGTTTTAGCTAAAACAAGCCCATCCTAGGTCAATATTGTGTGTACAGTTAGAATTCTGCTGTTCATGATATGACAAGGCTACTGTTCTCTCATTTCCGATTAGTCTTTGTGCAGCCAGTTTCGGGAGAAGAATGGGTTAATTATGGCGATGTCAAATGCTGTCTACCCGTTTGACCTACATTCAATGGGGAATTTTGGAAGCATGGTGTGCCACATTCAATCACCGGGTGCAACCTACTTTTATAAGACAGCTTCTTTTCAATGGAATAATGGCCATGATCATTGAAGCCTATTCTAGAGGGGCTAATTTCACTTTAACAAGATTAAAAGTTGGAACACCATGGTGCAAGATGAGGAGAAATGAAATGAGAGCTTTTATTGTCAGAGTTTATGGCACAGTAGGCCGATAGTTCCTTTATATTGAGGATTGAGAGAGACTTTGAAATGCTTAGATATCAGCAACAGTTTAGCCTATATTCCTTGGACTGTGCTTGTTGAATTCTGGTGATTCTAGGGAAGATAGAATAGGAAACAGCGTTTTCCTATTCTAGCAACACAAGATGTGACGTCTTAACTTCTTATGGCTGGGGGCAGTATTGAGTAGCTTGGATGAATACGGTGCCCAGAGTAAACTGCCTGCTACTCAGGCCCAGAAGCTAAGATATGCATATTATTAGTCGATTTGGATAGAAAACACTCTGAAGTTTCTATAACTGTTTGAATGATGTCTGTGAGTATAACAGAACTCATATGGCAGGCAAAAACCTAAGAAAAAATCCAACCAGGAAGTGGGAAATCTGAGGTTTGTAGGTTTGCCTATCCAATATACAGTGTCTATGGGGTCATATTGCACTTCCTAAGGCTTCCACTAGATGTCAACAGTCTTTAGAACCTTGTCTCAGGCTTCTACTGTGAAGGATGAGGGAATGAGAGCTGTTTCAACCAGGTGTCTGGCAGAGTGCCAGCGTTCCTTTTCGTTTCTAAAGTTGAAACATTATTGAAACATTATTTAAGATTTATGTTAAAAACATCCTAAAGATTGATTCTATACATCTTTTGACATGTTTCTACGAACTGTAATGGAATTGTTTGACTTTTCGCCTGGCCTGCGCGTCATGAATTTGGATTTTTTAACTAAACGCGCAAACAAAAAGGAGGTATTTGGACATAAATTATGGACTTTATCGAACAAAACAAACATTTGTTGTGGAACTGGGATTCCTGGGAGTGCATTCTGATGAAGATCATCAAAGGTAAGTGAATTTTTATAACGCTATTTCTGACTTCTGTTGACTCCACAACATGGCGGGTACCTGTATGGCTTGTTTTTGTGTCTGAGCTGTGTTTTTCTGTGACTAGGTACTGACCTAACATAATCAGATGGTGTGCTTTCGTCGTAAAGCCTTTTTTGAAATCGGACACTGTGGTGGGATTAACAACAGTTTATCTGTAAAATACTTGTATGTTTGAGGAATTTTAATTATGAGATTTCTGTTGTTTGAATTTGGCGCCCTGCACTTTCACTGGCTGTTGTCAAGTCGATCCCGTTAACGGGATCTCAGCCGTAAGAGAAGTTTCTGATTGTTGTCATGTTTGCAACTTTGTCCAAGATCATGTGGGGATTGGAGTAACTTAAAATGTATCTAAAGTATGAATAAGAAAAGTGAATATGAATTTCAAAGATAGCCAAGCTGCTTATCATGGATTTGATTGTATTAGGAACGTCAGATTATCAGCAAATCTGCCTCTATTATACCACTTGTGTCAGATGGGAACCGCAGTTCATCTGTTTGAGATATGCGCCGGTGAGAGACAATACAACAGGTTAGCACTCGCACAGACCACTGTGAAGCAGTCTGCCTATACAAGTGCCTTGGAGGGGAACACTTTGAAGCTGGTGTTTCCACAGCAACCCCTCTCTGCAAGGGAAGTTGTATGGCTACTTAGAACATCTCCATGTTCATTCAATGGTGCGCCCAGGGCCAATTACACCCTTTGTCTTGGAAATGAAAACCCATTGTTGTGAGGAACAAACAGACTAAAAACAAAAAGGTTTTAACTAAATGTTTGAACCATTTATCAGTCTCATTATTACAAATATGGATTCAGATAAGTCTGAACTCAACGGCATGAGTCTAAACTCATGAGCATCTTGGACCTACGAAAATGTTATCATTAATGACAGAAGTGGAAAATTCATGACAAACAGTTAGGCGCGGTGCTGCTCAAAATGTCTGCATGCCTATAGAAATACAGTAGGAGAAAGTGCTGAGCTATACCTCAAGAATACCAACCACCAAAAGAAAAGACAGGAAGCAGCCACTCTATTCAATCACCTCCGGGTCCATTTTGTGCTGCAAGGTCACAAAGCTCTCCAACAAAAGAATGAGGCGGCTTAAACAGTTTAAAGGCAATTCTGTTGCCACGGCAACCCATCATTTCCTAGTCACATTCGGGTGGCAAGGAGAGAAGAAATACTTTGTGGTTTTTCAGCAACAGAGGGAATGAAAACTATTAATGCAGTTCGTGACACAAGTAGTACAAAGGAACAGAAGGGAGGGAGAAAAGAGAGGAGTTTGCATTGTTCGGCGTAGGTGCAGAGTTGGGGGTGGCATGGTGCATACAGCCTGGTTGATGCTTGTGAATGCGCTCAAGGTTGTGAGGGGCTTGCCGATTGTCTGTGAAACAGAAATTATTTCACATTGACGATGTAACGGTGAGCTGAGTTATATTAAAAATGACAGGATAAGACGGTCATTTGAAAGAGGGAGAGAATCATTGAGCAAGCTTGCAATGAAGCTTTATAAAGAAATGTCTGAAGAGATAGGAAAATCAAAATTCACACCAAATCCTTACCTTATTATTTTGCTCATTATCTAACCAAAGTTGAAAGAATACTCTAACCCAACCCTCTACCACAATAACAATATTCACAAAAATAAAAGAAATGCAGTTTGCAAGCTGTAACTCAGGTGTTAAATTCAGCAAATCAAGAGATAACACAGCACTACTAACAAGGACACTTATTGGCTGCTCCACTGTTCATCCCTTTAACCCAGAGTTTCCCGAACTCGGTCCTCCACGGGGTGCACGTTTTGGTTTTTTCCCTAGCACTACACAGCTGATTCAAATAATCAACTAAACATCCACCTTTGATAATTTGAATCAGCTGTGTAGTGTTAGGGCAAAAATCAAAAGGTTCACCGCTTAGGACCCCGAGGAAAGAGTTTGGGAAACGCTGCTTCAATATTGCGCCTTTGAAAATCGGCACTCACAAAAGTTGCTCATAGCAACGCATAGGTTGATTCCAGAGACTTGAGAGACTGCTCATTCTGCTCGAACGGATTCAGACAATATCTTTGACGCAACAAAATGTGAATCCCTTATCAGGCAGTGAATATGCGTGATTACCAAAACCTTTTTATGTCATGTTTGGACAGCATTTTATTATCTAATGTTCTATTCAACATTTCACATGTACATCTTAGTCATTTAGCAGATACTCTATCCAGAGAAACTTACAGTTGTGAGTGCATAAATTATCATACTTTTTCAAGCCAAGCAATTAAAATGTGCATCTTAAAAACTGTACCAATGCTTTAGAAGTAAAGAGCACATTTAGTGTTAATTCATATTTGTGATTCAAGTTACCATGATCTTTCCCTAGATGATCAGTATGGGACAATACAGGAAGCCACATAAATATAGGCTACTACTGCTTACAATGTATCCCTACACACATTAGGCTTCTTCTCCAACATAGCATCAGCAAAAAAAGAACCTAGAACTAAAATACATGATCCATCTAATCTAGGTCTTGATGAGTGGTTGATTAGCTCAATCAGTTCACCCTTGTGATAAATTCAGCACAGAAGACCAATATCATTTTAATAAACTGTAATTTCAGGGCCAGGAGAAGTACCAGTTCTCATCCCTTTTCACACTACTGAGCCAAGCCAGTTTCTTCTCTAGTCTTTTCAACGCAGACTCTCCAAATCAAGCAAGGCTGCACGCTAGGAGAAGCTCAATTGAAATGGTAAATCAATGGTTAGGGATGGTACAGGAGTTTTTGGCCTTACCTCTATGGTGTACGTCTGGTCGTGTTTGACCGTCTCACCACTGTGCAGGGTCCTGGCGAAGGTAAACTCTGTGGTAGGGGGGTCCAGTTCCCCTCTTCCTCCTCCTACCCCCCCCCCATTCCCCTCCCCCACTGACTGATCTAACTCCTGCTCGGCCTCCCCTCTCCCCGGTCCATCTCCACCCGGGTTGTCGTCTGTTTCTCTCCTCTTTTTCTTCTTCTTCTTCTGTCTGTCGGCATGAGCTTTCCTCTGCCGGTACTCAGCCAACTGGGGTCACACAGGGAGAGGAAAAGCAGACAACAGGCAAGGCAGGGTCAGTGAGGTTAAATACAGAGATTACAGTGTGTCTGCGCTGCTTAAGAAGCAGTCCAACAAACTTAGCTAAATTCTAGGTTTAAGGCTAGAGGCTATGCTACACTGAACACTGACTATACTACATCTATAGGCTAAATGCTACACTTCACATTCCTTAAAAAAAAGCAACCACAATCAACGTCAAATGATCTTTGATGATTAGTTCAATTAGCCTTTTCTGTTAGATGAGGCCTACCCAAGAATCAACTACTTTAGTTGGTGTTTCAAATTCAAAAATGTTCTGGGGGGAAAAAATCTACAAGAGAAAAATACCTACAGTAGTGCTACATAGCTTGGTAAAGCTCGTGTGAAACATTGCATGCGTCCCGGCGCTAGCAACCTCGGATGCAAATGTGAATCTTACCGTACATAGGCCTCTAATGACCAACAGTTAGCTTCCTGTTGTGGCTACCCCTAATCTTTTAAATACCTGCTAAAAGGATTACATTTTTTAAACTCCCTATATGTCAAACATCTAATGACTTAAACGCATTGGTAATTTGGTATATGGATAAACTGCTGTTTTCACCACCCCTTAAATCGTTTGCCGTTTACAATTGTCCCCCCTCTCCTAAATATTAGTGTGCAAAGTGATGTCTTTAGTAACAAACGGAAGAGAAACTGTTTGGATAGGAAAGGAGGATTACATCTGGATCCATGTAAATCTCGAAGATGGCCAAATGCTACTTGAGCAAATGGCGGTTTTGGGATTAGCGAAAGTCTCAAAGTCATCCAAAATCTATCCTAATCTACCACGGCGCCTAATCTACCATGGCGCTCCCTTCATCGAGTTTCAGACTTTCATTTCCATATCCCTTGAGGGGGCAGGCTTTCTTTGAAACAAACGTAGATGGAGGGTGTGTGGACAATCCCAGGTTAATCTGGAGCGGCACTTGGACAAATCTGATGCTTTTAAGAGTGTATCTACTAGAAGCTAGGCTCACCTGACCTCCCCTGCTTTCACAAGCTCTAACAGAGCACAGAGACCTGGAGAGAAAATTTAGGCTGCTAGTATATTGAGATGCATCATGCCAGGCCTGCTGAATTGAGGGGTATCAACAGATTAATTGCTCTTATGTTTTAGTTAATGAGAAAAACATGAATTTCCATGTAATATGCCAATGTCTAATTTTACAATATGTAAACACAGATAGACTACACACAAATTAGCTCGGAGCATGTACACACACACACATACACGCGCATACACAAAACTTCCCTTGGTGTGTAGTCTGCACCCACAAACACAGACATTTAATTTCCCTCAGTGCATAAACAGCAGGGGTTCTGTACAGTTAATTGCCACAAGGGAACGCTGGCACTAATTACATGGATTGGAGAGTAAAAGCCCTGATATCCATTATGGATAAGGGGCTGGTGACAGCCACTGAGTAGGGTGAAGTGAGTGAGCGTTAATGCAAGAGTCAGTGAACTGAATGGCCGGCTATGGGAGCTGGCTGACAGCAGGGGAGCCCAAACAGCTGGCCCTTATGGGCAGCAGGTGTGAGACAATGTATTTTTTTTAAAGTAGGAGGGTATCATATTTCCAGTAGGAGGGTATCATACTAGAGCTCAATGCAGCTGAACCTAGTGCACGCAGCTCTACAGTTGGCAGGGGTCTGCAACATGTGTCCTGATCCAGGGACCGTTTTTTTGGCTCGCCTGCTTTTATCTGGCCCCCCAACTTGTGATCCCATTTTGACAGGTTAAGTTCATAATAACCCAGTTAAAGTAGTTAAAGTAGAAATTTGAATGAAGTTTGGCCATTACAGAGTAGGAGGCCAAGTCTCAAATAAGGCTTTTCAGTCAATCATATACTGAACAAAAAATGTTGGTTTCATGAGCCGAAATAAAAGATCCCAGAAAAAAAAGTTTTTTCTGTCAAATTATGTTAACAAATTTGCAGTGGTAGACAGTACTTAAGTAAAAATACTTTCAAAAGTACTACTTAAGTAGTTTATTGGGGTATCTGTACTTTACTATTTATATATTTTACTTTACTACATTCCTAAAGAAAATAATGTACTTTTTACTCTATACATTTTCCCTGACACCCAAAAGTACTTGTTACATTTTGAATGCGGAGTTGGACAGGAAAATGGTCCAAATCACACACTTATCAAGAGAACATCCCTGGTCGTCCATACTGCCTCTGATCTGACACTACCGGTCAAAAGTTTTAGAATACCTACTCATTCAAGGGTTTTTCATTATTTTTACTATTTTCTACATTGTAGAACAATAGTGAAGACATAAACTATGAAATAACACATATTGAATCATGTAGTAACCAAAAAAAGTGTTAAACAAATCTAAATATATTTTATATTTGAGATTCTTCAAATAGCCACCCTTTGCCTTGATGACAGTTTTGCACACTTTGCATTCTCTCAACCAGCTTCATGAGTTAGTCACCTGGAATGCATTTCAATTATCATGTATGCCTTGTGAAAAGTTAATTTGTGGAATTTCTATTCTTCTTAATGCAGTTGAGCCAATCAGTTGTGTTGTGACAAGGTAGAGGTGGTATTCAGAAGATAGCCCTATTTGGTAAAAGACCAAGTCCATATTATAGCAAGAACAGCTCAAATAAGCAAAGAGAAACGACAGCCCATCATTACTTTTATTAAGACAAGAAGTTCAGTTAATGCAGAACATTTCAAGAAGTTTCTTCAAGTGCAGTCTCAAAAACCATCAAGCACTATGATGAAAATGGCTCTCATGAGGACCGCCACAGGAATGGAAGACCTAGAGTTACCTCCGCCGCAGAGGATAAGTTAATTGGAGTTACCAGCCCAAATAAATGCTTCAGAGTTCAAGTAACAGACACATCAACTGTTCAGAGGAGACTGTGTGAATCAGGCCTTCATGGTCAAATTGCTGCAAAGAAACCACTACTAAAGGACACCAATAATAAGAAGAGACTTGCTTGGGCCAAGAAACATTAGCAATGGACATTAGACCGGTGGAAATTTGTTCTTTGGTCTGGAGACCAACTTGGAGATTTTTGGTTCCAACCGCCATGTCTTTGTGAGACGAGGTGTGGGTGAACAGATCATCTCCGCATGTGTATTTCCCACTGTGAAGCGTGGAGGAGGTGGTGTTATGGTGTGGGGGTGCTTTGCTGGTGACACTGAGTGTGTTACTTATGATTTTGTCCCCCCCTTTGTTCAGGGACACATTATTCAATTTCTGTTAGTCGCAGATCTGTGGAACTTGTTCAGTTTATGTCTCAGTTGTTGAATCGTGTTATGTTCATACAAATATTTACACATGTTAAGTTCTGAAAATAAACACAGTTGATATCGAGAGGACGTTTCTTTTTTTGAGTTTATGTTCAGTCTCGCCAAAAAGCTTGTCCATTTCATGTAGGCAAATATCCACAACACCTCTTATTTCCTTTATTTCGCCAACATGCCAATATTTAGAGTATGCTTTTTTGGTTATAGGCCTACATTCCCCCCAAGGGGTACTATAGACACACACATCACAAGTTAAATTTATATTTTGTTTTTCCATTCTGTGAGATAAAGTTGTAATTTTGCATGCAAAAATAACATCCCTAATGCTGGAATTGCCCAATATTAAAAATCACAGTAGAACACTTGGTGGTACAGTGGTTGAAAAGGTAAGGGTAGACGTAACTATGGATGAAACGGTTACTAGTTTCACGATAAACAATGATCAAATTCCCGATGGTTAGTATTACCATTTCAAATTTGAATTATCATTAAAACCTTGGTTTGAAAAACTCAGGGTAAATACTGTCCAGCATCAACCAAAGTAAGCAACAATCTGACGCAGGCACAGCATACAAAGTGGGTTTTGTTTTGTGTGAAAACATAGCGGAAGGCAGTGACGGCGCTCGGGAGATTTGTCACCCTTCTAAGAGTAGTGCTGAGGGAAACGTAATCGAAGATGGTCACCCTGTCTGCAGAACACGCAATTTAAAAAAAATTATTGCTGCGAAAGGGGGCAACACTTCAAATCTCCAGTTATCTTCGTGACCACCACCCACTACTTTATAGCGAATGCAAGGTAACTTTTAACTCAATGCATTATGTGGCGACTTGGGAATAGGGGAAAATGTCATGGTTTGTCTGTCTAACTTGCTAATAGCTTGTCAATAATGTAAAGTGAAGCCTTCAGTGTTACCTACTCTTGTAAAAAATACTACACGTTCTGCTGCTGTATGCATCGTGTGTCTGCAGACTCTATACGCCCATTGCACACAATAACACGTGATGTAGTTAAGTCACCCAACCAACATATTTTGTTCATTTAAAATCAGGCAGTCGTCGACTTGGTTGTAAAAATGTTCCAACAGGAGAAACACGATAGAGTCCTATACAATACTGCTGTATTTATGTCAATTGTTGGGCTCATTGCAATTACTATCAGTCTTATTAATTCTTAAAACTCATTTGTATTTATGTAAATTGTGCATGGGGTCATTGCATATACTCAAATGCAACACAGAAGAGATTGTGTGTGTGTGGTGTGAATAATAATAATAATGTAACA
The DNA here is from genome assembly GCF_045679555.1 of Salvelinus alpinus. Classification (NCBI taxonomy): domain Eukaryota; kingdom Metazoa; phylum Chordata; class Actinopteri; order Salmoniformes; family Salmonidae; genus Salvelinus; species Salvelinus alpinus. The sequence continues at coordinate 35,088,492 of NC_092114.1, forward strand.
CCAATAATAACAAACGCACAACAGAGTTTTTTGAGAATATGCTGGAAGAGTGGGGGATCAACAAGACCGACCTAGTCTGCATAACCACAGACAACGCAACAAACATGATCAAGGCTTTTGAAGAGTTCCCAGATCTGTGGCTTGGGCTCTTTGGCCATAATTTTTACTTGGCCATCTCAAAGGCTCTGAAAATCAGAGTTGACAGAGCAGTCAAGGCTTGCTGTCATCTGGTCCAAGGCTTCTCACAGGGCTGGAAAAGGAGAGAACTGCGAGAAAAGCAAGCTGCCCTTAACATGCCACAGAAGGCTCTGATCCATGATGAGGTAACCTGATGGGGATCTACACACAAGATGCTTGAGCGTTTCCTCAGCCATCAGCAGCCAGTCTGTGTGACACTGGCTGGGGAAAGAGAAACATGGCATCTGATGCCCAAGGATGCCGACAAAGTGTCATGGAGCAACTGTGCCAGCTCCTTGAACCTCTGAGCAAGTTTACAGATACACTTGCCTCAGAGACACGAGTGACACTGTCAGCCATCAAGCCTGTCCTGGACCACATCACCCGTGACATTCTGGTGGAAAAGGATACAGAGCCATCCCTGACCAAGGAGATAAAAAGAGTAATGAGAGAAGACCTTATCAACAGATACACAGAGAAGGCAAAGAGAGTCATGCACATGGCTTGTTTCATTGACCCCCGCTTCAAAAGGAGCTTTTTAGATGAGCCTAAGCTGCAAAAGTTGACACTGACAGCTGTGTCCAGGAGGCCTTGAAGCTAGCAGCTGCCCAAGTCAGGGAAGAAGCACAAAGCGGCATCGGCGGGGAAAGGTCTGGCTAGGTTGGGGGCAATGCATCAGAGCTGCCTCACCTTGCCAGGGTTGCCAGGAAGCTTTTGTGCATCCCAGCAACCAGCGTGCCATCAGAGTGTTCAGTGCCAGCGGGCACATGGTCTCCCCTCACAGACCACTACTTACCGTGACAAAGTAAATATGCTGACATTTTTACATTTCAATCTCAAGTGAACAAATATGCATCCATACAGGATGTTAGGCCAGCAGAACCTTATTTCTTTATGAAGGAGAGAACAGACATACAATTAGTGCTGTTCATTTGATTTGTTTACATATTTTAATGTAAACACCTGCACATTGGATTTGTTTACATATGGTTGTATTGTTCTTACATGCACATTGCTTTACTTACTTAAGGTTGTGTTCATTTAAACCTGCACTAGGGAAACTTTTACCTCTCATGGCCACATGGAGCCATCTTTAACATTAAAGTTATTATTTTAATGTTTATGCACACAAAAAGTGCATAGTGCTGATGTGGTCCCGTGTGGCTCAGTTGGTAGAGCATGGCGCTTGCAACGCCAGGGTTGTGGGTTCATTCCCCACGGGGGGACCAGGATGAATATGTATGAACTTTCCAATTTTTAAGTCGCTCTGGATAAGAGCGTCAGCTAAATGACTTAAATGTAATGTAAATGCTGATAATTGTTGTTGTTGTTTGTTGGTGAAATGATTTCAGTGTGTGTATCAGTACTTTTTGAACATTTCCAGCACATTTTAACAATACTGCGATAATACTGATAACCGTGATCATTTTGGTCACTAAAATTGTGATATGAAATTGTCATACCGTTTCATCTCTAGACCTAACACTCTTTATACTTTTGGTTCATACAGATTATATCTTCATAAATACACACTCAGTGTCATTAGGTTAAGTGTAAACTGCAACTCGCAACAACTAGGCTTACTTTAACACATAGGGAGGCTGGGGAGTTACTGTATGTCAATAGAGTTTCAGCTAGCATTATCCTTGTACTGTAGTCTAATAGTTTGTAGATGGTCTGAGCAACTCCAGATTTGTGGGGATTTGCACAGCATAAACAAATTCAATTTATTTTCTCCCAGTAAATTGAAACCCTCAGAATACTTAGGCTAATGATGCTGTGTTGCCCTATTTGGCAGAGGACCATCGAGTTGGATAAGCATATGGGACTGCGGCCTACGTAGGTGCATAATGACATCTGCAGCCTCAAAGATGGAGCAAGTGACAATGTTTTGCAAACATTGTTTATCTGGGACAAACATGTAGACTACTTGGCAGTCAGCGAGCGTAAATCGTTGCTGCTTATTCATATAGCACTCTAAGCACTTCAAATCAAAACACTGGCTTGTTGGACGATAATTCTAGAGATTTCTGCATCAAGCTTTCCACCTCATTGAGTTGTTTCACAAAGGTTAGCTAATGCAGCCACTGGCGCCGTTACAAGAGAGCGATTATCTGTTCCTCAGTGTCACTGCTTATCCCCACAGATAATAACGATAAATTAACACAATTCATGCCGAAAACAGCACACTGTACCATGCTTCAGTGTTTTTGGGGGCTTTCTATTTGATCAATTATGGCACATTGAGTAATGTTTGTTGTAAGTGAGTGATCGTTCATTTAAACAGAGAGAATTCCCATTATAGATATCCTAGTGGGTACAGAAAACAAACTGTGAAAAAAAATGTGTAACCCAATGTACAGGAACGGATTAAAAGACAATGAACAACAATCAACATAAATAACCAGATTCAATTTGGCAGTAGTGCAGTTATAGGCCTACATATGTGGAACCCTAATCACATTTGTAACACCCACCTTCATTGCCAAAACAAACACAAGAAAGACTTAACCTCTAATCATCTAATGCTATAGCCTAAGGCTGAAAAATACACGAACCACACCTGGGTGTACAAACTGGGAAAATTTCAAGGTAATCTAACAGTTTTGTACCTCCAAATGGTCATGAATGTGTTCAGTGGTTTAACTAAGGGAACTCAGCTCTGGAGTCTACAGTGATCACAATGGCCGATCTTGTATACCATTACACAAGATAGCTTGAGACTGAAATTAAATCATTAGTGGAGTCGAGGCTGATTAATTATCCAAAGGCTCTGAACGTACAATCAATATGGACTAAACAGAGTAGGACCACCGTACGGGAGAATAAAACTTGAGTCAGGACAAAAGTTGTAATTGCTTGTGAGTCGGAAGTAGCACAGACCTTTTTCCTATAGGGATTGCAAGATTGCAACCTCCAAGAGCATAAACAAAATGTCATACGCCCAACAATAAGCCCCCAAAGTAATAAAGTAAAGATATCCTTAAAGTAATAGGCCTCTTGTAGACATGTTTATGAACAGGATTCTTTTCTGGATTGAAACGGGCCTAAAGTGGTGGGAGTGGCAGGGGGTGTGGCAATGGGCACGGTCAGCCGATCGGCGTGGCTGAATTGTCGAGAACATTGTCGAGACACCCATCTTGGCGGTTTAGAGAAATCTGAATTTTTAGGCCAATTTCCTACAATTATACAAATTTCTCCATGGAGCTGAGAGAACCTTTTGCAGTTTAAAGCTAATTTCCTGCAATTCTATTCATCTTGCCATGGCTAATGCTGCATTATTTTGCAAAAACATAATAACAAAATCAATACTGATAAATTCAGTGCTGTTTTTTACTTTGAAATTATCCCTGACTGTCTAGCTTCTACTTCTACTGATTGTAAATTCTTAAAGATTATATTATCTAAAAAATAAGTATTGTTTCATAATTTTTTCTACATACTTTAAATCTGGTTTTAGTCATTTAATTTTAAACAAAGCTTTTTGCCATCCTAAAAATCATGATTTATTTTATATAAATGGCACTGTTTAGACTTCGGCAACCCCCCCAAAAAAACACTTAGGTAGCCTGCCCAAGGATTTGAATGGAAGAAAAATCCCTGAATAATATTAATATCAACTAGGTCTAAATTTACGTGAACAGTCAAATCGGCTGTGTCAGAGCTTGAAAACACTATTAGTGTCGTTCCTGTGACGAGGTAAGCCACTTACTGTTGCTGGCACAATGACCGGGCAGCCTAGAAAACAGCCATCTTGACAGCTGCTGCGATGATCAACAGTTGGCATGTCAACACAGACTTGAGCCAACACTTCATATACCATTTCTTACTCAATATGTACAGTATGTACTGTATTTTAGAAATATCTCATAATATACAGTGCCTTCAAAGTATTCACACCCCTTTACCTTTTCCCACATTTTCTTGTTTCAACCTAAATTTAAAATGTATTAAATTTAGATTTTGTGTCACTGGCTTACACACAATACCCACTAATGTTAAAGTGGAATTATGTTTTTGGACTCACTGTGTGCAATAATAGTGTTTAACATGATTTAATTGCTACCTCATCTCTGTACCCCACACATACAATTAACTGTAAGGTCCCTCAGTCAAGCAGTGAATTTCAAACAGATTCAACCACGAATACCAGGGAGGTTTATTAATGGCCTCGCAAAGAAGGGCACCTACTGGTAGATGGGAGAAGAAAAAAAAAGCAGACATACAATATCTCTTTGAGCATTGTGAAGTTATTAATTACACTTTAGATGGTGTATCAATACACCCAGTCACTACAAAGACACAGGCGTCCTTCCCAACTCAGTTGCCAGAGAGGAAGGAAACCTCAGGGATTTCACCATGAGGCCAATGGTGACTTTAACCTCTCTTGGGTAGGGGGCAGCATTTGACCCCTCCGGATGAAAAGCGTGCCCAAAGTAAACTGCCTGTTACTCAGGCCCAGAAGCTAGGATATGCATATAATGGTTGATCTGGATAGAAAATACTCTAAAGTTTCTAAAACTGTTAAAATAATGTCTGCGAGTATAACAGAACTGATATGGCAGGCAAAACCCCGAGGACAAACCATCCAGGGGGAAAAAAATTGAGGTCATAGGATTTTCAATGGTTTTCTTTGGGATACCCTTATTATTAGGAACCTGGTTGCAGTTCCTATGGCTTCCACTAGATGTAAACACTCTTTAGAAATTGTTCTATGTTTTTCTTTTGAGAAATTAAGAAGTAGTCCTATTCATTGTAAGTGTCACTCCAGGTGGACTCTACTAGAGGTCGACCGATTATGATTTTTCAACGCCGATACTGATTATTGGAGGACAAAAAAAGCCGATACCGATAAATCGGACGATTTATTAAAAAATATATATATATCATACACACAAACACATTTTTGTAATAATGACAATTGCAACAATACTGAATGAACAATGAACACTTTTATTTTAACTTCTTGCAACTATAGGGGGTGCTGTTCCGCATTAGCATATTTGGGTCTCCAAATTAAACTGCCTCGTGCTAAATTCTTGATCGTACAATATGCATATTATTGTTATTATTGGATAGAAAACACCTTCTAGTTTCTATAGAAGTTGGAATTTTGTCTCTGAGTGGTACAGAACAATTTCTACAGCACTTTTCATGACAGGGTTCAGATTTCAGAAATTTTTACCTCTGATCTGGAGTCTGTTTTTAAGGCGACAGTGAATGCTATGAAGAAACCGACACTGCCTACGTCTTCCTCTGGGTGTCTGTACGTCATCACGTTTTGAATGAAATCGATGGGACATTCACAGCCATTATAAAAGACCAAAATGTATAGAGACCGCCCTTTCTCGTCGTGCGCCTGAAGCGTGAAGGCCATCGGACTTGCCTCGTTCCAAATCGTTTTTTAGAGAGTGATATTTCTCCGGTCATGTTTTCAGTCGTTATAGTTGTTAAAAACATCATAATGTAGTTAATTTGAACCGTTTTATAGCAATTTATATCCGTTTAGTGCGATTTTGAGGAATTTCTTTGTCGTGCCCTTTTTAGCTTTGGAAACGTTTCGGGGTGTCGGTCGTTGGTGGTGGACATTTCGAAGGACAGAGGACATCTATCGACCAAAAGACGTTTATAACATAGAAAGGATACATTGCCCAAGAATGATGGAAGAACAGCTCAAAGTAAGCAATATTTAATATGATAAATCGTGTTTCTGTCGAAATATTTTAAACGCATATTTCGCCATTTTGTTTGGTATAGCTTCACTTGGCGAACCCTGTATTGAAAAGTAAGGATAATTTTAAAAATGTAAATCAGCGGTTGCATTAAGAACTAATTTGTCTTTCGATTCCTGTCAACCCTGTATTTTTTAGTCAAGTATATGATTAGCTTTCAATTAAACTAGATCACTCTGATAGATGACGTCAGACATATTGAGGCTTGATTTCCTAGTATTTTTATTGTGTAACCACGGTTTTGTATGGCTAAATATGCACCTTTTCGAACAAACTGTATATGTATATTGTAAAATGATGTTACAGGAGTGTCATCGGAAGAATTCTGAGAAGGTTAGTGAAAAAATTAATATATTTTGGCGGTGATTACGTTATAGCGCTCTTTGGCTGGAATCGATGCTCTGGTAACGTTTGCACATGTGGTATGCTAACTTATCGATTTATTGTGTTTTCGCTGAAAAACGCTTAGAAAATCTGAAATATGGTCTGAAATCACAAGAACTGGGTCTTTCCATTGCTATGCTTTGTCTATTTTTATGAAATGTTTTATGATGAGTAAATTGGTCATACACGTTGCTCTATCTAGTAATTCTAGTCGATTTGTGATGGTCGGTGCAATTGTAAACTGTGATTTCTACCTGAAATATGCACTTTTTTCTAACAACACCTATCCTATACCATAAATATGTTATCAGACTGTCATCTGAAGAGGTTTTTTATAGGTTATTGGCTATCAATATCTTAGTTGAGCCGAATTGGTGATAGCACCTGAAGGAGTAAGAAACTGATGGAGTTAGAATAGTGGTGTATTTTGCTAACGTGTTTAGCTAATAGATTTACATATTTTGTCTTCCCTGTAAAACATTTTAAAAATCTGAAATGGTGGCTTTATTCACAAGATCTGTATCTTTCATCTGGTGTCTTGGACTTGTGATTTAATGATATTTAGATGCTACTATCTACTTGTGAAGCTATGCTAGCTATGCTAATCAGTGTGTGGGGGGTGGGGGGTGCTCCCGGATCCGGGGTTAGTAGCCGTGAAAGGTTAACTTAATATAATACATAAATACACACACAAACATCTCTGAAGTGACAATGATACTGAAGAGTCTGCTTAGGAGACAAATACTCTCAACTGTTTGAATAAAAATAGAGTTTAAGTTAGCTGTGATGAATGTTGAAAACAAAAACTGTCATTTCTATATGCAGGAAATCCTATTTTAATAATGGGCATGGTAAGAATTGACGACCAAAGTGCGAGTCATAATTCCCATGACACCTTCTAGCAAAATCTTAAAAGCTGTTCATTTATTCCATAGGATATTTTTAGATTCACTTAAAATAAGGTCTGTGTTTCGTGTAGGCTTACACCACATTGCCAATTTTATAACTGTGTAGATATCCATAGGACAAGGTAACTCTGGTCAATATTGGCTAAATATAAGCGAAGATAAATTTTGTAGAGTGTATTTATGAAAATATGTTAACAAACGTTACCTTATCCTAGTGAGATTTACACGGGTATCAAAACACCGAGGCGGTTTAAGCCTGCACGAAACACAGACCTTATTTGAAGTAGATCGAGACATTCTCTATGGAGGACATGAACGGTAAAATAACGAAGAAACCCCTTTCAAGTTCAGCCGCAAGTTATTACAGGAATTATAACGCGTCGACTATTTCTCTCTAAACCATATACCTTTGACTAATCCGGAAACTATCACCTTGAAAACAAAACGTTTATTCCGTTCCGTATTTTATTTAACGGGTGGCATCTATGAGTCTAAATATTCCTGTTACATTGCACAACCTTCAATGTTATGTCATAATTACGTAAAATTCTGGCAAATTAGTTCGCAACGAGCCAGGCGGCCCAAACTGTTGCATATACCCTGACTCTGCGTGCAATGAACGCAAGAGAAATGACACAATTTCACCTGGTTAATATTGCCTGCTAACCTGGATATCTTTTAGCTAAATATGCAGGTTTAAAAATATATACTTGTGTATTGATTTTAAGAAAGGCATTGATGTTTATGGTTAAGTACACATTGGAGCAATGACAGTCATTGATTGATTGTTTTTTATAAGGTAAGTTTAATGCTAGCTAGCAATTTACCTTAGCTTACTGCATTCGCGGCACAGGCAGGCTCCTCGTGGAGTGCAATGTAATCAGTGTTAGAGCATTGGACTAGTTAACTGTACGGTTGTAAGATTGGATCCCCCGAGCTGACAAGGTTAGAAATCTGTCGTTCTGCCCCTGAACGAGGCAGAACGTTCCTAGGCCGTCATTGAAAATAAGAATGTGCTCTTAACTGACTTGCCTAGTTAAATAAAGATTAAATAAAGGTGTAAGCAAAAAAATCTATATATATTTTTTTTAATCTATAACTAAAAATAATAATAACAAATTAAATTAAATTAAAATAAATAAATAAATTAATTTAAAAAAATTAAAAATCTGTCAAATCGGCGCCCCAAAAAAACGATTTCCGATTGTTATGAAAACTTGAAGTCGGCCATTCCGATTAATCGGTCGACCTCTAGACTCTATTTTGGTGTGCGTGAACTGGAGCACGCTTCACATTGTTTTTATCCGGTATTAGATATAGTTTATTCTGTCTTAAATTTTATCGATTATTTACATTTTAGGGTACCTGAGATTGGATTAGGAACGTTGTTTGAAATGTTTGGACCAAGTTTACATGGAATTTATTAGATACTTTGTAGGCATGTTGGGCGAGTTGAAACCGGTGTATTTCTGAAACAAACGCGCCAAATAAATTGACATTTTCGGGACATAAATAAGAACATTATCAAACAAAAGGACCATAACTGGGACATTTGAGTGCCAACAGAAGAAGATCTTCAAAGGTAAGGCATTAATTATATCACTATTTCTGAATTTTGTGGCGCACCTGCCTGGTTGAAATATGATTTATGTGTTTGTATGCGGGGCGCTGTCCTCAGATAATTGCATGGTTTGCTTTCGCCGTAAAGCCTTTTTGAAATCTGACACAGCGGCTGGATTAACAAGAAGTTAAGCTTTCTTTTGATGTATAACACATATATCTTCAAGAATGTTAAATATTTGAATTTGGTATTTTTGAATTTCGCGCTCTGCAATTTCACCGGATGCTACCGTCCCACCTGCCCATAAGAAGTTAAAACAGTTACAGAGTTTAATGGCTGTAATAGGAGAGAACTGAGGATGGATCAACAACACTATAGTTACTCCAAAATACTAACCTAAATGGCAGAGTGAAAAGAAGGAAGCCTGTACAGAATAAAATATTCCAAAACATGCATCCTGTTTGCAATAAGGCACAAAAGTAAAACTGCAAAAAATGTGGCAAAGAAATTAACTTTATGTCCTGCTTACAAAGCATTATGTCTGGGGCAAATCCAACACATCACGGAGTACCACTCTCCATATTTTCAAGCATGGTCGTGACTGTATCATGTTATGGGTATGCTTGTCATCGACAAGGAGTAGGGAGTTTAGGATAAAAAGAAACAGAATAGAGCTAAACACAGGCAAAATTCGAGAGGAAAACCTGGTTCAGTTCACAGGAGTAACAACATGAATTTGTGCATGAGGCAGAAATTATGGGAGAGTGGAGGGATGTTGAGGCAGACCCTCAGTCTGCTGCGCTCCTCCCTCCACTGAGACTGACCATCAGATCCAGGTACCATCAGCCCAGTAAATTAAAAAGCTAATTATTTAAGATGTATGCTCACTCATTGGAAATTAACACAACAAAGGATCTATTACCGCTGTGATCATATAGCCTACCTCAAAAAATGTCTCGAACTACTATGCATTGGCAGGACAATTCAAGCAAAGCCAATATGCGGTGATAATGTATTGGGCCTATAGCTTACTACACAAACCTCATTGCTACAGTACTGTTTCTAATTGGTTAATGAGGCGAAGCGAGAGGTTTCACTCTTGTCTAAATCTGTTCAAAATTAGCCCAATGTGTTTCTATGGGCTTATTTTGGACCTAAGCTTGTCACCTTTGGGACAACAACTCCCATTGTAAGGGCATAGGCTTATATTTAAGTCATGTTAAAACAAAATCTGAGCAGTAGATCTCTGCTTGCATTTTGACTCAAAGTGCTCTTGACTAAGAAGTTTGGTGACCACTGTTCTAGAGTTTCTTGTTAACACAATCAATGTTTTCCTTTACAGTGGCAATTGTGATGGAATCAACACAATATTAGCCACATTCAATGCAACATAACGAAACATAAAACTACGCAAGAGATTTTGTTTTGGCAGAAGGCATCGGAGTAGGATTCTATTGCATTGACATGCACTACTCAACCCATACTCTACACAGACTTGTGCAGGAATAAACAAGTAGGCCTAAATGCAAATAGAGCATTGCCATATATGGATCTGTGCCATTTACTTCTAACTGGACTGCGTTTAGTAGAGGTCGACCAATTAATCGGAATGGCCGATTTAATTAGGGCCGATTTCAAGTTTTCATAACAATCGGTAATCTGGATTTTTGGACACCGATCATGGCCGATTACGTTGCACTCCACGAGGAGAGTGCGTGGCAGGCTGACTACCTGTTATGCGAGTGCAGTAAGGAGACAAGGTAAGGTGCTAGCTAGTATTAAACGTATCTTATAAAAAACAATCAATCTTAACATAATCACTAGTTAACTACACATGGTTGATGATATTACTAGTTTATCTAGCTTGTCCTGCGCTGCATAGAATCGATGCGGTGCCTGTTAAATTTATCATTGAATCACAGCCTACTTCGCCAAACGGGTGATTTAACAAGCTCATTCACAAAAAAAGCACTGTTGTTACACCAATGTGTACCTAACCATAAAAATCAACGCCTTTCTTAAAATCAATACACAAGTATATAATATTAAACCTGCATATTTAGTTAATATTGCCTGCTAACATGATTTTCTTTTAACTAGGAAAATTGTGTCACTTCTCTTGCGTTCTGTGCAACAGAGTCAGGGTATATGCAGCAGTTTGGGCCACCTGGCTCGTTGCGGACTGTGTGAAGACTATTTATTCCTAACAAAGAAAGCCAACGTCGCCAAACGGGGGATGAGTTAACAAAAAAAGCGCATTTGCAAATAAAGCACAATCGTTGCATGAATGAACCTAACCATATACATCAATGCCTTTCTTAAAATCAATACATAGAAGTATATATTTTTAAACCTGCATATTTAGTTAAAAGAAATCCAGGTTAGCAGGCAATATTAACTAGGGAAATTGTGTCACTTCTCTTGCATTCATTGCACGCAGAGTCAGGGTATATGCAAGTTTGGGCCGCCTGGCTCGTTGCGAACTAATTTGCCAGAATTGTACGTAATTATGACATAACATTGAAGGTTGTGCAATGTAACAGGAATATTTAGACTTAGGGATGCCACCCGTTAGATAAAATACGGAACGGTTCCGTATTTCACTGAAAGAATAAACGTTTTGTTTTCGAAATGATAGTTTCCGGATTTGACCATATTAATGACCTAAGGCTCATATTTCTGTGTGTTATTATGTTATAATTAAGTATATGATTTGATAGAGCAGTCTGACTGAGCGGTGGTAGGCAGCAGCAGGCTCGTAAGCATTCATTCAAACAGCACTTTCGTGCGTTTGCCAGCAGCTCTTCGCTGTGCTTCAAGCATTGAGCTGCTTATGACTTCAAGCCTATCAACTCCTGAGATTAGGCTGGTGTAACCGATGTGAAATGGCTAGCTAGTTAGCGGGGTGCGCGCTAGTTAGCGGGGTGCGCGCTAATAGCGTTTCAATAGGTGACGTCACTCGCTCTGAGACCTTGAAGTAGTTGTTCCCCTTGCTCTGCAAGGCTCGCGGCTTTTGTGGAGCGATGGGTAACGATGCTTCGAGGGTGGCTGTTGTCGATGTGTTCCTTGTTCGAGCCCAGGTAGGGGCGAGGAGAGGGACGGAAGCTATACTGTTACACTGGCAATACTAAAGTGCCTATAAGAACATCCAATATTCAAAGGTATATGAAATACAAATGGTATAGAGAGAAACAGTCCTATAATTCCTACAACTTTTTACCTGGGAATATTGAAGACTCATGTTAAAAGGAACCACCAGCTTTCATATGTTCTCATGTTCTGAGCAAGGAACTTAAACGTTAGCTTTCTTACATGGCACATATTGCACTTTTACTTTCTTGTCCAACACTTTGTTTTTGCATTATTTAAACCAAATTGAACATGTTTCATTATTTATTTGAGGCTAAATAGATTTTATTGATGTATTAAGTTAAAATAAATGTTCATTCAGTATTGTTGTAATTGTCATTATTACAAATAAATAAATAAATTTATTTAAAAAACATATACAAAATGTATTAATTAAATAAAAAAATATATATAACTAAACGGCCAATTAATCGGTATCGGCTTTTTTTGGTCCTCCAATCAAATCGGTATTGGCGTTGAAAAATCATAATCGTTAAAACTGTTAAAACTGTACCTTAAAGCGGGTACGCTTGACACAACGTTCAAGTTTGCGCTCAGAAGATCTGAAATTTGCTCAGTGCCAAAAAATAATTGAGGGAACATTGCCCACAGCTGTAATCGCTGCCAATGGTGATTTGAACGTCTATTGACTCAGGGGTGTTAATACTAGATATTTCTGTATTTCATTTTCAATAAATTTGCCAGAATTTCTAAAACCATGTTTTCACTTTGTCATTATGGTAGTGCTGAGCAATTAACAACAACAAAAAGTGTTGGGGGTGTTTGGTTATTTAACAACTTACTGACCGACGTCGGTTCAATTACTTGAATTCCATTTAGTTCCTTTTTTTGAGCCTAACACGACACAAATCAAGAACTATGGGATGCTGGGCTGAAGGGAGTTTTCATTACGCAAATATAAAAACTAGTTCAGCTCAGAATCCTGGCAATTAACTATAATCCCATAATCCACTGCACCATTTGTTTTGGCTTTGACAGAGATGGATCAGAGAGGAAGAGGTGAAGCGAGAGGTTTCACTCTAGCCTAAAACTGTTCAAAATAAGCCCAATGTGCTTCTATGGGCTTATTTTGGACCTAAGCTTGTCGCCTGCCTTCCGCCTTTGGGACAACAACTCCCATTGTTAGGGCGGAGACATGAGCATCTCGTCATTAAATATAGATCTCTAGACGGATACACTTTTATGCCTGCTACGTTAAGTTAGATACACACCGACCGCATGAGAGAGGAATGTACACAACGACCAGATGGACAGAGACAGTTTGTTAAAGTATGCCTTATCTAAGAACTAGTAAAATGATTTTGTCAGACAGCTCTGCAGTATAGGCTACTAAGGTAGGCTAGCTAAATAGGGTGACTAAAGACAGTACAGTATGGGAAGCACATAGATAACTAGGGATGCACCGATATGACATTTCTGGCTGATACCGATATTTTCCTTGCCAAAAAAGACAAATAGCAATAACCAATATTTAAAATGTTTGCGGCCTTTTTAAAGCATTCTACTACAGTTAAATAGTTAACACACACGGACGCAGCGGTCTAAGGCACTGCATCTCAGTGCAAGAGGCGTCACTAGAGTCCCTGGTTCGAATCCAGGCTGTCCATGGTTCGAATTTTGGCCGGGGCAGGCCGTCATTGTAAATAAGAATTTCTTCTTAAATAAAGGTTACACACACACTACACTGACCAAAAAGTAATTTTGTTTGCATTTACGTATGTCCCCATTACCAGTAAAACATCATCAAAACCAATTTCTTTCACTTACTTGCTGTGCTGTTTCGTTGTTCATTTGTTCAGTCGTTTCATTCTCAACCAGGATTTCATCATGCATGTCAAGCAGTGAAGTTTCAGCTCTGTCTGTCCGTGACCTCTTCCTCGGTGCGCACTATCACTGTGTCCGTTTACATCTTGTCCAGCTGTGTATGTAACATTTCATGTATACCCTGTTCCTTGTCTGCATCGAAGAAGCGGTCCTAGTACCTTGCATCGAGCATGGTGGCGACACAGTTAAGAGGCTCAGAGACAATGCCACCAAATCGCTTGTTCACAGCCTCAAGTACTTTTCTAAGTTTTAACCCCACGATCTGTGTCGGCAGTTTTGTTGAGCAGGCGTTTCAATGCCATGACAGGGGATATCATGTCTGCTGCAGACGCAGTTGACCTTATTTCTCGAGTCAGTTGTTCGAATGGAGCTAGGAGTGTTCCTGTTTCCAAGTTTCAAACATGTTCTCAAATGCCATTGAAAATGGCAGCAGCGGTATAAAAACGAGCACATCTTTTTTGAGCATGCAATACGGCTTTCCTCAGTACCAAATCCTCGTTGACTCACTGTGCGTCAGACTCATAATGCTCATGGGGCTGACGTCGCTGGTCCAAATGTCAGTCGTGAAGCTAATAAAAGTGACGCTCATGATTTTGAGTCTCAATAATACTGTGTAACTCCGGTAGGGAAACATCTGAAAAATTGCGTGTACTGGGGCTCGATCTGCAGGCGAAAGCCAACATCATCCACGACAGAGGATTGTCAAGGGCAATGAATTCCATTATCTTGGCATTATTGGATTTTGCCTTTGCGATGTCTCGCTGAAATTTTCTTCCTCTTTCAAATGACTGCTCGACTTGAACTTGTTGGAAGTATGCTCTTAGTATTTTTCTGCTTTTTTTGTGTAGTGCGTAATTCTATCGAGGCGTCATTACGTCATCTTTTTACGTTATACAGGTATGCACGTACCAGCTTTGACATCGGTTTTGAACATCGGCATTAAACTAGACATCGGGTTGATGCCGGCATTTTTAGCTAATATCGGGCCGATTCCGATTTGCTCACCGATATATCGTGCATCCCTATACAGAACGTTTGGTTTGGCTGGCAGACTACTACTGCCAGAGCAGAGATGACTTTAAGAAATGAAAAATAATAAAGTAATCAAATAAAAACAAAGTAATATACACTAGAGGTCGACCGATTATGATTTCTCACCACCGATACCGATTCCTTTTAACATGAGTCTTCAATATTCCCAGGTAAGAAGTTTTAGGTTGTAGTTATAGGACTGTTTCTCTCTATACGATTTGTATTTCATATACTTTTGACTATTGGATGTTCTTATAGGCACTTTAGTATTGCCAGTGTAACAGTATAGCTTCCGTCCCTCTCCTCGCTCCTACCTGGGCTCGAACAAGGAACACATTGACAACAGCCACCCTCGAAGCAGCGTTACCCATGCAGAGCAAGGGGAACAACTACTCGAAGTCTCAGAGCGAGTGACATTTGAACCACTATTAGCGCGCACCCCGCTAACTAGCTAGCCATTTCACATCGGTTACACCAGCCTAATCTCGGGAGTTGATAGGCTTGAAGTCATAAACAGCTCAATGCTTGAAGCACAGCGAAGAGCTGCTGGCAAACGCACTAAAGTGCTGTTTGAATGAATGCTTACGATCCTGCTGCCTACCACCGCTCAGTCAGACTGCTCTATCAAATCATAGACTTAATTATAACATAATAACACACAGAAATACGAGCCTTAGGTCATTAATATGGTCGATTCCGGAAACTATCATCTCAAAAACAAAACATTTATTCTGTCAGTGAAATACGGACCCGTTCCGTATTTTATCTAACGGGTGGCATCCATAAGTCTAAATATTCCTGTTACATTGTACAACCTTCAATGTTATGTCATAATTACGTAAAATTCTGGCAAATTAGTTCGCAACGAGCCAGGCGGCCCAAACTGTTGCATATACCCTGACTCTGCGTGCAATTAACGAAGAGAAGTGACACAATTTCACCTGGTTAATATTGCCTACTAACCTGGATTTCTTTTAGCTAAATATGCAGGTTTAAAAATATGTACTTCTGTGTATTGATTTTAAGAAAGGCATTGATGTTAATGGTTAGGTACACATTGGAGCAACGACAGTCCTGTTTCGCGAATGCGCACCGCATCGATTATATGCAACGCAGGACACGCTAGATAAACTAGTAATATTATCAACCATGTGTAGTTAACTAGTGATTGTGATGAATTGATTAATTGTTTTTTATAAAAGGTACGTTTAATGCTAGCTAGCAACTTACCTTGGCTTCTTACTGCATTCGCGTAACAGGCAGGCTCCTCGTGGAATGCAATGTAAAGCAGGTGGTTAGAGCGTTGGACTAGTTAACCGTAAGGTTGCAAGATTGAATCCCCGAGCTGACAAGGTAAAAATCTGTCTTTCTGCCCCTGAACAAGGCAGTTAACCCACCGTTCCTAGGCCGTCATTGAAAATAAAAATGTGTTCTTAACTGACTTGCCTAGTTAAATAAAGGTGTAAAAAAATAACATTAAAAAAAAAAATTATACAAAAATTAAATCAGCCAAATCGGTGTCCAAAAATACCGATTTCCGATTGTTATGAAAACTTGAAATCTGCTCTAATTAATCAGCCATTCTGATTAATCGGTCGACCTCTAATATACACAACTGAAATATTGTATTATTTAATAGTAATTTCCTATTTTTCTATAGATGTGGAATAAGTCAAGGGGTATTAATACTTTTTGAAGACACTAGTGATTTCGACACCATACTGATTCCGACACCATACAAAAAAAGCTTAAGCTTCATGCAGTGAAGTCTCATGGGGCAAAAAATAAAACATAATTATCTAAAAAGGCCAGCATTGCAACTGAAATAAAATAAACGTCTTTAATGTTTACAACAGTTCTCCACTAGAGGGCTCTTCTGAATTATTTTTGAGCTCTTCTGAATTATTTTTGAGCAAGAGCCTTTTGGGCCTCTGGGCTCCAAAGAACATCTGAAATGATAGGTTTTATGATTCTTCTCAGGCACAAACTTAGTACATGATGGCTCCAGTCCTTTAAATATTTAGTATAATATTATGACACGCAAGAAAATTGTGAAAGGAGCAACTGTTGAGGCACAATTACCACACCATGGAGCAGAGGGGTTGACTTGACTGTAGAATGTTCATGTTGTTTTATGAGTGAAAAGTACACACTTTATATGAAATGCATTATCGACCTGGCTGTCATTGTTGAAGGTGCAGAAAGATGGTGTGGAATTCACTACAAGGCTAAGCTATATGCTCTGTAAACCATGAGGTTTGATAAAGCCGCCTGGGTGAATGAGAAACAGGAAAAGTATGGACAAGGTCTGGGTCTACTACGGTCTCAAATAGGCTAGTATCTTTGAAAGTCCAGTGAGAGTCCAGTGTTTCCTCTATTCCTCTCCTCTTCCTCTATTCATTTAGGATTTATTCAAAAATATGTTGAAAAAAAGCAATACAAATCTATACATTTCTGACAAGATGCAATTTTGAATGGACATTCTCAATGAATGGAAGTCTAAATGCCATGCATGTTGGTTTATAGCAGGGATGGGCAACTCCAGTCCTCAGGGGCCGGAGTGGTGTAATTTTATCCTCATCCCTACAACTGATTAAACTAATTGCATTCTAAACTGAAGATCAGGATTAGCTGATTATTGGAGTCAGGTGTGTTAGCTGGGGCAAAAGTGTGTCACCAATCAGGCCCCAGAGGACTGTAGTTGCCCATCCATGGTTTATAGGAAGACTCTCAATTGGTATTGCTCGACTCCTCGTTTCCTCTGGTCCGACCTCTCCTCCTTTTGAAAAAGATAGTCGAGGAGCGGAGGCGAGGAAATGCGCTCGTATGAAATGAGAATCCTTCTCCACTCGTGCGTCATCAGGCAAATTATATTTATCATATCTTAAAAATAAATGTGTAATGTGATGAAAACGAATTTATCTAGTTGTGCAATAGAGATAGATAAAGATAAAAGGATAAGTAGTGTATCATTTTTTAAATGTGTACATGTTTTTCTCCTTCGAGAAAACAACAGCTGATTCAAAGAGGGTGTGGCGGATTTTAAAACTCTTCCTCGCTAGCCGCCGGGATGATACTCGTGTATCCTCTACCGAAGTAGGTAATCGAGGAGGGAGAACACTCCGTTAGCCTACTAACGAATTAACACACTCCTCAATCATTTGACCACTTATCGGTTTCTGGGTCACGGAGGAGAGGAGGACAGATGAGCCGAGGAGAGGACAGACCTTTCCCAATTGAGAATCTGAGTCATTACATTTCTTTGAATCTTAGATGGCCTAGGCCTATACTTTTGCAACCACCCCCTGAAGAACTTAATGCCAGTCAAGTAAAAATTGGTGTTCGGATTTGATAGACAAGAGGTCAACTTTAAATTTCTGACTTACAAAATAATCAGACTTCGTATGCCAAGACCCATCACAAACAACTGAACACATTTAAACCAATAGGACCAGTAGGCCTAAATCCTCTTCATCTATTGCTAATTCCATACAGTTCACCTGGCTGGAGAAAGCCTATAAATCTGACATTTTTGTTCAAGGTTCATGCCAATGATTATCAATGATCAAGAGTAAAGTTAAGTCAATGGCAAATCAAAGACAGGTGGATAAGTGATGACAGTAGGGAGTAAAACCAAGTTACATGTGGGTGACCAGGTCAGTCATAGTGTCACAGGGTTGTACAAACAGTTTGGTCATATTGACACATATCATTGCAAGACAATTACATCATAAAGAATGCAAATTAGCCTAGCTAGATTGTTATTGAATGTTTGTTCCCAAACTCTGTATGACTATGGTAAAGAGCCATATGGCCTTCCTATGCTTACTACGGTAGTCGGAGTTGAATCATCACAGGTTGGCTACAGAAAGACATGTCTCATTCAAAATCCTTACTGCTAACATCACTGAGCATTTAAATATAATCTAGTCAATTTATAGGCTAGTTTTGATTAGCACCTTCCAAAATAGTGTCAGGTGTGGTGACAAAGTGATTTCCCTTTCAATAGCATCTAGCCTTCTCTTCAAATACTGCATAAATACTACTGACTCAAAATAAACCTCTGGCGTCATAGGTATGGGTGGTGGAGTGGTGTCAAGTCATGTTATTGTGCATTAGGGCCTAAACTCGTCAAGGGATTAAGGCAGAGGAATGACACTGCAAAGGTCAGTAACCTCAAATTCTGAAAGAACCTGCCGTAAGAGTCCAGTCTACTTTCCTTCCATCTGCCTCCAAGTACCTTTATATATTTTTAGACTAAAGCAGGGAAGTGATTTTCATCATCCTTCTCAGTTGACTATGACAGTGTGTTATCGTATCATCTTACAAGTAGGCTACTGTGGACCTCAGGAAGAGTAGCTGCTGATTTTGCAACAGCTAATGGGGATCCTAATAAAATACTGTACCAGTTCACTGGATACTTCGAAATTGTATTGAAAATGCAATGATGGTTGAAATAATACATACATTGAAACAGTATGCAGAGTTTGTGTGACATCCATCCCTTCTGCATGACATGAGAAGTTGTTTTACATTATTCAGTTAAACTTATTAATAACACTGGTTGTTACAGTGTAACGTTAGTATGCTATAAAAAAAAAAAAAGTATGTATGAGACCATTTGAGTTGGGGCATGTCCTGAAAAACCTGTCACAATCATCTCAACCTTTTAAATCACGTGACTAATAAAACCTGACGTTGACCGTAAAGGCTGAACTGGTTAGCTGGCTAACATTCATACTTTTCTTCAAAACTGGTATATTTTAGGAGGAAACAGCACGTTTCTATGACATGCCAATGGCTGGGTCGCATGACAAAGGAAGTCCGGCTAGCTTGCTAACCCAGACACCCAAGCTCCCGGGCTGTCATCCACATTGGGGGACATGTTTTCTAGTAGTGACAGCTGACAAGGACGGGAACACGGAAGGTGCTCCCAAAACAGCTACTAAATGAAACTATACAAGACAATGTTTTACTGAGCACGCGCAGCAATAACTGTTGTTCCCAAGGTTGACTAGTAGAAACGTTTGAAACACAGAGAAAGAATTGACCACGGCTAGCTAGCTAATAGTGCTATCATACCTTTGCTTTGCCGGCCTCGAGCTTCTTTTGCCTCTCCTCGTCTTCCATTACCGTTGTCCCTGTGGCTGAGAGAAGAGGAAAGGGGCTTCATGCGAAGTGTCAGCGAATACGCCCAGAGTCTGTGGGGAAAGTGTCTGTCTGCTGACATTAAATTTGTTTGGTAATGGTGTCAAATCACTGCGACGAACTCGCATTAGGAGCAGACTCCTCGCTACAGCCACATCTCCGCCGCCATGTTCTCCACGTAAACACGAGACTGATTGTGATGACGTCACGTAGGTGGCTGTTTTCCTCAGCTACGCCCCTTTGGGAACGTCGGAATGTCACTCACAGTTCAAAATGTTTATTTTATTCTTATTTTTACAGAGGGAAACATACTGTGCGTACACAAGTAAAAATATATATTGATTATAGATTGAAATCATTTGCATGAGTAAATACATATTCTCTTTTCTGTGGAGGTGCAAACAAGATCACTGGGTTGCACAATCGCTCATCAGGATTCATTTCACATTGCCCCAGTTAAAATGACCAGATCTATTTTAAATCAAATGAAATATGGTCTCTCCATATGATTAGAGAGCATCCTGTATCTCCGCCTGGTACAGCAATCGCAGGGCTCTCCAGAGGGTGGTGCGGTCTGCCCAACGCATCCCCGGAGGCAAACTACCTGCCCTCCAGGACACCTACAGCACCTGATCTCACAGGAAGGCCAAAAATATATTCAAGGACAACAACCACCCGAGCCACTGCCTGTTCACTCGGCTATTATCCTGAAGGTGAGGTTACAGGTGCATCAAAGCTGGGACAGAGAGATTGAAAACAGCTTCTATCTCAAGGAAATCAGATTGTTAAATAGCCATCACTAGCACATTAGAGGCTGCTGCCTATATACATAGACTTGAAATCACTGGCCACTTTAATAAATGGAACACTAGGCACTTTAATAATGTTAACATATTTTGCATTACTCATCTCATATGTCTATACTGTATTCTATTCTATTCAACTGTATCTTAGTCTATGCCGCTCTGACATTGCTCATCCATATATTTACGTATATATTCTTAATTCCATTCCTTAGATTTGTGTGTATTGTTGTGAAATTGTTAGTTATTACTGCACTGTTGGAGCTAGAATCACAAGCATTTCACTACACCCGCAATAACATCTGCTAAACACATGTATGTGACCAATAAAATTTGATTTGGGTCACAGTCATAGAACATGTCTATTTGACATTTACGCTCATTGCTTCCACCCCAACCCAATCACAAGTTATACCACTTATAGCATTTAGGGAAATTCTCTGGATTCTCCATTGTGCTGGGAAGCCATGATGGCAACCCCTGATATTCAGCATTGTAAATGTGATTTAGGTCAAGAAAGCTCGCAGAAAAGAAAAAACAAACCTTTGAAGCTTCTATACAGACTGACACCTACATACCGGCAGCAGCAGGAGAAGGTGGTCTGTGTCTTCGGCTGATGGGAGCTGTGCAGCTTATGGTCTGGCAGATCTTGAATTCCACCCATCTTCTCTTTGACATCTTTAGCTACCCACTTTGAATCCCAAATAAAGGTGTTCAGCTCCCACCTGTGAGCTTTTGTTGTCTGTGCAGTACCTTCAGCAAGACCTGCTGCCCATCAGAATGTTTTTGGCCTTTAATAATGGATGGCTCTGAGGAGTACTATGTCAGTGGCACAGTAACCCAAGCACCACCACAATTGCAGGGCATCAACAAATAGATCAGGAAACTAACACAGTGAGTCCACAAAGACAAAAGCATTTTGATGGTAAAACGGTTGGGTTGTTTTGGTTGAGATTGTTTGTTTCTTGGAATAAAGAATAAGTGAAGCTGAGAAGAGGCTGATAAATAGGTTATGGAACATTAGTGTTGGTCACTCAGATCTTTTTCCCTATTGATTTAGTCTTGAGGATCCCAAGCCTGCTAAAAGCCGGGCTGATGAATGACAACAATGCATAGTCGTATCAGATGACCACTGCTGCCCTATGAGGTCTCAACAGAATTCCCTAACAAATGCATTTGAGCAAAAAATAATAAAAGGCTGTGATTTGGACTGAATAAAATAAAAAATGCATTCAAGGCTTAAATAAATAACCATTGCTTACAATAATAAACAAACAAAAAAACATTTTTATATCACCTTTATCTAACCAGGTAGGCCAGTTGAGAACAAGTTCTCATTTACAACTGCGAATTGGCCAAGATAAAGCAAAGCAGTGCGACAAAAAACAACAACACAGAGTTACACAAACAAAAGTACAGTCAATAACACAATTGAAAAAATCGATGTACAGTGTGTGCAAATGTAGAAGAGTAGTGAGGTAAGGCAATTAATAGGCCATAGAGGCAAAATAATTACAATTTAGCATTGACACTGGAGTGATAGATGTGCAGATGATGATGTGCAAGTAGAGATACTGTGGTGCAAAAGAGCAAGAAGATAAATAACAATATGGGGATGAGGTAGTTGGGTGTGCTATTTTCAGATTGGCTGTGTACAGGTACAGCGATCTGTAAACTGCTCTGACAGCTGATGCTTTAAGTTAGAGAGGGAGATATAAGTCTCCAGCTTCAGCGATTTTTGCAATTCGTTCCAGTCATTGGCAGCAGAGAACTGGAAGGAAAGGAGACCAAAGGAAGTGTTGGTTTTGGGGATGCATGGTGAAATATACTTGCTGGAGCACGTGCTTGCTACTGGTGGGTGTTGCTATGGTGACCAGTGAGCTGAGATAAGGCGGGGCTTTACCTAGCAAAGACTTATAGATGACCTGGAGCCAGTGGGTTTGGCAACGAATATGTAACGAGGGCCAGCCAACGAGAGCATACAGGTCGCAGTGATGGGTAGTATATGGGGCTTTGGTGACAAAACGGATGGCACTGTGATAGACTCCATCCAGTTTACTGAGTAGAGTGTTGGAGGCTATTTTGTAAATGACATCGCAGTCATTTACATCGCAGTCAAGTCATTTACAGTCATTTACATCGCAGTCATGACATCGAAGTCAAGGATCGGTAGGATAGTCAGTTTTACGAGGGTGTGTTTGGCAGCATGAGTGAAGGGGACTTTGTTATTAAATAGGAAACCGATTCTAGATTTAATTTTGGATTGGAGATGCTTAATGTGAGTCTGGAAGGAGAGTTTACAGTCTAACCAGACACCTAGGTATTTGTAGTTGTCCACATATTCTAAGTCAGAACCGTCCAGAGTTGTGATGCTAGTCGGGCGGGCAGGTGCGAGCAGCAATCGGTTGAAGAGCATGCATTTAGTTTTACTAGCATTTAAAAGCAGTTGGATCCACGGAAGGAGTGTTGTATGGCGTTGAAGCTCGTTTGGAGGTTTGTTAACAGTGTCCCAAGAAGGGTGATCTGTTTGTTAACTTGGCTTTTGAAGATTTTAGAAAGGCATGGCAGGATGGATATAGGTCTATAACAGTTTGGGTCTAGAGTGTCTCTCCCTTTAAAGAGGGGGATGACTGCGGCAGCTTCCCAATCTTTGGGGATCTCAGACGATATGAAAGAGAGGTTGAACAGGCTGGTGATAGGGGTTGCAACAATTTCGGCGGATAATTTTAGAAAGAGAGGGTCCAGATTGTCTAGCCCAGCTGATTTGTAGGGATCCAGATTTTGCAGCTATTTCAGAACATCAGCTGTCTGGATTTGGGTGAAGGAGAAGCGGAGGGGGGGGGGGGGGGGGGCTTGGGCTTGGGCAAGTTGCTGCAGGGGGTGCGGGTGCAGAGCTGTTGGCCGGGGTAGGTGTAGCCAGGTGGAAAGCATGGCCAGCCGTGGAAAGATGCTTATTGACATTATCGATTATCGTAGATTTATCGATGGTGACAGTGTTTCCTAGCCTCAGTGCAGTGAGCAGCTGGGAGGAGGTGCTCTTATTCTCCATGGACTTTACGGTGTCCCAAAACTTTTTGGAATTAGTGCTACAGGAAGCAAATTTCTGTTTGAAAAAGCTAGCCTTCGCTTTCCTAACTGACTGTGTATATTGGTTCCTGACTTCCCTGAAAAGTTGCATATCGCAGGGGCTATTCGATGCTCATGCAGAACACCACAGGATGTTTTTGTGCTGGTCAAGGGCAGTCAAGTCTGGGGTGAGCCAAGGGCTATAACTGTTCTTAGTTCTACATTTTTTGAATGGGGCATGCTTATTTAAGATGGTGAGGAAAGCACTTTTAAAGAGCAACCAGGCATCCTCTACTGACGGGATGAGGTCAATATCCTTCCAGGATACCTGGACCAGGTCGGTTAGAAAGGCCTGCTCGCTGAAGTGTTTTAGGGAGCGTTTGACAGTGATGAGGGGTGGTCGTTTGACCGCAGACCCATTACGGATGCAGGCAATGAGGCAGTGATCGCTGAGATCCTGGTTGAAGACAGCAGAGGTGTATTTAGAGAGCAAGGATGGTCAGGATGATATCTATGAGGGTGCCCATGGTTACAGATTTAAGGTTGTACCTGGTAGTTTCCTCGATAATTTGTGTGAGATTGAGGGCATCTAGCTTAGATTGTAGGACAGCTTGTGGCGTTGTGGCGTTCTTCAACAAAGATGGCTGACAAAACATTACGGTGGAACCAGATGTAAGTTGTTATAACATCATAACGAGTCAAGCAAAACATTTACAATTGAGAGGAATATGTTCGTTAATGTAGAGACAAACGTTTGTGCATATTGTTTTGTCATGAAGTTAATTTACGAAAAACGCTATTTAGCAAGTTATCTGACTTGCTAACATTAGTCAGCTAGCTAGTGTTAGGATAATTAATTTGTAATTTGTGTTGTTTAATGTTTTAGGGACTCCTGAGAAAACCATCAAACCAGGCTGTCGTCTTGTGAAACAGTGGATGTAAAGAATCTAGCTAGCTAAAGCATTTACTGCAAATTGAATGTACAATTGTGTAAGCTTGCCTTGCAATGCAGCTAAAGTAACATAGCTAGCTAACTATTTACTTGCTTATTGTGTAGTGGAGGATAAAAATAACTGTATGCCTATGGATATGTAGCTTGCTACAGTATGTAGCCGATCTGTGTATGGACCCTAAAACGTTAGTTTCTGATCTAATATTCATACCAATCTATGAACCTCAGCTATCATAGTTGTTGTATCAACTTCAAGTCTGAATGGCATTAATGAAGCCTATGGATAGAGTATAGTATAATAACTTTATTGTGCCAAGGATGCAAGTCCTATATACATGTGTACTTTAGTTATTACAACGCATGAGATTCCCACATTGTAGCCTGTACATTGAATATATTCACTGATCATGTACTCTTCCTTGGCAAATAAAGGTGCTGTTCAGGTATGAACCTCTGAGACATTCTTTTTCAGTCATATCAAACTACATTATTTGAATGATGCTGTGTCTGCATGTATGTATTACAATTATACACTTCAACAGTGTTTACCACTCCTGCTCCAAGGACATCAATGATTACACATGATAACAATGCAATAGACTAGAAACATGATTGATTTGTAATTCATATATACAGGAAAAAAATTATGCATATCATTTTAACCTAGAGGATTTAGGGAGAAGGGGGAGAGGGATGAAGTGAAGAAGAGAGACTGTTATTGTGTGTGTGGTCTCACCTGGTGTCCACACTAAGTGGCTACAGAGTACTTTATGCTGAAAAACAGACACATGAGGACAAACAATAGAAGATAATGTCAATAGAAGATACTGTATGTGATGGAGACACCTACCTGAAACATTTAAATATAGAGAGCTATGTGTCTCACCACTTGGTTATTGCAAGGCTAACCCCCAGGGAAATCATGACTTGGCAGCAACAGATAGTCCAGTGAAAATGGCTGTGTTCATGTGGTGTAAAATCTGAAAATTAGCAGCTGACATCTTAATTAAGGGTTTTTTAATTAATGCATGTGAGACAGCTACAACAAGACAGGCAGAGATGGAGAAAAATAACACAAAACAGTTTAATTACCTCTGGTTATGGACACTTTTGCCAGCAATAAAGCTTCCACGGCCTGTTCCTCGGACAGTGAACATCTGGCAATATCTATATTTTCGACCCATTGATCAGCTCGCTCTCTGGAAGTAAAGATATGAACACAATAACTGAGATATGACCGTTCAATCTAAAGCAGCAGATTTTTAGGATACGTCAATACAGCCCAGTGCTGCTTACCTGAGATGCCATCTTCGTAGGTGTAGCTTTGACTTCCTTTGTGTCGCTAACTAGCTAGCCATTTCACATCGGTTACACCCGACTTGAAAAAATCTAAATATACACATTGCGAGATATTTGATGAAATAGACAGACATGCCTATATTTCCCCCATAGAAAACAATGGGAAGGCCGCAGAGTTCCAATATTATTTTAGTTTGTTTACATTTGAACTATAAAACAAAGTGAGCATGTCTCATTGCCAACAATAGCGAAGCAGGCATTGTGACTTTGAACAATAAGCTGGGAATAGAACGTTCGGAAGGCGAGTTGGTGCCACGGTGCTCAATAGAACTAATAGGAGCTGGCAGGGTGAAAAATGCACTAAAATAAGGCCTGTTTTTTCGCCATTACTTCAAAACGACGGCAAGCAGCTGGGAAATATGGTCATATTATGAAACTGGGCTCCACGGCGGATGCAATGAACTAGTTTTTATCAGAAAAGAACGTTGTTAAAAATGTCATGTGTCCAACCTACTATCTATACGGATTTCAGAGCACTCTCGTCTGAGTGTACCAGAGCGCAGAATAATTACTTTACGAGCGCTCAACACCCGTTGGATATGGCTGGTGTCAGTAAATGTCGGAAAAAAGGCGCAATTAAATTGTTTCCAGCAGCACATTTACAGTCACCAACGCTCTGGTTAACACGAGAACTGCCTTACCAGCTCTACTAGGGCGAGTAAAATGGTCAGACTGGTCTCATTTGTGTCTGGAAGTAGCTAGCCAACGTCAGCTTGGGTCCTTGACTGCCGTTGTATCGCCAGAACGCTCAAATAAACCCTACTCCTCGGCCCGAACGTCCAGCGTGCGCTCCGAGAGCGAAACGGTCTGAATTTACAAACTGACAATTTTTCTCTGAATGGAAACACCATAATATTAATCAAATTCATTAAGCCAAATTTCTTAAAATCAATCCCATATACTATGTTATTACAAAAAAGGTTTTAAATTCTCTGGTAATGCCAATACGGAATTCTATCAAATGCTTCTCAAAGATGCCCCCTGGTGGTCAAACTAGCAATAACTTGCAGTAACAGAAGAAATGGCTGAGAATTAAGTGACGTGCCACAGTATGCTCCAGCAGCATGCAAGGTGTGTCGCAGTTTGACGCAACTTTTAAAGGAGGAACCACTGTAGCTGCGATGATCCGGTGTAAAGGTTCAGAGCTTGTGGTAGGAATCCGCTCTGGGTTGATATCGCGCTGTGCAGACTGGTAGGTATTTACCGAGCTGAGGCTTGCTGGTGTCCGAGTTAACGGTGAAGACCGCTAGCAGTGGCTTCTGATGGGGGTTCCAGTTCTAAAGTATAAAAATAGCAGATCCGTACCACATTGGGTGAGGTGGGTTGTAGGAGAGTATATTCAGTCCGTAGATGGAAAGTGAGATAAAAATATATACGAAATATATATACGGAAAAACAATATTTACATAGGACAGGACAGGACAAGACAAGACAAAACACACGTCCAACTGCTACGCCATCTTGGAACCAAATGTATTGGTGTGGTGCATTTCTGGATCACCAATACAGAAGCCATACATCAAGCAAACAGAAATAAACTCTCTATGCTCTCTATGAACTGAATTCCAACCTTTTTCACTGGGCTGGCAGGCGGCCTAGTGGTAAAAAGCATTGGGTCAGTAACCAAAAGGTATCTGGTGGAAATTCCAAAATAAATTAGGTGAAGAGTTGGAGGCTGATACTTCTTCCTGCTGGTGCACCCTTGAGCTTCATCGATTGGAACTGAAGTGGACAGCTGACAGTGGCGTGCTGCGGTAATGGAATAGAAAGGCATTTCACTGTACTTGTGCACATGACAATAGAAACTTGGAAAGTTGGTATGAATAAAGTACAAGGGCCTTTTGTGCCTCGTCGTCCAATACCAAACAACACCTTGATAGTTCTCATTCTCCAGCCTTGAGATGGGCTGATTGGAGAGGTCATGGGTCATGATGGCCATTAATACACAAGGAGTTTCTGACATTTATCAAAGATATTCTTATAATAATAAATCTGTGGTTAGGCTAGGTGACCATCTCAAGTGCATTCCAGCCATTGTACCCCTTGAACACCATGATCAACAGTAAAACACTTGAATCATTCAAACCTGGAATTTATTAAAATAGTTTCTTTATTTAACTTGGCAAGTCAGCTAAGAACAAATTCTTATTTACAATGACGGCCTACCCGAGCCAAACCCTAACAACACTGGGCCAATTGTGCGCCGCCCTATGAGACTCCCAATCACAGCCGGTTGTGATACAGTCTTGAATCAAACCAGGGTCTGTAGTGACGCCTCTGCACTGAGATGCGATGCCTTAGACCGCTGTGCTACTAGGGAGCCCCAATTTAGATGAGTATAACTTAGGCAAGGACACAAGGATGGACCTTCCTGTTTCATTCTATTTAGAGAGTCAAGTGAATGTACTTGCAAAGTGTTTGTATATGACTGAAAAGCTGCTCCAAGGCAGGCCTATTTTGTTTCCTTGGGGCTACAGACACAGTTTAGTTATTAAAGGTCCAATGCAGCAGTTTTTATCAATATCAAAACATTTTCTAGGTAACAATTAAGTACCTTATTGTGATAGTTTTCAATTAAAATTGTCACAGATTAACCAAAATAGCTTCTTAGCAAAGAACAATTTCTCAAGCAAGAATTTTGATAGATCTGTCTGGGAGTGATCTGAGTGGGGAGGGGAAATCTGAAAACTAGCTGTTATTGGTGGAAAGGTTTGAAACTCTTTCTTATTGACGTCACCAGGCAGGCCAAAACTCCATCCCACCAAAACAGGCTTAAATTTCAGGCAGTCTTTTCAAACAGCTCTTACACTCAAAGGGCATTATCATAATTTTAACAATTCCATAGTGTTATCCCAACCTCATAATGTGGACATATACATAAAACACATGTAAATCACAATTTTGACTGCACTGGGCCTTTAAACATATAGCAGCATAACTTTACGCTTATACAACTCTGTCATATGGTAAAGAAAGCCAACTATAGCCTATAAGTCTGACAGAAAATGCAGGGTGAATTACAGAAATGTGTATAAATACCCGCCAAGGAGGCAGGAATAACACAAATATTCTGTTTATACCAATTAACCTCTTATGGAAAGTGAATGGCGCCATCTAGTGTATTGCTATATATTGCATGGCATTACAAACTGCACGTCCACCCACAGTGATTGAGCGCTGAAGTGAATTGAATGTAAACAAACTGCCTGCTTTCTCCTCGTTCTTTGGTAATTGGGAAATGGCATGCAGTGTGTGGTAGAGGAGAAACCAAACTCTTCATTATAAACTGGGTGGTTTGAACCCTGAATGCTGATTGGCTGACAGCCGTGGTATATCAGACCGTATACCATCGGTATGAGAAAATATGTATTTTTCCTGCTCTAATTACGTTGGTAACCAGTTTATGATATATGGCCAATTTACCACCGCTAAGGGCTGTGTCCAGGCACTCCGCTTTGCATTGTGGCTAAGAACAGCCCTTAGCTGTGGTATATTGGCCATATACCACACCCTCTTATTGCTTTAATAATTTCTTGTTTAGGTAGTTAGCTACATATCAAATACATTTATTGAAAAAGCATTTACAATGTGGTACAAACAAAGCGTGCACTGTCAATGGGAGAGTAGTTAGCTAGCTAGCTGGTAGCTGCTCTTAGCAACGCTAGCATTAACATACTACTATACTGAACAAAAATATAAATGCAACATTAAAGATCACAGAAATGTTCCATATGCACAAAAAGCATAGGAGAAAAGCATTTCTCCTTCGCCAAGATAATCCATCCACCTGACAGTGTGGTATATCTAGAAGCTGATTAAACAGTATGATCATTACACAGGTGCACCTTGTGCTGGAGATAATAAAAGGCCACTCTAAAATGTGCAGTTTTGTCACACAACACAATGCCATAGATGTCTCAAGTTTTGAGGGAGCATGTAATTGGCATGCTGACTGCAGGAATGTCCACCAGAATTGTTGCCAGAGAATTGCATGTTCATTTCTCTACCATAAATCACCTCCAACGTCATTTTAGAGAATTTGGCAGTACCTCCAACCGAACTAAACACCGCAGAACACGTGTAACCATGCCAGCCCAAGACTTCCACATCCGACTTCTTCACCTGTGGGATCGTCTGAGACAAGCCACACGGAAGGCTGATGAAACTGAGGAGTATTTCCGTCTGTAATAAAGCCCTTTTTTGGGGTAAAAACTAATTCTGATTGGTTGGGCCTGACTCCCAAGTGGGTGGGCCTATGCCCTTCCAGCCCCACCCATGCAAAATATTTGTATTTTACTAGGCAAGTCAGTTAAGAACACATTTTTATTTACAATGATAGCCTACTCCGGCCAAACCGACGGCGTTGGGCCAATTGTGCGCCGCCCTATGGGACTCCCAATCACAGCTAGATGTGATGCAGCCTGGTTTCAAACCAGGGACTGCAGTGATGCCTCTTACACTGAGATGCAGTGCTTTAGACCGGTGCGCCACTCGGGAGCCCAATAGATTAGGGCCTAATGAATTTATTTAAATGAACTAATTTCCTTATATGAACTGTAATTCAGTAAAATCTTGAAATTGTTGCATGTTCTGTTTATAGTTTTGGCTCAGTATAAATGAGCGTTACTAGGAATTAGCCTGCAAAAAAACGGAATATCCTGCCATAAATTAAATAAGATTCAAATTTCAATTTATACCCTGCTGATTGTCCGTAGGTTTGGTTCTTATGCATGGGGACATTGAGAAAAATAATCTAATAGAACATAAATTATACAGACTTTCCAAACGTGGGACCGGTCTGTTGTAGACTCACTTTCTCTCCGGTTACTTGCCTCATGTCAAAATAAAAGTCCTGCAGGTGTGGCATACCTTGAAAAAAAAGCAAGAACTTGGGGGATCTTTAATTTTGATATGAGGTAAGCAGAGAGGAATTGACCTCGCTGAGGAATGTTTCTACAACAGACCCGGGTTTGGATTTTCTGTTTAATTATACTATGTTCCATTAGATTTTTTTTCTCTCAAATTCACCCATGAATAAGGACAGAGTAAATTGAAATGTAATTGTATTTAATTATTCAGTTTTTTTGCAAGCTAATTCCAGCATTGTAAAAAGCAGCTAGCTAGCGAGCTATGTTAAGTTACAGCAAGCTAACTTTAGTTGTCTCCAAGAAACAATTAAAATATATTGTAAACTGCATCGCAGTGCTAGCTGTGCCACCAGAGACTTTGGGTTCGAGCCCAGGCTCTGTCGCAGCCGGCCGCGACCGGGAGGCCCATGGGGCGGCGCACAATTGGCCTAGCGTCATCCGGGTTAGGGAGGGTTTGGCCGGCAGGGATATCCTTTTTTCATCGCGCACTAGCGCAGATCGTGCTGAAAGTCCTGCCTCTCCCATCTCCTCATTGGTTTATAGAAGCAGGTACCCACGTGCCATTTCCTCATTGGTTATACCCATGTGGGTGATTGAAAGACAAAATGTTTTGCCGGTTGTCTTGGTAAAAGTGCAGATGCCAATCACCAAATAAATTAAACGATGAAAAAGCCAGGAAGTAGGAGAGATGACTAGAAATGATTCGGTTGACCGTTTTTATGTGTGGATTAATTGTCGGAGTAGAGGACCTTGTGCATTTCAGGTAAAATAACAACTCAATGTTTATACCCCAGGACAAATTAGCTAGCAACAGCAAGCTAGCTAAATAGGACAAATTAGCTAGCAAGTGCAAGCTAACTAGCTAAATTGCCATAAATGTTTAATGCTTTTCGACCTGTCCCCAAATTAATGTCGTTGGTTCAGAGTTTGTTTTGATATTTTAACCTGCGTGTAGTGATTGCGTTTGGTGTAGGGGGACAAAATTAATTTATGCACGATGGCGCACACGGTTTGGGTTCCGTGTTAGGCACTGCATCTCAGTGCTAGAGGTGTCACTACAGATCCTGGTTCAATTCCAGACTGTATCACAACCGGCCGTGATTGGGAGACCCATAGGGTGGCCCAGTGTCGTTAGAGTTTGGATGAGGTAGGCCGTCATTGCAAATAAGAATTTGTTCTTAACTGACTTGCCTAGTTAAATAAAGGTTAACTAAAAAATGTAATACAGATTTATCATAACTAGAAGCTACTGCAATGGTGCATAATTGTGAGGCCCTGTTTTAAATTATGAATTGTTGCTATTCTATCCTGGTTGGTTGCATTTCACTATTCCATTTTGTCATGCCATGAACAGCCCACAAACTGAGGGCCTAGAAAGTGAATGAATTCTTTGGCGAAACCAGCTTGCATCTTTATGATCTCTCATCCTGCTTAGAGAAGGCGCAAAGTAGCTTGACTTTGATCAGTGTAATCATTAATGATGTCAGTAGACTTTGGTTGTCTACTATTATTTTTTTTATTATTTTTTTATTTTATTTTTTTATTTCACCTTTATTTAACCAGGTAGGCTAGTTGAGAACAAGTTCTCATTTGCAACTGCGACCTGGCCAAGATAAAGCATAGCAGTGTGAACAGACAACACAGAGTTACACATGGAGTAAACAATAAACAAGTCAATAACATGGTAGAAAAAAAAGAGAATCTATATACAATGTGTGCAAAAGGCATGAGGTAGGCAATAAATCGAATAATTACAATTTAGCAGATTAACACTGGAGTGATAAATCATCAGATGATCATGTGCAAGAAGAGATACTGGTGTGCAAAAGAGCAGAAAAGTAAATAAATAAAAGCAGTATGGGGGGTGAGGTAGGTAAATTGGGTGGGTAGTTTACAGATGGACTATGTACAGCTGCAGCGATCGGTTAGCTGCTCGGATAGCAGATTTTTAAAGTTGTTGAGGGAGATAAAAGTCTCCAACTTCAGAGATTTTTGCAATTCGTTCCAGTCGCAGGCAGCAGAGAACTGGAAGGAAAGGCGTCCAAATGAGGTTTTGGCTTTAGGGATGATCAGTGAGATACACCTGCTGGAGCGCGTGTTGCGGGTGGGTGTAGCCATCGTGACCAGTGAACTGAGATAAGGCGGCACTTTACCTAGCATAGCCTTGTAGATGACCTGGAGCCAGTGGGTCTGACGACGAACATGTAGCGAGGGCCAGCCGACTAGGGCATACAGGTCGCAGTGGTGGGTCGTATAAGGTGCTTTAGTAACAAAACGAATGGCACTGTGATAAACTGCATCCAGTTTGCTGAGTAGAGTATTGGAAGCTATTTTGTAGATGACATCGCCGAAGTCGAGGATCGGTAGGATAGTCAGTTTTACTAGGGTAAGTTTGGCGGCGTGAGTGAAGGAGGCTTTGTTGCGGAATAGAAAGCCGATTCTTGATTTGATTTTGGATTGGAGATGTTTGATATGAGTCTGGAAGGAGAGTTTGCAGTCTAGCCAGACACCTAGGTACTTATAGATGTCCACATATTCTAGGTCGGAACCGTCCAGGGTGGTGATGCTAGTCGGGCGTGCGGGTGCAGGCAGCGAACGGTTGAAAAGCATGCATTTGGTTTTACTAGCGTTTAAGAGCAGTTGGAGGCCACGGAAGGAGTGTTGTATGGCATTGAAGCTCGTTTGGAGGTTAGATAGCACAGTGTCCAAGGAAGGGCCGGAAGTATATAGAATGGTGTCGTCTGCGTAGAGGTGGATCAGGGAATCGCCCGCAGCAAGAGCAACATCATTGATGTATACAGAGAAAAGAGTCGGCCCGAGAATTGAACCCTGTGGTACCCCCATAGAGACTGCCAGAGGACCGGACAACATGCCCTCCGATTTGACACACTGAACTCTGTCTGCAAAGTAGTTGGTGAACCAGGCAAGGCAGTCATTAGAAAAACCGAGGCTACTGAGTCTGCCGATAAGAATATGGTGATTGACAGAGTCGAAAGCCTTGGCCAGGTCGATGAAGACGGCTGCACAGTAATGTCTTTTATCGATGGCGGTTATGATATCGTTTAGTACCTTGAGCGTGGCTGAGGTGCACCCATGACCGGCTCGGAAACCGGATTGCACAGCGGAGAAGGTACGGTGGGATTCGAGATGGTCAGTGATCTGTTTGTTGACTTGGCTTTCGAAGACCTTAGATAGGCAGGGCAGGATGGATATAGGTCTGTAACAGTTTGGGTCCAGGGTGTCTCCCCCTTTGAAGAGGGGGATGACCGCGGCAGCTTTCCAATCCTTGGGGATCTCAGATGATACGAAGGAGAGGTTGAACAGGCTGGTGATAGGGGGTGCGACAATGGCGGCGGACAGTTTCAGAAATAGGGGGTCCAGATTGTCAAGCCCAGCTGATTTGTATGGGTCCAGGTTTTCCAGCTCTTTCAGAACATCTGCTATCTGGATTTGGGTAAAGGAGAAGCTGGGGAGGCTTGGGCGAGTAGCAGCGGGGGGGGCGGGGCTGTTGGCCAAGGTTGGAGTCGCCAGGAGGAAGGCATGGCCAGCCATTGAGAAATGCTTGTTGAAGTCTTCGATTATCACGGATTTATCGGTGGTGACCGTGTTACCTAGCCTCAGTGCAGTGGGCAGCTGGGAGGAGGTGCTCTTGTTCTCCATGGACTTTACAGTATCCCAGAACTTTTTGGAGTTAGAGCTACAGGATGCAAATTTCTGCTTGAAAAAGCTGGCCTTTGCTTTCCTGACTGACTGCGTGTATTGGTTCCTGACTTCCCTGAACAGTTGCATATCGCGGGGGCTCTTCGATGCTATTGCAGTTCGCCACAGGATGTTTTTGTGCTGGTCGAGGGCAGTCAGGTCTGGAGTGAACCAAGGGCTATATCTGTTCTTGGTTCTGCATTTTTTGAACGGAGCATGCTTGTCTAATATGGTGAGGAAGTAACATTTAAAGAATGACCAGGCATCCTCAACTGACGGGATGAGGTCAATATCCTTCCAGGGTACCCGGGCCAGGTCGATTAGAAAGGCCTGCTCGCAGAAGTGTTTTAGGGAGCGTTTGACAGTGATGAGGGGTGGTCGTTTGACCGCGGACCCGTGGCGGATACAGGCAATGAGGCAGTGATCGCTGAGATCTTGATTGAAGACAGCAGAGGTGTATTTGGAGGGCAGGTTGGTCAGGATAATGTCTATTAGGGTGCCCATGTTTACGGATTTAGGGTTGTACCTGGTGGGTTCCTTGATGATTTGTGTGAGATTGAGGGCATCAAGCTTGGATTGTAGGACTGCCGGGGTGTTAAGCATATCCCAGTTTAGGTCACCTAACAGAACAAACTCTGAAGCTAGATGGGGAGCGATCAATTCACAGATGGTGTCCATGGCACAGCTGGGAGCTGAGGGGGCTCGGTAGCAGGCGGCAACAGTGAGAGACTTATTTCTGGAGAGATTAATTTTTAAAATTAGAAGTTCGAACTGTTTGGGCATAGACCTGGAAAGTATGACAGAACTTTGCAGGCTATCTCTGCAGTAGATTGCAACTCCTCCCCCTTTGGCAGTTCTATCTTGACGGAAAGTGTTATAGTTGGGTATGGAAATCTCAGAATTTTTGGTGGCCTTCCTAAGCCAGGATTCGGACACGGCAAGGACATCAGGGTTGGCAGAGTGTGCTAAAGCGGTGAGTAAGGCAAACTTAGGGAGGAGGCTTTTGATGTTGACATGCATGAGGCCAAGGCTTTTTCGATCACAGAAGTCAACAAATGAGGGTGACTGGGGACATGCAGGGCCTGGGTTTACCTCCACATCACCCGAGGAACAGAGGAGTAGTAGGATGAGGGTGCGGCTAAAGGCTATCAAAACTGGTCGCCTAGAGCGTTGGGGACAAAGAATAAAAGGAGCAGATTTATGGGCGTGGTAGAATAGATTCTGGGCATAATGTGCAGACAGGGGTATGGTGGGGCGCGGGTACAGCGGAGGCAAGCCCAGGCACTGGGTGATGATAAGAGAGGTTGTATCTCTGGACATGCTGGTCTCAATGGGTGAGGTCACCGCATGTGTGGGGGGTGGGACAAAGGAGGTATCAGAGGTACGGAGAGTGGAACTACAGGGTCCATTGCAAACCAAAACAATGATAATGATAACTAGCCTGAACAACAGTATGCAAGGCATATTGATATTTGAGAGAGACATACAATAAGGCATAAAGTGATTGCAGGTCTTGATTGGGAGAGCTAGCTAAAACAACAGGTAAGATAACAGCAGCAATAACAGGGTGCTAGTCTAACACAGCAACAACAGGTAAAAATGGCGACGACTAGGCAGAGAGGGTCGGATTAACTACACACAGATCCTGAGTTAAAGCACAGAGCCGACAGATAAAACACAAATAAACAGAATGGAGTACCGTGAATTAATGGACAGTCAAGCATGCATCAGCTATGTAGCCAAGTGATCATAGTGTCCAGGGGGCAGCCGTAGATGGAGCAGGGAGGCCTCCACTAAGCTAGCACGCGGCGTTTAAAGTTAGTAGCCCGGGGGGTGGTCTGCTCAGACGGAGGGGGTCTGCTCAGACGTGGTCGTGTCGACAGAGAGTCCAAGCCGGATGGCGAAAGAGAGGTTGTGAATTGTAGAATTGTGTTTGCTAACTGGTGCTAGCTTCGTGGCAGTGGCGCTAGCTGCGCTAGCTGCAAGCTAGCTGTGAGGATCAGAAGTAGTGGCTCAGGATTCGCAGGATCCGGTGTCGAAGACAGTCCGATGCTGGTAAATTGGTGAGTAATATCCAGGCTAATAACAGGGTTGGTGTCTGTGCAGAAGGTAAGAGCTACTAGCAGCGGCAAAAAAATTGCTAAATTAGCTTGTAGCTGATTTAGACCAGTTGTGATGGATTGGCAGGGCTCTGTGTCGGCAAAAAAAAAAAAAAAAAAAAAAGGTCCAGTCCAATTGGCAAAAGAGGTATTGTAGCCCAAGAATTCGCTGGTAGACCTCTTCGGCTAGCCGGCAGATGGGCCTAGCTCGAGGCTAGCTCAAGGCTAACTGGTGCTTGCTTCGGGACAGAGGTGTTAGCCAGTAGTAGCCACTCGGTTGCAGCTAGCTAGCTGTGATGATACGGTGTAATTGTCCAGAGCTTGCATCAGGAATCCGGTGATGTGGTAGAGAAAAAGCAGTCCTATATGCTCTGGGTTGATATCGCGCTTGCAGACTGGCAGGTATTGGCCCGGTATTGAAGCTGGCTGTGTCCGAGTTGAGGGTGAAGACCGCAGCAGTGGCTAACTGACTACTAGCTAGTAGCTAGTTATCTGGCTAGCTTCTGATTGGGGTTACGGTTCTAAAGTATAAAAAAATAGCAGGTCCGTACCACATTGGGTGAGGCGGAATGTAGGAATGTATATTCAGTTCCTAGATGGAAAGTGAAATTAAAATATATACGAAATGTATACGAAAAATACGAAGACTATTTACACGGGACAAGACAAGACAAAGACACGTCCGACTGCTACGCCATCTTGGATTTAGATTTCACTGGAGGTCTGGAGGTAGAATTGATTGATATATTATCTTGTATTTTTTCCTTTAGGTCTGATGTCATGTCTCGACCGTGTTGAAGATTACATTAATGCAGGGAGTCCAGGCTCTGCTAGGCCTTCACAGAACCCTGTACCAGCTTTTAGCCACTTTGTTGCATCTCCTGCCCAGCTGACCTCTGTCGGTCTTCCCAGGGGTCTTTGCACCGTCACTCCAAATGTCAGCGACTCAAAGCCTTCAGTGGGACTTGAGAATGAGTCCCTGCTGGAGAGCTTGACCTTCATGTGGTGGACGTGAAGATGGGGCACCAGTGCCAACCGGGTGTGCTCCACAAGGTCATCACCAATGAGCAAGGTCTGGCTCACTTCCTCCATGGCAAAGGCGCCAGCCGGAAAGTGGTGACAGGCATCATCCTCTGGTACCCATGCGCCATCACTTATTCGGGCGAGCACCTGGAGCAACACTGGCCGATGTGGCGGAGTGTCTTCAAGAGCGACAGTGAGATCATCAGCATTCTGGACCGCTCGCCCGAGTCCTCCTCGAGCGGCAACAACAACCTGGAGATTTGATTTGAAGAACATTGTGTTCCTGGGCTCGCTGGGCCTCAACGCCAAGGACCTCCACCACCTACTGACCACGGCGCTGCGGACCGTCTCCAACAGTGTCGAGCTCAACCACCCCCGGTGGAGTTCCTGGAAGACGTGTGCACCGAGTTGGGTGGGTAGGACCCTGGGCAGTTCGCCAAGTCGGTGGTTTCTCGAAACCTATACATCCTCATCCACAGCACCAAGAGGGTGAAGGCAAACATTGACTTCCTAAGGCTTCTTTCAAGATGAGTGACCCGGAGCTGCTGGCTCTGCTGCAGGGGGTGCCTGGGCAGAAATCCTGGACCTCTCTAACGAGTACCTGAAGAGAAACATCAAGAGGCTTCAGGAGAAGCTGGCATCTCTCGGCTGTTGGTAAGTTGACATCAAGAAACTGATGGTCTGTTACCCCACTGTGCTGTTCATCAGGCCGGATACGCTGAGCTCCAAACTTGACTGACTGTCTGTTAAAGATACTGGAGAATACTGGAGAAAGTCCTGAAGTATGATCATCACAGGGCGACTAGAGGAGCTGCATAAGCTCCGGTATGACTTTGAAAAGAACGGCATCAATATTCTGGACACAAGCCAATAAAGATACGACCCCAAGTCGGAAAGACTGGCTCTCTCGTCAGAGGAATGAGTTGTGTCAACATTTGGGTTATGATTAGAATTTAATCAGATTTTTTTTTGCACAAATGTTTGCCATTGCTGCCTGAAGCATGACCTCTACTGTAACGGCTGTCATATTCTTCCTCCTCCTCGGACGATCAGAGGCGAGAAGGATCGGACCAATACGCGGAGTGGGTAGTGCTCATGATGATTTATTATATCGAAACTGAACACTAACATGAAACAAAATAACAAATAGAATACAACCGAAAACAGTCCCGTGTGGCACGAATACTAACACGAAAGACAAACACCCACAAAACACACGTGAAACCCCGGCTGTCTTAGTATGATTCTCAATCAGGGACAACGATTGACAGCTGCCTCTGATTGAGAATCATACCAGGCCGAACACAAAATCCCAACCTAGAAAATCACACATAGACAAACCCACCCAACTCACGCCCTGACCAACTAAATAAATACAAGACAAAGGAAAACAGGTCAGGAACATGACAGAACCCCCCCCCTCCTTAAGGTGCGAACTCCGGGCGCACCACCATAAACTCTAGGG
Organism: Salvelinus alpinus; assembly: GCF_045679555.1. NCBI lineage: Eukaryota > Metazoa > Chordata > Actinopteri > Salmoniformes > Salmonidae > Salvelinus > Salvelinus alpinus. Next base: position 35,127,742 of record NC_092114.1, read on the forward strand.
GAGGGTCTGGGTGGGCGTCTGTCCACGGTGGCGGCTCTGGCGCTGGTCGTGGTCCCCACCCCACCGTAGTCAATCCCCGCTTCCGTGGCCTCCTCCCAATGGCCACCCTCCATATAAACCCCATTGGATTAAAGGGCAGCACCGGACTAAGGGGCAGCTCCGGACTGAGGGGCAGCACCGGACTGACAGATGGTTCTGGCAGCTCCTGGCTGGCTGGCGGATCCTGGCTGGCTGGCTCTGGCGGATCCTGGCTGGCTGGCTCTGGCGGATCCTGGCTGGCCGGCTCTGGCGGATCCTGGCTGGTCGGCTCTGGCGGATCCTGGCTGGCCGGCTCTGGCGGATCCTGGCTGGCCGGCTCCGGCTGCTCCTGTCTGGCGGACGGCACCGGCTGCTCCTGTCTGGCGGACGGCACCGACTGCTCCTGTCTGGCGGACGGCACTGACTGCTCCTGTCTGGCGGACGGCACTGACTGCTCCTGTCTGGCGGATGGCTCTAGCGGCTCGGGACAGACGGGCAGCTCTGACGGCTCGGGACAGACGGACAGCTCTGACGGCTCGGGACAGACGGGCAGCTCTGACGGCTCGGGACAGACGGGCAGCTCTGACGGCTCGGGACAGACGGACAGCTCTGACGGCTCAGGACAGACGGGCAGCTCTGACGGCTCGGGACAGACGGGCAGCTCTGACAGCGCTGGGCAGGCAGACAGCTCAGACAGCGCTGGGCAGGCAGGCAGCTCAGACAGCGCTGGGCAGGCAGGCAGCTCAGACAGCGCTGGGCAGATGAGAGCAACTGGAGAGAGAACCCGGAGAGACAGCCTGGTACGGGGGGCTGCCACCGGAGGACTGGTACGTGGAGGTGGCACCGGAATTACCGGACCGTGAAGGAGGACACGCGCTCTTGAGCACCGAGTCCGCCCAACCTTACCAGGTTGAATGGTCCCCGTAGCCCTGCCAGTGCGGCGAGGTGGAATAGCCCGCACTGGGCTATGCTGGCGAACCGGGGACACCCTTTGTAAGACTGGTGCCATGTACGCCGGCCCGAGGAGACGCACTGGAGGCCAGATGCGTTGGGCCGGCTTCATGACACCCGGCTCGATGCCCAACCTAGCCCTACCAGTGCGGCGAGGTGGAATAGCCCGCACTGGGCTAAGCACGCGTACTGGGGACACCGTGCGCTCCACCGCATAACACGGTGTCTGACCAGTACGACGCCCTCTCACTCCACGGTAAGCACGGGGAGTTGGCTCAGGTCTCCTACCCGGCTTTGCCACACTCCGCGTGTTCCCCCCCCCAAGACATTTTTGGGTCTGACTCTCGGGCTCCCAACCGCGTCGCCGCGCTGCCTCCTCATACCAGCGCCTCTCTGCCTTCGCTGCCTCCAACTCCGCCTTGGGACGGCGATATTCCCCTGGCTGAGCCCAGGGTCCCTTGCCGTCCAGGATCTCCTCCCAAGTCCATGAGTCCTGTGTCTTCGGTCTCTGCTGCTGCTGCTGTCTGTTTCCACTCTGCTTAATCCTTTTTTGGTGGGTGTTTCTGTAACGGCTGTCATATTCTTCCTCTTCCTCGGACGAGGAGAGGCAAGAAGGATCGGACCAATACGCGGAGTGGGTAGTGCTCATGATGATTTATTATATCGAAACTGAACACTAACATGAAACAAAATAACAAATAGAATACAACCGAAAACAGTCCTGTGTGGCACGAATACTAACACGAAAGACAAACACCCACAAAACACACGTGAAACCCCGGCTGCCTTAGTATGATTCTCAATCAGGGACAACGATTGACAGCTGCCTCTGATTGAGAATCATACCAGGCCGAACACAAAATCCCAACCTAGAAAATCACACATAGACAAACCCACCCAACTCACGCCCTGACCAACTAAATAAATACAAGACAAAGGAAAACAGGTCAGGAACGTGACATCTACATATGACTGTCCTACTCCTAACCTATAAGATTTGATTGTGCATAGCTATATAGCTTCAAATGTATATGGTAGGTAAAAACAACTCAATCATATAGAGAATCATGTCAGTATCAGGAAACCTTATTTTTATGGAAAACAAAGAGTAAGCCTAAGTAAGGTAGTGTAATCGTATTTGACCCATGATTTAGATTTTTACAATTGCTGACGAACTATGTATTATAGTACTGTGTCAATGCATTTCTCCGGTTATGTGGCAGCTTAGTGAACTTCGATGCCTTCAGTTCAGAGGAAACACCACCCTTACCAATGGTTTTACAGAACTGTTAACTGCCAAGAGGCATCAAGACACTGTTGTTACTGTGTCCGAATAATGAACGATTCTCAAACTTCTTTCTCATTTGCCAGATGAGTTGTCCAATGAGAAATCAGTCAAACCCTTTCTTCCTAGCTTATCTGCCTTAGTGAATGAATGTGAAAAATAAGGATATCATTTTTACCAAACAAAAGGTTTGGAGAAGGTTAAGTTTGAAATGGACAACAAAATATGATGCATTAGGTTTACAATAAGTAATATTTATGTATGTGCTCTGTTTCACACAAATGTATGCCAATAAACAGTAATAAAATATGACAGTTAATACTTTAATTAAACCTAAGAATTCAAAATGTCACTTTCTGTATTTTGAAAACTTGATTGCTGAAATGCAAAACATTTTGGGACTGTATTAACATTGGACTAATGAAATGAATACCAAAAGATTGTTTTGGAGTGATATTTTCCTGTAATGCTTTGATTTAGTATTTATGGCTAATTGAGTGCATTTATATGAAAACATCAACCTGTGGAGAGTGTCTACCTGCTATTAACGGTATTCAATATAATGTTGCATGCATATGCTACAGTGAAAGGCTACAGTGCAATTTTGATTGAATTGAGCAGTCTCCTAACAAAAGAGAATGAGAGAGGGAGATTCTCATTTGGGCAAAAGAACATCCTCTCTCCTCCGTCCTCCGGAAACCGATAATGGCTGAGTGGTCGAAGAGAGTGTCAATTCATTAGTAGGCAAACGGAAGTGTCCTCCCCTCCAGTGTCGGAAAAAGTACACAGTTGTCATATTTGAGTAAAAGTAAAGATACCTTAATAGAAAATGACTCAAGTGAAAGTCACCCAGGAAAACACTACTTCAATAAAAATATTTGGTGTTAAATATACTTAAGTATCAAAAGTAAATGTAATTGCTCAAAGTATAAATAATTTCAAGTTCCTTATATAAAGCAAACCAGACTGCATCATTTTCTTGTTTTAATTTACGGATAGCCAGGGGTACACGCCAACACTCAGACATCATTACAAATTAAGCATGTGTGTTTAATGAGTCTGCCAGATCAGAGGCAGTAGGGATGACCAGGGATGTTCTCATGATAAGTGTGTGAATTGGACCATTTTCCTGTCCTGCTAAGTATAACAAATGTAAGGAATACTTTTTGATGTCAGGGAAAATGTTTGGAGAAAAAAGTACATGATTTTCTTTAGGAATATAGTGAAATAAAGGTCAAAAATATAAATAGTAAAGTAAAGTAGAAAAACTATTTAAGTAATACTTTAAAGTATTTTTACTTAAGTACTTTACACCATTGCTCCCCTCCATAGCCACCATTCATCGAGGATACTCAAGTATTTGGAAAAGTTTTGAAATATGCCACACCCCCTTAGAATCAGCTTTTGTTTTGACAGAGGAGGAAAAACATGCACACGTTTAAAAACAATATGCTACTTATTGGTTTATCTATAAAATGTATTGCATTACTAACTTAATTTGTTTTGAGCACTTTACACATTTATTTTGGGATCCACCCACTCTAAATGGAATTTGCCCAATGACTTGAGACTCATTTCAAGCAAGCACATTTCCATCCACGTTGACTCTCCTTAATTAACTGTGACCTTTTTCAAAAGGAGGCGAGAGAGGACGCAGGAGGTGAGCAAAATCTAATTGATAAAAAGCCAGAGAATAGAACACATTTCTCCTAATGGTAGGCAGTTAGCATCAGGTACTACAGTAACTCAAGTCAGATTATTTCAACCCAGAGCTTTATTCTGATTGCTTTTGCATGGCCATTTCTGAGAACACAAGGAAAAATTGGATCAAGAAAAATTTATAAGGACTTCATCACTACCTATCAGAAACTTTAAAAGCCTAGCTGGGTATGAGTCAATCATGCCACACAGGGTTTTAAAACATGCCTTTTGATTGTCATTAAACTAGAATAGATTGTCATTAACGTTGAATTACCATACGACTCTTTTGAAGCACTTGGTAAGTTTTCAAATGACACCAACTCTGCATATTTGAATTATTCAAACGTTCAAATGATATTCCTCAATTACTTTAAATGATGAATTTGTTTAATTTCTACTAGATATGAAATACTACATTTCATCAAATTTTTATTGAATCTTTACAAGGAATGACATCCCGTATCCCACTAGAAAGGCTTTCTAAGATACTTCATATTTGAAAAATACCTCCGTTAAATACCTCCGTTAACACAATGACATCACTTTTAGAGACACCTTTGACGGGCAGATCTGGATGAATCCAGGTTCACTGGCGTCTTTACATTTTCCAATAGAGAAGTATGGGAAGAGTCTTTCATTGAATGTAGATTTGGGACATGTCACGGGGGTCATAGAAGGACAACCCCCCCCCCCCGCTGTATTCTAGTTGCACCATAATCATTTGGGGTCTCCACTTCAGAGCAAGAAGCTTAGCCTCTGGATCTGTATATTCACTATTTTCCAAACCTAGAGCCCAGATTCCATATTTTGGTTTTGCGAATGTCCTATCTTTTCTGTTGATTGACTCTTTGGTTCCCCACATCCACCTCCCAGCTGTGCTTTCCTGAGGTGAACCCTACAGAATCCAAAACGTTTGCGTTAAATGTGCATCGGTCTGGATGTTCTGTCAGCTTCTGCTGCGTGCCTGTGTTTCACACACTGGTCAGATCATCAGACAAAGTGAGAAAGCTGGGAGAATTATTGGGGTCCAGAATCACAGGAGAGTAAAGATAAGGAAATACACTGTCAGTTCCATATAGTGTATAACTTGTCTTTGGTATAGCTACATCATGAAAACTGACTATAAAGACAAGTTGTGACACAAATAAAATGTTGTTTAACCTTCTCTATCATCGACAATACATCATATTAATCACAAACATATTCTCTTTTCAGTGTTACTCACTGTGGTTATCAATCACCAGCATCTTCTCCCAGAGTCTAAATTTGAGGTTACCCAGGACTTTTTTGGCCACATGTATGAGCTCTCCCGTTATAATCTTTGGATTCTGTGGTGTGCACTGCAGCTGGGCCCGACAACTATAAAGGATAATAATGGGTGAGTGTTTTCCTTACACTGTAAGGAGTCAATGGACAAGGAAAGAGTCCTAACCACTAATGTTAGCATTTTAACCAAAAAACAATGGAAATCAATGAACCCGATATCAACATGTTTTAAATCAGTGCCCAAATCATCTCAGAGATACTTCAAACCAAGTCATTGAGCTACACAATCCTTTCAGAAAGTTTGGTTTGTTTATAATTGTACTTACTGTCCATATGGTTTTTGATCAAATTAGGAGTAGCACTTATCAATTAAGTGTATGCTTTGATTTTTTGCTAATCCAATATGGCCACTTGATTTCCCATTTCTGCTTGATCATTGCATTCATTCATGATGCACATTGGTGTGTTCCAGTACAATTGTACTTGAGTTGAGCTTGGCACCAAGCTTCTTCCAGCAATTCATGAACACCATCCATTAACATTTTGAGATGGGATTTTTAGGCCATATCGTTTATGTGTAAGAAGAGTCTCTACATCAGTAACAAACAGATTCTGTATGACATTTGGGAAATAAAAGACGTTGGACATACCTAATTTTGATGCTTTTGTAGCTCTAGGAATGATAAGAAAAACACACAATTGTAATGATATTATGCTAGAATATAGTCAGGAACACATAGGAATATCCTACGGAGATAACAACCTTAGACAAGTAAACAAATCTGAAGCCATCATCATAATGGATCCTATTTAAACAGCTGCAGCAATGTCCCTCTATTCTAATCACCACCAGCTCTTTGGGGGAAATGGTTATCCACAATCATACTGATTGCACTGCATATTGTTGTGGTGATAACATTATCTAATCCTTACCCTCAAAATGAACTGCAAGCATTGCATGTCTGTTTTCCTAACTAACAGACAATGTTTGTAGTCTAGTTTTGGGATTACTGTGTACATACCTTCAGAAAGCGCAAATCCTGTTCTTTAGCTCTTGTTCCAAAGTAGTGATACTCTTTGTAAGAGCTGAGATTTGGTCATGAATGATCTTCATTTCTGTGGTCATACTATCTTTCTTCTGCTCCTCTTCCTTCCTCAGTTCACCTAGTCTGGCCTTCTCTTCATCTCTCAGAAATTGGTGGAGCTTCTCAAACTCCAACTTTATCTGCCTCTCAGTGTCCACCAATTGTGTCTATGACAATGAAGCATCTTAATTAACGCACAAACCTGGTTGGGGCTGGAAATATCCTGATTTTGGTAGAAAGGTAGAAAACTAGAAGAATACATAGAACATTTTAGAACAATTAATAGAAAACACACATTTTAAAAGCTCAAAGCAAAAAAGTATGTTCAATTTATTTCAGATAAAGGACTATATTTTTATTTTATTTTTGTTCTTCAATTTACAATACACTTACCTTTTGTGCGTTGAACAATATGCTTATATTTCCTCTCACTCCATAATATCTTCAGCTTGTCCTGCAGAGACTTTAGGTCCAGCTTCAGCTTTTCCTGTTTGACATTGTATGGGTTGTTAATATAGCCATATAGCGTACAACTACATTCACAAAACTACATTCACATTCACTGGTGACTTCCTATACTGTTTACATATAGTTTCTTACTCAATATGTACAGTATGTACTGTATTTTAGACACAGCTCATCCTAATATACAGAGCCGGAAAGTATCCACACTCCTTGACTTTATCCACATTTTGTTGTGTTATAGCCTCAATTTAAAATGTATTAAATTGAGATTTGTGTCACTGGCCTACACACAATACCCCCCTTTTTGTTGTTGTTGACATTTTGACAAATTAATGAAATATGAAAAGCTTTCTTGTGTCAGTAAATATTCACTCCTTTGTTATGGCAAACCTTAACTTTCTTAACAATTCACAGAATAAGTTGCATGGACTCACTCTGTGTGCAATAATAGTAGTGTTTAACATGATTTTTGAAATGACTACCTCTGTACACCACACATACAATTATAAGGTCCCTCAGTCGAGCAGTGAACTTCAAACACAGTCAACCACAAAGACGAGGGCGGTTTTACAATGCCTCGCAAAGAAGGGCCCTTAATGGTAGATGGGTAAAAATTTAAAAAAGCAAACATTGAATATCCCTTTGAGCATGGTGAAGTTATTATTTACATTTTGGAGGGTGTATCAATACACCCAGTTACTACCGAAAAGGAAGAAAACTGCTCAGGGTTTTCACCATCAGGCCAATGGTGACTTTTAAACGTTATAGAGTTTCATCGCTGTGATTGGTGAAAACTGAGGATGGATCAACAACATTGTAGTTACTCCACAATACTAACCTAAATGACAGAGTGAAAAGAATGAAGCTTGTACAGAATACAAATATTCCAAAACATGCATCCTGTTTGCAATAAGGCACAAAAGTAAAACTGCAAAAAATGTGACAAAGAAATTAACTTTATGTCCTGAACACAAGGCATTATGTTTGGGCAAATCTCACACATCAATGAGTACCACTCTTCATATTTTCAAGCATGATGGTGGCTGCATCATGTTATGGGTATGCTTGTCATCAGCAAGGACTAGGGAGGTTTTTTTAGGATAAAAAAAACAGAATAGAGCTAAGCACAGGCTAAATCGAAGAGGAAAATCTGGTTCAGTCTGCTTTCCAACAGACACTGTGTCACGTTGGTAACAAAGATTCGGGAGACAGGCGCAGGAATGCGTAATATGGTTTTTATTCATCCCAAATTACAGTGTGCCGTGTAAAGGCACAGGGATGAAGACTAAACAAACACATAACAAATCAGGGTTGAAACCCAAACAAAAGAGCGAGGAGTACCTTGAATAAATAACACAAGCGCACGATGAGACCCGTAATCATCTGCACAATCCACAAGGGCACGACAGCCCAAAACACGACAGCACAGGTACTCACACTCACCAACGAACATAGTAACAATAATCGACAGCACCATGGTGAACAAAGGGCACATATATACAAATACAATCAGTGGGAATAGGGGCCAGGTGTGCACAATGAAAGTTCCAGGGGAATCCGTGAGACACTGGGACAGAAATTCGCCTTTCAGCAGCACAGTAACCTAAAATACAGGGCCAAATACACACTGGAGTTGCTTACCAAGACAACATTGAATATTCCTGAGTGGCCTATTTGACTTAAATCGGCTTGAAAATATATGTCAAGACTTTAAAATGGCTGTCTAGCAATGATCAACAACCAACTTGACAGAGCTTGAAGAATTAAAAAAAAGAATAATGTGCAAATATTGTACAATCCAGGTTCGCAACGCTCTTAGACACTTACCAAGAAAGACTCACAGCTGTAATCGCTGCCAAAGATGATTCTAACATGCATTGAGTCAGGGGTATGAATACTTATGAAAATTAGATATATCAGTATTTCAATTTCAATACATTTGCAAACATTTGTAAAAACATGTTTTCACTTTGACATTATGGGGTATTGTGTGTAGATGGGTGAGATATTTTTTTTTTAAATTCAGGCTGTAACAAAACAAAATATAGAATAAGTTAGGGGTATGAATACTTTCTGAAGGCACCGTAGTTCACATCTGCTAATGCATCCTCTATGTCCAAATCAAAACTGCTATCAATAGAAATGCATGTGGCTCGTATATTACCTTTATTATATCCTCTGTCCTCAAAGCTTTTACAGTAAAATACCCAAGACGTACCAAACCTGGTGTTCTGAAACATTGTACGATTACTTCCATTTAGTTCTCTAGGATGTTTGCCTTCTGTGCCCAGTAGGTGGCAGTATGTTACAACTGCCCTGTTTTCCAACACAATGATAAACAGTCCTCGCCAACGACTGATGAGTTATTCAAAGAAAACCCCATTCTGACAAAAACAAGCACACAATGTAACTTCCATTCTTCCATCCACCACAGCCCCAAAGCGTTTTGAAATTGACACATTTTAAGGTCTTTCAGCTTATTCTGCACCCATACATTAGCTTCAGATAAAAGCATTTTCTAAATGGCTTGTATTATTATTATTATTATTATAAATTAATGTTAAACAAGCGCAAGTGGTAATTTACACAATATTAATATTACTGAGCTGTTGTTAATACTATATTTGTTCCAGTGTTCTGTATTGAAAAATCAGGGTAAATGAAAAACAGTGCTGTCACTCGTCGCACTATATGAGCATTAATTCAAAGTCGTGCTCTATTACATTTTTTGGGCATCTGTAAACTGCTTTCTACAAATTGCAAATCCAATCCGACAAAACCAAAAGAGCAAGCTGTGTTTTTCTTCTGCACGTTGTCTGTCCCATTGCCGAATATCTGCCCACAGATTTTCAGGGACACGCACATGCCTCGAATCAGGCCCTGTTAATGCTCATTAGCATCTTAGATGGGGATGGTATAGAGGCTTTCTGACGGTCATGGGTCTGTGCAACTTCCATATCAGCAACCCCTCAATATTGTTCACCGGCCGGCCACGCACTCTGGGGACTGGGTAGATGGGGACAAGAATTGTCACGCCCTGGCCTTAGTTATCTTTGTTTTCTTTATTATTTTAGGTCAGGGTGTGACATGGGGGATGTTTGTGTGTTTTTGTCTCGTATAGGGTGTTTGTATTGTATAGTTTTTTTTTTGTAGATTTCATGAGGTTGTGTTCAGTGCAGGTGTTTATGTATGTCTATGGTTGCCTGGATTGGTTCTCAATTAGAGACAGCTGTCATTAGTTGTCTCTGATTGAGAGCCAGATTTAGGCAGCCATAGGCATTAGGTAGGTTGTGGGTAATTGTCTATGTCTTGACGTTAGTTGCTTGTCTGCACTTTCGTTTTGTAGCTTCACGGTCGTTTGTTGTTTTTGTCCAGTTTGTATTAGTGTTCGTTTTCATCTTCAAATAAAATATGTATTTATATCACGCTGCGCCTTGGTCCTCTCTTTCACTGAAAGACGATCGTGACAAGAATCAACATGTTGAATTGTGTAAATGGTTGCGTCAATCAAATCTGGTATCAGGATAACATGTGATTCAGAGTCACCGAATATACTTTAAGTATTTTTATTTAACACAAGCGATAAATGGCAAATGCATTTTTCGTATATACTGGTTCACTGTATCACCACGCAGGGTAAAGCAGAGAACTGACTGAAATAGTACAGACATCTTCTTTTATACTGTGACAGAGGTAGTTCCAACTTTAGAGTTGGCCTGTCACAGTAGAGGCTTAGCGTGGTTTAAACTTGTTAGCCTATCGGTGGTGCCCAGGCTGGTCCCAGCCTCACAGCACACAGGATCCAGATATCCGGAAGTGTTTGTTGTGAAGATTGAGCTGAGTTGTCGGTGGCTACACATTCCTCAGTTCCTGTTTTCTGGTTATTCAGCAAAACATGCAGTCACGCTATGTTTTGTGATTAACATGTCCTATTTCTATAAGGCATATATTTTTGTTAATAAGAGAACAAAACCATCCTTCACAATTGGAAAAGGCCACCACTCAAGGTGGTCCCTGAACACACTGCTGGGACAGCAGGCGCTGCTTGGCTACTAGCAGTTTTTCAGGGTGTTTTAGCTTTAGAAGTTAAACTTGTGAAAGTGAAACGTAAGACTCCAGAGGACTCCCAATCGTGTGCAACTGCAGCCCGCAATTCGGGGCGTTTATGCATGTGGGGAATCCTGCACCGTTTCTTCCTCTTTTGGAAAGTCCCTGAAATGTAGACAGCCTCCTTTTCATAAGACAAGGATAGATTGTTTCATTTTTACTCTGGTTGTTTTCCTAAACGGAGAGACATACCGTCCATCTGGATAATTTGCAGGTAAGTTGGTCAAGGACCTGACTCCCTTCTGTGTGTTAATTTCGCAGTGTGCTGTTAAACATATAGTTAGCTGACATTGAAAGAACAATCCTTGATTCGTTTTTCAGTCAAATGGTAGCCCGCCTTTGTTTTGCTATAAAGCTGAAGGACGGGGCTGAAGAATGTACATTCTTAGATAAAGCTATGGAGGGTAGACCATGAGATAAAAGTTATATTAAAATAGTGCTTTGAAACTATACATTGATATTGTTTGCAAACATTGAAACAACTTTATGGGTTATGATGGATTAAGACAGCTGTCCTGAGCTCATGAGGCATTTCTAAGTTATATGATTTTAGAATAAGTGGGTATGTTGAACTGTCCATTGAACAGCTTTAAATAATATAAAAATACACCTTTAACCATTTAGCAGCTTTGATTTAATTAGCAAGGCCACATGACAAGCTTGAAGTTGGTTCCAGCTTTTACTTTCGGGTCTATCTTTTACTTTCAAGTACAATCTGTTCTACTTTAATTTCCAGCTTGTACAATCTGGAACTGAAAGTAAAAGCTGGAACAAACCTCAAGCTTGCCATGAGGCCTTGCTAATTAAATAGGTGTACAGAGTGGAGGGTGAGTGACATTTTCCAACCTACTCAGGAGTATGATGGCTCCTAACCACACATAATGTGAAAAAATATATTTGTTTAACATTTTGAAACAATGTCACACCAACATCTTAAGTCTGGTTCTGCTGTCGCCTTTCCTGGCCATGTGGCTTGACCATACAGGAAAGCCTTTGCCCTGGTTGTATAACTAGGGCAGAGGCTGTCCTGTATGGTCAAGCCACATGGCCAGGAAAGGTATCAGCAGAACCAGACTTAGGATTTTGATGTTTTTCTTTTAACCTTGCACATTATTTATTTATGTCTTTCCTATCAGGAGTCTTTCCTACCAAACCTCCTGGGTGTCATCATGAGTGTGGTAACATCCAGTCTATCAGGTGTTCAGGAGAAGAAGCTGCTTTCTCTGTTCGGCCATGTCAGACTCAGTCTGCTCTACAAAGCCAGTGTCCAAAGCTACACGGCAGCTGCCTTTCACGCACGCTGCAACAGCCAGGGACCCACTGTAGTCGCTGCCTACAACAAGGCTGGCTTCCTGTTCGGAGCCTACACCAGCAAAGACTACACTCAGAATGGACAGCCTATTAATGACGACAAAGCCTTCCTCTACAGCATCAATGACGAAAGAAAAAATCCACTGCGTGTGTCTAGTGCCAATGGCCAGTATGGTTTCACAGATGAAAACACTGGCCCGAATTTTGGTGCCTTGGTTTTTCTGTTCAATGACACAGCTACAGTCCAATATAACGCAGGGAACAGCTACAACTTTGATGCAGCACATATGCATGGTGACGACCTGCAGCTGACTGAATGTGAGGTGTACAGAGTGGAGGGTGAGAGACATTTACATACCTACTTAGGAGTATGGCGGCTCCTAACCGCAGAAGATATTTCAGTGCACAATCTTGTTTTACATTTTGAAACAATGTCACACCTACATATCTACGGTTGTTGTAATAACAAACATTATATGTTTTAAAGGTGCTACACATTCTATTTTTATTTTTGCATTGTAATTTAAAAGAAAATCCATAATATAGTAATAGTGGAATTATAGTGCTTCACAGTATTACTTACCCACCAGTGTTGTGATTGGCTGTGATATTCTCCTATTGATTTCTCTCACCGGAGCGGCATCTGTTGTCAAAATGGGAAGGCTGTTCTGACTTTGTGACTGTATTATCTAGTGGAAACCGCTCTAACATTTCCTGGTTGCTAAAATTCTACACTGTTCGCTCCATTTCACTTTATGAGAGAAATCAAGCACTGAATAGTGTAGGGAATATTGTACCATCTAAATCACTGTGAAATATCTTTTTAATAACAACAAATATAGTTTTTACAGAAGTTTAAACCTGGTGGACCAAAACCGAAGGTTAAAGGCTCAAGCGCGAGTCTCCGCCATGTTACTGGAAATGGGATGCGGAGAAGGGGGAGATATGTTTTGAATGAAGCCTAGTGCTGTTGCAATTCACCTAGCACTAGACTGCATTCAAAACAAATCTCTTTGTGAAACACTATCATTCCACTATTACTGCAGATATAGTCTGGACATTTTCTGAAATTACTATGCCCAAAAAATGTAAATAATCCTACCTTTGTAAAAGATCATTCAAACTAATTTCTCCCCATTCAGACTTGGGAGGTTGTTTGACAAAGCCTTGGAGAAACATGCAGTGGACCTCTGAGTATGTAATGCTGACTTTAAGCATAACTGTAAACACACACACACACACACACACACACACACACACACACACACACACACACACACACACACACACACACACACACACACACACACACACACACACACACACACACACATTACATTGTGCTTAACTATCCCTGCACCTTTCCGACTTTCCAGGAGGAAACGGCAGTTGAAGGAGAAAATCAAGAACTATAAGCCTGATGTCAAGTCAGTGAGTCAGGCCCGGGTTCTCCTCGTGGGTCCTGTTGGGGCTGGCAAGTCCAGCTTCTTCAACTCTGTCAACTCTATCTTCAGAGGAAACATGACCAGTCAGGCCATCTGTGGCAGCGCAGGCACAAGCCTGACCACCCAGGTAAAATGTGTGTGTGTGTGTGTGTGTGCATGGGTGGGTGGGTGCTTTCTTATGTCAGTTTGACCAGATACCACATCTAATGTGTGTGTTGATTGTGTATTTGTGTGTTGATTTTGTATGTGTGTGTTGGTCCCGTGCCATTGGCGTGTATTAATGGATGCCAAGGGAAGCCAGGCTTCCCCAAAAAATTGACCAAGGAAAAAAATACAAAAATACTGTATCTTTCATCTCTCTGTGTTTAAAACATTTCCTTCACTTCGCAAGAGGCCGAATGTTTTTCACCAGAGAAAGCATCAGAGCTAGCTAAAATTGTCCCTTTCCTATATTAGCCAGGGGTGAATATAGGGATTTGGACTTGTGGTTTTACATCATTCTCTGTACTGGCCAATGATTATAACGGTGATTCTAATCCAACCATAAATTCAGACATTGTGTCCCTGGCCTGAGAGGATGGAAGTTCAATATGTACCTAAATGTAGTAGTAGGCTAATGATGTTAACTAGCTGGCCTGGCACATCGTTGCCCATGAAAGGAAGTTAGGCTAGGTAGCAAGCATTTTAGCCAGGTAGCCTAGTACAACAAAAAACAAAGTGTGTACTGTATGATAGAGTCATAGACCGTTTAGGTAACATGAAAAAGGAGGATGGTATTGGCGTTTCTACAAGTAGGGTAAGTCAAATCACTAGGCTACGATGGACATCCACATCATATTTAGCTTATGTTGATTGGACTAAATCATTTTTTGTTATCTTTTAGTTGTCACTGTGTTAGACTAAACATAGGTGATTAGATTGTTAAAATGTTGAAGTTAAAATGGTGCTGGAATAGTGGAGGCAGCGCCTGTTTTCTTTGCGACTTGCAGTAACTCTGTTGTTCTAAATCAATAGTTGTTTAGTACTCCAAAAATGTCAGAAATGTTAACTTGATTGACCATGCAATATGTTTTGAGGACTGCTCCGGTTTTGTGATGAAACGAAGGTGTGGTTGAATTTATTCAGCCACTGTGTCTTCTTATTGTCTCGGCCTTAGGTCTATATATCACGGTGTCAAGGCGTATGAACTAACAGGTTATAGAACAAACAGCCTAATTATCACAACACATAGGTTGTAATATGGCTTTTTTTTCCCTGGCTTGGCTTCCCCAGGGATTTTACCCACGTGCCACTATTGCCAACCACCCACGTATGGTCTTATCTTTCCCTAGTTCCGTACTTTCACCATCAAGTCGGGGAAGAGTGGTGAGCCTATACCCCTGATCCTGTGTGACACTATGGGACTGGAGGAGGCGTCAGGAGCTGGCTTGGACATGGAGGACATAGTCAACATTTACAAAGGCCATGTTCAGGACCGTTACCAGGTATGCAGACTTGTCTGGAGGCACAACGCAAACTAGCAGTAGGAGGAGAGAATAAACCATTGATCAAATCTAACAAACAAAACAAAAAAAATCCATGTTTGTCATTTATAGTTTAATCCCATGACGCCCTTGAGTGAAGATGTACCTGGGTATCGTAAACATGTCAGTCTGAAGGATCAGATCCACTGTGTAGTGTACGTGGTGGACGCCTGCAGAGTCTCTCTGATGTCTGCCAAAATTGTGGAGAAGTTTGCCACCATTCGCAAGAAGACCAATCAGATAGGTGAGCGAATGGTGGACGATATGTTTGGAAAAGGGACGAGTCAGTGTCAAATCAATGAACCTTCTTATAATTGACATATTTGTACATACTGTTATATTGTATATACTTATAAAGTGTGTCATAGAGCATTATGAAACTGTACGATAAAACAAAAAGGCACAAGAGGATGTGGATATCATTTGCATGAATGTTGTATATTGTGATAAGGGGCATTGTGTGATTTATAGCTTTTTTTCTAGTTTCATAATGCTCTATGAATATGAGGTGCTTTCAACTCCTGTTTCTAAAGAAATATGGAACACCTTATGAAGAAACACTTCATAAGAAGGTGTTCCAAGTGTGTATCCTATTTCAATGGGTAACTCTGTATGGAATACTCTCATATTTAAACATCCTGACATATTCATTTTCTTGTTCTGCATGTTTGTCCTAGGTATTCCCCAACTGGTGTTAATGACCAAAGTGGACGAGGCCTGCCCCCTAGTGTCAGAAGAGCTGCAGAATGTTTATACGAGCCATTACATACAAAGGAAGGTGAGCCGTTTGGCAATGACAATTAAATAAAATGAGTCAATCTTAAATCCTACCCTCCTTAATGTCTCTTACGTCTTGAGCAGATGGTTATTTATGTATACAAAAGTAAGTGGTTAACCACACTGGATTTGGTGTGTGTGTGTGTGTGTCCGTCTTTCAGATCCAGGAGTTGAGTGCATCCCTGGGCATTCCTGTGTCCGGTATTCTGCCAGTGAAAAACTACAGCCAGGAGCTGGAGCTGAATCAGAACACTGATATCCTGCTACTCAGTGCTCTGGATCAGATGTTGAACTATGCTGACAGCTTCTTCGAAAACCAGCCTGAACAGGAAGAGCTCTAACCCTCTTCACAGTCCCACTGTCAAGTGTCAATACTCTGAAGACAAAAATGTTTTTTTTGCAATCCCATATTATTTTGTAACTGTGCAAGATATCCATATTTATTTTGGTACATGTTATCATGCAAGTGGACATTAACATTATTTTTTGTGGATATTATAACACGTTGCTCATTCTTACTGCTATTTTAACTTAGACAATTTTTTTTGTGACCTTTTCACGTGACATGAAAAACACCTGGCCCTAATGTTCCTTTAACATCTTAATTCAGTTTGTGATAGAGCTTTGATGTGACAGTGCAAAGCAAATTCAAAGTCGCATTTGCCTTCTTTCAAGCAGTAGTAACGTACCTAAACAATGCATGCATTTACCAATGCAAACGGACTGTTCCCCAATTGAGTAAAGGGTTAAAGGGAACGGGGTGGGGCCTAGTGAATAATCTTCTGACAAAGCAACTCTACCTGTGTACTTTTCGAAGCGTTTGTATGCAAGTGCCCCAGAGCACAGTAAAGTTGCATCACTGTAATTTGAAAGCATTGTTTATGTAGAGAGTTTTACCGTAATATCGTATGTTATTAATTCTATTCTTGGTAACGCTTTAGGCTTGGGTGATGACACAGTGCACTGCATATTGTTGGTTGATTGACAAATTGAGTTGTTGTCCAGAGGACGAAATATTGCCTTTCTATGGCTCCTGTCACCATATTCACTGAACTAGGATAAGACGCAACATGACCAATTCATAGTGCCACAGTGTGTGCATTCAAAAACAATAAACATAAACAGTGAGACAAAGAGAGGTGCGTTTTGAAGCCACCTGGTGGCATTGCGAAAAGGGCCGTGGTTACTATACTGCAATAGTTTGGAGTCCTTGGAGTTACTACTGTAAATTGGAAAGTAAACAAAAACACTGTACTGAAAGGACTTATTTGACAGGTGTTGTCAAGTTGGTGTCTCCGCATTGTATGTAATTATGATATTTCACACATTCTAAAACCACAAATCATCTCTCACAGATGCATGTGCAAATATGTACACACACACAGGTAGTTTCACGTTTGTGGTCATTTGTTTTATATATAATGTTTCCTATATTGTTCAATACATTGATCCAATCTCATTTCCTGCTGTGCATTATTGAGATGTTACATGCTGTACGAATAATAAAGATGAGCTTGTTCAAATGAGAACAAATTACATTTGATGCTAATTTTGGACAGACTGATCTTACTAAGAATGCAATATTAGTACATTTCATGCATTTGGAAATAAGCATATATTTCCAATGTCTTTGAAATTCCAGACAAGAATGCAACATTATATGCCAGTGGTTCTTTTATGCACCAAATCCCACATACCAGCAGACTTTAGAAATGATAAGGATTCATGCATGAGGAGGCAGACACAGACCCTCCTTTATCTTGTGACCAAAGCTGGTTGGTACATTGAACCTATTGACTGCCACTCTGAAGGTTAAGTGAAAGGTAAACCAAACACTACCACTGCGTTTAAGCAAAGCGGACATAACTCACCGGCTATTAGATGACAGAGGGTCTGGTATCATGCAGTTACCTGCCTGTGAAAAACCCATTTGTCTCAAAGCCATTTATCACAAAGCAGTTGACCTTTTCTAGACCAGAAATGGGTCATATAGGAGCGGCCATCTTTGAATGGGCATTTGTTGATTTACCTTGAAGATCTGGAATACAATGTTATTTGTAGAGATACATTAACATCTGTTGTTCTCTTTTGTGGATATAACACTTTACGTATGCCCACGTACACATGCACACACTTCCACAACAGCATTCCCACCAAAGTGAACTGTAAATGTATTTTAGGAAATGTCAACATCTGTTAGCTTACAGAAACTATCCAACTTCTCATGCCTCATACCATCACCCACTGGGCATTAACTGTGTTAATGAGAGTTCATTACCTTTTGTTGTCTAATAAACACTTTTGAAGTGACTTAAAGGCAAACCATCTGGCACCATGGCAGTCGAGCTATAGATTGCAATCCACGTTCACTGATTGGAATTATGAGAGGCTCTCTTTGGACCACTCTTTGTATCTAATCCTAACTGTGCAGGTCTTTTGCATACATCATACATTTATATCAGTAGGATATGTTTGTTACTTGAACGTATCTCATATGGGTCTCAAGTGAGCAATAGGCCCATATGAGCTGGAGTACTTACAGAATCTTCTGTAATTTTGGTAATTAACAGAAAATCTATGGCAATCTATGGTTACTTTGGTAATTTATACTTTAATAATGTTGAAAGGATATATTCACATATAGTATTTATTTTTTATATCATTATCCATGAGTTTCTAGTCGATAGACCATGTGGTTCCAGAGAAAATAGCCCAATTAATGAAAACGCATGTAATATCAACAATGACATAATTTTCAATTTCAACTAATGACTTTCTCCACATTTGCCACCAGTTTGACTCCAAAACACTGAAAACAAATACATATTCCCTCATATTTAACACCAATGGTATCCACTAAGTTGATGGTTTATATTTAGGATAATGTTTAACAGCTTTGTCATTCTAATTTTCTAATTTTAAATAATCTTATTGAATTATTTCAGATATTTCATGTGATAAGGCCACACAAAGAGTTAGCAAAATTCTGGTAGTTTACTCGTAAACTTTGAAAGTTTCCAGTTGTATACCCTCCCTTTGCAAACTTAACTTCATTAAAGTTGCCCCCAAAACAGCATAAACTCCTAGTGTGTTACATCCAGTTTTTGTGCAGATTCCAGGCACACATATTTTTTGCCCATTTCAAAAATACTTTCTCATAATGACTCATGACATAGCATTCCTGTGTACAGCCAAACATGTATTACCCTCGAAAAAGTAATTAGACCTTGTAATTTCATCAATTCAAATGTTAACAGACAAAGCTGGAGTTGACAGACAAAGGAGACATGGGAATTTATCATAGCCAAAGTTCTAAATCCCAATTTTGGTCCAAGACAACAGTGTGTAGCTGTCTAGTCTAGAGGCGTTCTAGAGAAAGAGAGAGAATGCCTCAGGTATGACGCTGAAGAAGGCCATGGCTCATTGGAGTTAAAAGGAAAAAAAGGAGATTGTTGGGTATTCATGTTCAACAAATGATTCAAAGTTATCATTCGCGGTGCCGTTTATCTCATTTTCCCTATGCTATCAAAACCGATAACTGAATTTGACAGAAGAAAGTACAAAACAGTTTATGCAAAAATGCACATAATTATATTAAGTCACATGTCATAAGGCGACATCAACTGGGATGATTAATGCCATGTGGTATGTTACAAACAAAACAAACATAGAGAGAGCTGATTGGTGTTACAGTGTTACATGTATGGTGGCAGGGAAAATACCGGGTTTGAGGTTAAACTATAGAGTTAGGGCCCACCATGGAAACACAAACACCCCTAACACGCTCCACTAATTCATCAATAGCACAGTAGTAAGTGAACACACACACAGACAATGAAATCCATAAGCTACAGGACTGTAACAACCTTAGCCTACTCACAGCATGTTATGTAAAATGTATGTTTTGCTCTGATGTCAAAAAAAGGTCACATCTGATCAGGAACTATCTGTTTCCTGGTTCTCCTCAGGTCATTGTTACAATAACAGTTGTGGCTAATATGCAGAGGCGTGGTGTGTAGTGGTAGGCCTATAGCAGGGGTGTCAAATTCATTCCATGGAGGGCCTAGTGTCTGCAGGTTTTTGTTTTTTCCTTTCAATTAAGTCCTAGACAACCAGGTACGGGAAGGTCCTTACAAATTAGGGACCTTCATTCGTAAATCAAGTACAAGGGAGGAGCGAAAACTCGCACACACTCGGCCCTCCATGGAATTAGTTTAACACCTGTGGCATATATGAAGCAACCTTTAACATTTCTAAGTATGAACATGTACGTGGAACTCTGGGATCAAGCCTAATTTTTACACAATTCCCCTCCCCCAACACGTTAAAACAATTATAATCTATATGAAACATAAACTATGATATATTAACTTGTTCAGAACACAAGGGCCGCACCAAAGAGTTAACAAAAATGCTTTCAACTTTCAGAGTTTCTGACGAAGGCTCTGACAAAGGCCTTGCGGCCGATACGTAAAGCTTAATAAAGAGCAGTGATACTAGCAAGAGCAGTGTGTGGGTTTCTTCTTTATTCTAATGTTATTCAATTGTTACCATGCACTTGCAACAAAGATAGCGCAGATGTGCGAGTGCCTTTTGAATTTTGTACCTTCAGAGTTTCCTAACATGCAATAAACAAAACCTGAATACACATTTCATGGCTCTGCATTGATTTGTTTCTCTGAAGAAAGCTAACTATTTCTTCAAACAATTTCCTATTTCTTCTCTTAGTTTAGTCAATGCTGTTCAATGGGGTAGTTTTAAATAGAGACAAGATATTCAAGTTACATAAAAGTGCAATAATACTAATTTAGATCAATTGTAACAGATATCCTTTGGGTTATATTTGCGTGGAACAAATAATCTAAAAGGGAGAAAAAAGAGTGAAGAGAGATAGGAGCGAGAGAAGATAGAAAAATAGAGAGATGAGAGAGCATGCTAGTACCTCAGACAGACTGAACAAACACATGACTGACTCCAGTCGTTACTTGTTTCCTGCCTCAGGGCGTTGGACTGCCCCTGCCTGTAAAACACTCAGCCTGACCATCTTATCTCATCTTAACCCATCAGCTTTTCCCCTCCCCTTTACAGAAAGATATTAGGTACTAGGAAATACAGTAGTTTCCTTTTCTCAGCTTCTGTCTCCACTGATAGACCACTTACAGACTATCTATGACTGTTTTTGGGGCGTTATAATCCTAATGTTACATCAACCAAATCAGAACTGTCAGTTAATGTCCTGGGAATGTTATTGGTGTGCTGGGTATAGGGTTGTGCATCGGATATACAATGCATTAAAACAACAAAACGTAAAAGGCGCCCGGGTCTCCATGACCAACCCTTTAGATGTTGCGTTTTTATGTTTGCTCAGTGTAATAGCATCTATAGGGGTGGAAGTAGCGCATTAACTCTTTTTAATCAAGTTTCCCCCCCCACAAAGACTGAGTTTAGTCTGCTGAGGAGGCCTTGGTCACTTGGTCCACTGCCATTTGGCTCAATTCCCCTCAGCTTCCAACCAGAAGCAAATAGTTGGCCCACTTTTTTGTCTATGAATTCCAGGGAATAGGAAGTTGGGTAGCCTGCATCTGTAAGCAGTGGCTCAGGGACTCGGGAGAACACTAATGAGGGCTGGTGCTCGTTTGGGGGAAGCATTTGGAGGCTGAACCTACCCACCGCCTCACATCAACATTCAAAATGTTGAATTTCTTAAAAAAATAGATGAGTTGTAGGTCTCCCTTGTCAATGCTTGGGGAGAATGATGGGGCTAAACTTTTCAAGAAAGACCATCATATAAACCAAACACAATCAATTCTATGTAGTTATGCGGTGTACTGTGTGGTGATTGACCACTGTTTCATTCAGTGTGTGTCGTGTGCCATCGGTTCCTATCTCTGCTTGATTTATCATTGTTTCCAAACCAACAACATCTTTTCTGGAAACAGATGTTTGGCAGTGCCGCGTGTTCCATGCAATTTCACGTATCTGGCTTCTTTTCATAGCCTTCCAGTGACTCACTTGTCCTTGGCGGCCTTGCCAACATGGCTGTCCGACTGACTGACTCCATTTCAGAGTGCTATCAGGAAATAATATGTTCATCATGGATGTGATAGCACAAGTGTGCTTTGTGTGAGAACATTAATGCCACAATCATTCATTCATTTTTCAGCAAAACTGCAGCCACTTTTTTGCCATAAAGCTGAGGGATGGAGAAATATAACCACAGCTGGTAACATCAGTGCCTTAAGCAGTATTTCTGCAGTACCAGACCCAATGGAATTTCAGGATGTAAGACAAGTAGGCTAGCCAGACAACTTTGAATTAACATTTGAGTTTCTAGGTCCTGAATAATAATGAATATAGAATAAAAATCGTGCTCTATTCAACTTCATCTTTGTGAGCTATGAAATATAGAGTAATGTCAGAGCTTTCTGTCTGATTTGCTAATATTAGCCGACTTACTCATTGATTCTACTATGTGAAAGAAATTAATGACTAAAGCCTACATTATTTGTAACACCATTAGCAAGTTCATTCTCTGACTAAAAAGTAGCAAAAGATTTTGAAAGTTAACATTTCTTAGAAATGTCTGCCATTGGAAGGTCAAAGTACTGATATACACTGAGTATACAAAACATTTAGAACACCTGCTCTTTCCATGACAGACTGATCAGGTGAATCCAGGTGAAAGCAATGATCCCATATTGATGTCACTTGTTAAATCCACTTCAAATCAGTGTAGATGAAGGGGAGGAGACAGGATTGTGTATGTGTGCCATTCAGAGGGTGAATGTGCAAGTCAAAAGATTTCAGTGCCTTTGAATGGGGTATGGTAGTAGGTTCCAGGCACACCGGTTTGTGTCAAGAACTGCAACACTGCTGGGTTTCTCTCTCAACAGTTTCCTGTGTGTATCAAGATTGGTCCACCACCCAAAGGACATCCAGCCAACTTGACACAACTGTGGAAAGCATTGTAGTCACATGGGCCAGCATCCCTGTGGAACACTTTCCACACCTTGTAGAGTCCATGCCCCGACAAATTGAGGCTGTTCTGAAATTGACACTAGACCCTAGTTAATGCTGGGAGTTTCATATCTATAAAATTTTAGGTCTAGCAGGCTGTCCCAACACATAATGACATGAAAACATCTAATAGTGTAAAAGGCCTCTTAGGTTGACACTACATGGTTGTATTTTATATCCATTTGAAGAGAAGTTCTTAATTTTCTTTGATAAGATTACAGACTTTCTCAGGGGACACCATTTCAATTTCACCCCAAGTTTGGGAACCACTGGTATAGGCACTATACTTTATTATCTTCTTTCAAAGTATACTTTTCTGCTCAGTCACACCAGGGTTGTGTTTATTAGAGAACACAATTGGAAAAATGATTTCATATTATGCATCGGAAAATGAAGTCTTGGTAGTGCTTCTCTTTCCCCCCCCCCCATTTGGTGTCTAACGTACACTGCCCAGTAGTAAATCAACTAGACTGTCAGCAGTTTCATATAGTGTCACAAAGCTCTTCATCTAAAAGCTTCAAGTTACCTTTGATGGCCTACATTTTTGACACAGTGTAACACTATCTACTGTACATAAAGACAACCAGGAGCTACAGGGAAGCAGAACGCACTATACTGCCCTATCAAGCAAAAAGGCAATAACTGATCATTTGGTCAAAAATGAGTTATTTAATGTATCAAATATAACTACATGCTTAATCACGTGGACAAGTATCCTGCCTCTATTGTATTGTGTTTTGGAGAAAATGGGGGTCATGTTAGCAATAACTGCATCAAGTTAATTTTTTATTTATTTATTTATTTATTTATTTTATTTTTTTTACCGTTATTTTACCAGGTAAGTTGACTGAGAACACGTTCTCATTTGCAGCAACGACCTGGGGAATAGTTACAGGGGAGAGGAGGGGGATGAATGAGCCAATTATAAACTGGGGATTATTAGGTGACCATGATGGTTTGAGGGCCAGATTGGGAATTTAGCCAGGACACCGGGGTTAACACCCCTACTCCTACGATAAGTGCCATGGGATCTTTAATGACCTCAGAGAGTCAGGACACCCGTTTAACGTCCCATCCGAAAGACGGCACCCTACACAGGGCAGTGTCCTCAATCACTGCCCTGGGGCATTGGGATATTTTTGTTTTAGACCAGAGGAAAGAGTGCCTCCTACTGGCCCTCCAACACCACTTCCAGCAGCATCTGGTCTCCCATCCAGGGACTGACCAGGACCGACCCTGCTTAGCTTCAGAAGCAAGCCAACAGTGGTATGCAGGGTGGTATGCTGTGAAACCAAGGTAAATAAAAGCAATTTTTCTCAATTCCACACTATGAGCAGTTACTGCCTTTTCATGGTAGGGCAGTATACACTTCCCAATTGGCAAGATTTTAGCTGAAACTGTTTCAATTCAAAACTTTCACCACAAAGAAAGATGAATTCCAAACCAGGATTATAGTGTATAAAAATGGAGGGAGCTTTTATTTTCATTTAAAATGGTATGCTAGGATTATCTGTTCAATATACACATTGGTAGAATGAAAAAGGTTGCTAGTAGAACGTTATATGCAATTTATAAACATTGGTCAGCATACAAACAAGATTGATCTACAAATGTAGCGCCATAAAAATGGCTCTGATTAAGAAAATGTAATACCTGGGTAAGAAAATATACTACAGCGCTAAAACAGAAAAATCAATATCAGCGTTGATGCCTTTGATTTAAAAAAAAAAGTGTAACTGGAGATGAAGAACCATTGAGAACAAGTGAACAACATGGTTGTGTTCATTAAGGCATGCAACAGAAAAGAAAACTCCATATATTCCCTCCCTGTGTCTGTTTTCTACTGTTTGGTACCTAATGAACACGACCCTCTGTGCGTTAGGGAAGCAAGAGCTCAATGAATTACCTTTGACAAAGGATCTATAAAATTACCCTTGTCAAAACACCATCCATTACAGAGCTGTGACTTACGAGCTTTGCATAATAAAATAACGAATATGACATATGCGCAACCTGCACGCATGCATGAATGTGACCGATTTCTATGGAGGAGGACTCATTAAAGTTGAGAATGTTTTATTCAAGGATGAGGTATTAGTACATATTAGTACATTTTCACCCATTTAAGCAGAATAATGTGCTTGAAGTCACCAGAGAACAATCCCTTGGTGACTAGAAAGAGGTTGATCAACAGCTGTTGGATAATTGTGTAGACAGCTGGCTTATTGGACTTCAAACACAATTACGCCACCCATACACTCTTCATTAAAACAAAGGCACTGGACTGAGCATTCCATTATTGTCAAAGTCAATTCCAGTTGTATAGCTTGTGGGTAGAGAAAGTAATCATTTTGGAGCTATCCCCATAAGTAAAAGGCTTTTGAATGAGTGCTAAATTCAAAATAGTTCAATAGCGACAGGCCTTTTTTGTTAACACATTGGGATATAGATCTCAACCCCTAATCCAATATTTCTTTGGAGCAGTCTGCATTCACTGTAATGGTAAAATTTCCCCAAAACACACATGGGGAAAGACAAATGAATGCTCAAACATCCCCTGAAAACACATGGTAAAACAAAGATGTCAATAGAAACGAGAATAAACTATAAAGTGGCCAATTTCCAGGTTTGAAATAGTGGACAGATTACGGACTGATTTTGAACAAGGTCATTATGACCCATAAAATACAGCAAAAGTCCAACAGAACCTTGTTGACTTCTTCTCAAATATAGGGAAGATCTCAATTGCATAGGGGAGGGACCTCTGGCTTTCTCATCCAATGGGTTTCGAGAAGGAGATGAGAGAACGCAAGGACTATGCAATTGAGATATTCCCATAGTTCACATGAAACGCTACTAAAGGGATGACATGAAAAAGTTCAATGGAGCACCAATAGAATGAATGAAAATGTTCATACAGTCCAATTCTCCTCATTGAACTAGATAAGAGCTTTTCTTCCTTTTAGATCAAAGTGTGATTGATGAGAATCAAATGTGTGGTCTATTTTAAATACAAATATACATACAAAAATATCCAGAAAAGTGTATTTACATTTTTTTCGTTTGAGTGTGTCCCAGTAGCCTTTTCTTCAATTCATGTATCTGTGATATGTTCAGGGGATAACAAACAGTATAAGGTCTCACACTGTCGTCTCACCCTGTTTATTGCTCGCCAGTCTCGTATAAAATCTCCTCCACGAATTCAGCGTCTTACTCGACCAAATCCAAAAGCCAGAGGTGATACCCACGATCAACGTCATCAGGTACTTGATCATGAAGACGGTAAAGTCTGGCGACATCTGCGGGTGATGGTGCCCGGGGCAGGGCACGGCGTAGTTTTTACACGTCCGACTCACCCAACTCTTCTCCCACTGTTCCCTGAATGCCTGCTCATAGAAGTAGCATGCGATGACAATGGTGGCGGGCACCGTGTAGAGCACGCTGAAGATGCCGATGCGCACCATGAGCTTCTCCAGTTTCTCCGTCTTGGTGCCGTCGTGCTTCATGATGGTTCGGATGCGGAAGAGCGACACGAAGCCTGCCAGAAGGAACGAGGTGCCCAGGGAGAGGTAGATGAAGAGCGGCGCCAGAACGAAGCCTCGGAGAGCGTCCACGCTGTTAATGCCCACGTAGCACACGCCGCTCAGAACGTCGCCGTCCACCTGCCCCACCGCCAAGATGGTGATGGTCTTGATGGCAGGTACCGCCCATGCCGCCAGGTGGAAGTACTGCGAGTTGGCTTCGATGGCCTCGTGACCCCACTTCATCCCGGCTGACAAGAACCACGTCAAGGCTAGGATGACCCACCAAATGGAGCTGGCCATGCTGAAAAAGTAAAGTATCATGAACAAAATGGTGCAACCCTCCTTTTTGGTGCCTTGGACGACCGTTTTGACGTCGCTGTCAAAGCGGTCGTTGCATACCACCTTGTCCCCCAACAAGAAGCCAGCGATGTAGGCTATTGACACCATAGTGTAGCAGCCTGATAGGAAAATGATGGGTCGCTCTGGGTAGCTGAACCTCTGCATGTCAACCAAGTAGGTCAACACCGTGAACAGAGTGGACGCGCAGCATAACACAGACCATATGCCAATCCATATCTTGGCGAATTTCAACTCATCCTCATCGAAGTACATCATGCCATGGGGTTTTGAGGGCTCACAAGGTGCACCACAATACTCCTCCCCAAGAAAACGGTAGTTCAAATAGGGGGGTACTTTCAATGCAACTGGGCATCTAAACTGTCCCTTTACAGTCCTATGCTGCCCATAAGGTGATTCTGTTACATCCGATGTAGGATTAATAGGAGCGCTTCTATCAGACACGTTTTGCCCGACGCACAACTCACCCGCTCCGTGAACAGGGAAAGATTCACAGGCGAGGCTGTCAGGCCATTGGAAGCCGAATTTATTCATCAGAGCCTCGCAGCCCTGCCTCGCTCTCTCGCAGAGCGAGCGGCACGGAGGCAGTGCTTGTTCCAGCACCGTACAAACGGGAGCATACATGGAACAGAGGAAAAACTTCAGGTCAGGAGAGCATTGAACTTTCACAAGCGGATAAAACTGGTGCACTTCAAGCCCCGCGTCCTCTTGGTTGGTGTGCCCTAATAAATTTGGCATGATAGTCTCGTTATACGCAATATCCGTACAGAGAGGAATGGAAATAGGTTGGCAAAAGCCATGTTCAGGAACAGACATTCCACGCTCACCATACTGACCATCTGTTTGCGGTAAAAGTGCAAAAATAATCAGAACCAGCAAATGGGAAAACATCCTACAAACTTTGTCGTTCCCCATTCCAAATAAATTCCAACACGCCACTTTCCAACCGCGAGTAAACACGCAGACTCGAGACGACTGGATTATTTTCCAGGATAAAACAAAAGCATACACGACTGTACTGTTCCTATGACAGGCGACATACGTTACTTTATATGTTTGCCGAGGTGGTGGCTTCCAAAATTTAGCTCGGCTACTCACAAGAGATTTTCAATCCGTCTGTTATCAGTGTGTAGCCATTATCTGTCTCCAACTGTCTGTGTGACTGTTCGGTTTCTAGTCTCCCAATATTCACGGAGGGAGGAGCCTTGAAACAG
The DNA here is from genome assembly GCF_045679555.1 of Salvelinus alpinus. Classification (NCBI taxonomy): domain Eukaryota; kingdom Metazoa; phylum Chordata; class Actinopteri; order Salmoniformes; family Salmonidae; genus Salvelinus; species Salvelinus alpinus. Next base: position 35,155,788 of record NC_092114.1, read on the forward strand.
ATGATAGGTTACTTTTTAGGGATCATCTCAATCTTCCAATATGGTTAATATTTGGTCCCCAAAATTAGATATAGATTTTTTGTCTATTCTATTTTTTATCCTACTAAACCATGAATTTTAAAACATCATGCAATCTTCCTATTTTTGACTCAAAGTGGCTACATGTGTAATAAAAACGGTATCCAATTTGTATATGTTGCAGTAGAGGTGCTTGGTAAAAATCACCGGGGAACCTGTTCGTTTATATGCCTTGACACTGTGATATATATGCCTAAAGCCAAGACAATAAGAAGACACAGCGGCAGAATAAATTAAACCACACCTTTGTTTCATCACAAAACTGGAGAGCAGCAACCACAAAACATATTGCATATAACAAACAGTTACATGACTTACAGCATGTTTCCGACATTTTCAGACTACTAAACAACTAGAACCATGGAGAGTTATCACAATTCACAAAGAAAACAGCCACTGCCTCCACTATTCCAGCATCATTTCAAAATCATCTAATCACCTATGCTTAGTCTAATACAGTGACAAAAGATACCAACAATTATTTAGTCCAATCAAAGTAAGCTAAATATGATGCAGCTGTCAATGGTACTGATTTATGAGTGTGTGTGTGTGTGTGTGTGTGTGTCTGTGTGTTCATGCAAGTAGAAAAAACATTTTGACTCACCCTACTTGTAGAGAGGCGCCAATGCCATCCTTCTCTTTCATGTTGCCTAAATGGTCTACCACTCTGTCATACACGCTTTTAGTATTTGCTGTCCTAGGCAACCTGGCTAAAATGCTTGCTCGCTAGCCTAACTTCCTTTCACGGGCAACAATGCGCCAGGCCAGATAGTTAACATTTGCCTAACGTTACTACATCTAGCTACATGTTGAACTTCCATCCTCTGAGGCCAGGGCCACAATGTATACATGTATGGTTGGATCAGAATCGCCAGTCCAAATCCTTATCTCCATCCATGACTAATTTAGGACAGGACAACGACACAAGAAGATGCAACAATTCAAGTTTTCTGTCAATTACGTTTTGATTCTAATGTGATCTGATTGGTGTGACGGCAAATCCAAACTGGCTTCCCTTGACACTTTTTTTTGGTGTGCCAGGACCATTCACAGCTGAGCTCTCTCAGTTTAGCTCAATGCTGATTGGCTATTATTTTATATATATTTTGTCAATTGAGGCCAAATGCTCGCTGGCTTCCCTTGCATTCAATGCTACTGGCGGCAACAATGTAATACTCTTTTTGACCAGACAGCATAGATGGGCTACACATACAGACAGAGGGCACTGTTTCATTCGCTTGGATGATTTCTCCGGTGAGATACATTCAGCCTCTGCGGAACTGGAAGACATTTATGAAACACAGAGAGAGGAAAGATACTTTTTTTTTTTCCCTTGATAATTTTTTGGGGAAGCCTGACTTCCCTTGGCATCCATGTATACACGCCACTGATATGCTGTTAGTATTATTTCCTTACAAACATTACTGACTTGGTATGTGTTTTCATCACATTTTCGAGAGAAAACTTGCTTAATCTCATACATTTTGACTGATATAGTTTCCATTAAAAGACAGACAAAAAATCACACCGATTTTGACATTGCAAATGATTTGGGCCGACCAATGCATTTATAGTAGCCACACATACGTTATAATTTCATAATCACCTTGGAATCAAATAACTTCCCTAATCATCTTAATTGTCTCTATTAGGCAAACCACTAATATAAACCTTATCTACTCTACCACCACCATGCCATCATATCATATCATATGGGTATTGAAAGTTGCACCCTCCCTCTTCCTTGGAGGCTGGGAGAGAAGGCTGCTGTGGTCCACGCCAGAGGCCCAGCTCTTACTCACGCAGCTGGGCCTGTAGGGGTCTGCTGTCCCTGGTCGGATTAACGTCTGATGGAGAGGAGGTGTGAAATTTAAGCCGATTGTGGAGTGACAGACTCACAGCTGGCCTCAGTGACCCTGCAGGCTGCTGTGGCCTTGGGGGGTGGGGGGTGGGGGGGGGTATAGCTATGCCAGTCAGGCAGAGGAGGAGGATACAGAGGCAACCACAAAAGCGACATATTGCAGCACATATCCCTATATACACACACACACACACACACACACACACACACACACACACACACACACACACACACACACACACACACACACACACACACACACACACACACACACACACACACACACACACACACACACCCACACACCAAGAGCCCACTAATGAATATTAGCAAAAACCCTATCCTTCTATGTTTGTCACTACAGTCCCAGCAGCAGTCCGGATCTGACCACATTATCTCGCCTTAATAGGCTGACCTCGCGGCTCCCCCTACTGAATTATGCATGCTTCCCCAGTCCCCCCTCCCAGTCCTTGGAAGTCAGCACAAATGCCTGAAATCTGCACTTTTGGAAGAATGTCTCCTTTTCTGCACCACAGATTAGAACACATATTTTGTTTTGTAATGGGCAGCACTGTAGAACTGTCTGATAATGTACAAGCAGTACTTCAAATGCTGCTTTTTGCATCCCAGATAATGATACTTACAGTATTTTCATGAACAACAGGTTAAAAAAATATTGTTAATTGTATAGTGTTTGAAATCGATGTGCTCTTACTTATTACAGGTTATTCAAAGTGGAGCTATAGGAGTACATTTAGCTAAAGGTTATCTTTTAATCAACCATTTTCAAACCTCACAACTTCATTGTGCCGTTATGTCATACTGTTCACTATTACCACTAGCACATTACTCAAATAAGAATTCACAGGGTATCATAATGTTTATGAAAACAACTGTCTTGATTATGATTGCGTCATGGCTACTGTAGTACATTAATCAATGCCAAGTAAGCCTACTTCATGTCCTATTAACGCCACTTTTGACGGAAATTGTTTATCCTCAATGTTCCTCATGGGTGACCATTCAAAGGCTCACTCCTCGTGAAAGAGGAGCAAAAACTAGACTTGCATCTTGTATGTCTTGAACTAACTCTGAAATGGACACATTTTACTTGGTCTCCACACTACAGTGTGTTCCAATTACACAGACAGTGCCAGTGTGCAAACACAGCTTGTCCCGGCTCTCGGCATGACCCACCAAGCAAAACAAAAGCCACAAACGAAGGAAATTCACACAGGTTCAGCTCCCAGCATTTTCTGCTGTGAAAGGATTAGTTCTTAATTCAATTTTAGTTAAAATACAGGGAGAATGTTATTTAAAAATAAGAGGGTACATGAAAGATGGTAAAATGTTGAGAATCATTATTTGGGTGCCTGTAGGGAATGTTTGAATACATTGTCATAGCTACGCTGGTGGTGGTACCAAGTCAAATGTAAAATTATAACAGTTACTCTGAATGGGGTTGACATGTTCCCCTCCGCACAATTGTAAGTTGCTGCAAGGGGTGTGTAGGTGTGTGAGCGCCTATATAAGGCCTGCCCCTGTCTTAAAGGAGAACACAGAACATCCATTAGTAAACAACACCCTATTCCTCCGTTGCCCCCCCCCCCTCCCCCAATTGCAATCAACTCTATAGCATGTATGCAATTGAACCTGTTGGGTCATTGCCCATATATAGGGGTTAAAGGTCAGGGGTAATTCAGGAGCGTGTTCATTAGGGCACATACAACACAATATGAAAATTTGAATTTTTCATTGGACAAGTCCAGGTAATTCCCCATTTTACTCGGTTTTCTTCTCTTTGCTGCCTACTGAATACAACAATGTATTCTGCAGTCTTGTGTGCTGAGTGTACTCCACCAGTGAGCACCACTTCCAATACCGCTGTATGGGAAAGTTGTTTTAGCTCATTCATGCCTCGGAGCAACAAGCTGACAGACTAGAATGAAAACTCTCCCCTCCCTCCTCCTCTCCTCTTCCCCATTGCAGATATTATCAACAAACAATAGAGCTCCAAAGAACACAGCGTATCAGGTTGAATCGCCTCGGGGTCTCTGAGTACACTGGTTTAGGAGAGCTACAGTACAGCAGACTCATGGGGTTGCTGTTCTAAAGTTGATGAGTTGGTGAGTGTGAAGAAGAGCATAGTAGTTTTCATCAGTGTATTGCAAACAAGGTTTCAAGCTTTTAAAAATAATTTTTTTATTTAACTAGGCAAGTCAGTTAAGACAATGATGGCCTAGCAGAAGGCAAATGGCCTCCTGCAAGGACGGGGGCTGGAATTAAAAATTAAAAATAAATATAGGACAAAACACACATCATGACAAAAGAGACACCACAACACAACATAAAGAGAAACCTAAGACAACAACATAGCATGGCAGCAACACAACATGAGAACAACATGGTAGCAACACAACATGGCAGCAGCAAAACATGGTAGCAGCACAAAACATGCTACAAACATTATTGGGCACAGACAACAGAACAAAGGGCAAGAAGGTTGAAACAACAATACATCATGCGAAGCAGCCACAACTGTCAGTAAGAGTGTCCATGATTGAGTCTTTGAATAAAGAGATTGAGATAAAACTGTCCAGTTTGAGTGTTTGTTGCAGCTTGTTCCAGTCGCTAGCTGCTGCGAACTGAAAAGAGGAGCGACCCAGGGATGTGTATGCTTTAGGGACCTTTAACAGAATGTGACTGGCAGAACAGGTGCTGTATGTGGAGGATAAGGGCTGCAGTAGGTATCTCAGATAGGGGGGAGTGAGGCCTAAGAGGGTTTTATAAATAAGCAGATATACAGAGATGACCAGTTTACAGAGGAGTATAGAGTGCAGTGATGTGTCCTTTAAAGAGTAATGGTGGCAAATCTGATGGCCGAATGGTAAAGAACATCTAGCCTCTCGAGAGCACCCTTACCTGCTGATCTATAAATTACGTGTCCGTAATCTAGCATGGGTAGGATGGTCATCTGAATCAGGGTTAGTTTGGCAGCTGGGGTTAAAGAGGAGCGATTATGATAGAGGAAACCAAGTCTAAATTTAACTTTAGCCTGCAGCTTTGATACAGTGAGGGAAAAAAGTATTTGATCCCCTGCTGATTTTGTTCGTTTGCCCACTGACAATGAAATGATCAGTCTGTAATTTTAATGGTAGGTTTATTTGAACAGTGAGAGACAGAATATCAACAAAAAAATCCAGAAAAAAACGCATGTCAAAAATGTTATAAATTGATTTGCATTTTAATGAGGGAAATAAGTATTTGACCCCTCTGCAAAACAGGACTTAGTACTTGGTGGCAAAACCCTTGTTGGCAATCACAGAGGTCAGATGTTTCTTGTAGTTGGCCACCAGGTTTGCACACATCTCAGGAGGGATTTTGTCCCACTCCTCTTTGCAGATCTTCTTCAAGTCATTAAGGTTTCGAGGCTGACGTTTGGCAACTCGAACCTTCAGCTCCCTCCACAGATTTTCTATGGGATTAAGGTCTGGAGACTGGCTAGGCCACTCCAGGACCTTAATGTGCTTTTTCTTGAGCCACTCCTTTGTTGCCTTGGCCGTGTGTTTTGGGTCATTGTCATGCTGGAATACCCATCCACGACCCATTTTCAATACCCTGGCTGAGGGAAGGAGGTTTTCACCCAAGATTTGACGGTACATGGCCCCGTCCATCGTCCCTTTGATGCGGTGAAGTTGTGCTGTCCCCTTAGCAGAAAAACACCCCCAAAGCATAATGTTTCCACCTCCATGTTTGACGGTGGGGATGGTTTCTTGGGGTCATAGGCAGCATTCCTCCTCCTCCAAACACGGCAAGTTGAGTTGATGCCAAAGAACTCCATTTTGGTCTCATCTGACCACAACACGTTCACCCAGTTGTCCTCTGAATCATTCAGATGTTCATTGGCAAACTTCAGACGGGCATGTATATGTGCTTTCTTGAGCACGGGGACCTTGCGGGCGCTGCAGGATTTCAGTCCTTCACGGCGTAGTGTGTTACCAATTGTTTTCTTGGTGACTATGGTCCCAGCTGCCTTGAGATCATTGACAAGATCCTCCTGTGTAGTTCTGGGCTGATTCCTCACCATTCTCATGATCATTGCAACTCCACGAGGTGAGATCTTGCATGGAGCCCCAGGCCAAGGGAGTTTGACAGTTCTTTTGTGTTTCTTCCATTTGCGAATAATCGCACCAACTGTTGTCACCTTCTCACCAAGCTGCTTGGCAATGGTCTTGTAGCCCATTCCAGCCTTGTGTAGATCTACAATCTTGTCCCTGACATCCTTGGAGAGCTCTTTGGTCTTGGCCATGGTGGAGAGTTTGGAATCTGATTGATTGATTGCTTCTGTGGACAGGTGTCTTTTATACAGGTAAGAAACTGAGATTAGGAGCACTCCCTTTAAGAGTGTGCTCCTAATCTCAGCTCGTTACCTGTATGAAAGACACCTGGGAGCCAGAAATCTTTCTGATTGAGAGGGGGTCAAATACTTATTTCCCTCATTAAAATGCAAATCAATTTATAACATTTTTGACATGCGTTTTTCTGGATATTTTTGTTGTTATTCTGTCTCTCACTGTTCAAATAAACCTACCATTAAAATTATAGACTGATCATTTCTTTGTCAGTGGGCAAACGTACAAAATCAGCAGGGGATCAAATACTTTTTTCCCTCACTGTATGTGCTGAGAGAAAGACAGTATACCGTCTTGCCATACTCCCAAGTACTTTTATGAGGTGACTACCTCAAGCTCTAAACCCTCAGAGGTAGTAATCACACCTGTCGGGAGAGAGGCATTCTTCTTACCAAACCACATGACCTTTGTTTTGGAGAAAGCTTGTTGGACACTAAGAAAGCTTTGTTGTAGAGCGTTTAACACAAAATCTGGGGAGGGGCCAGAGTATAAGACTGTATCATCTGCATATAAATGGATGAGAGAGCTTCCTACTGCCTGAGCTATGTTGTTGATGTAAATTGAGAAGAGTGTGGGGCCTAGGATCAAGCCTTGGGGTACTCCCTTGGTGACATGCAGTGGCTGAGACAGCAGATGTTCAGACTTTATACATTGCACTCTTTGAGAGAGGTAGATAGCAAACCAGGCCAAAGACCCCTCAGAGACACCAATAATCCTTAGCCAGCCCACAAGAATGGAATGATTTACCGTATCAAAAGCTCTGGCCAAGTCATTAAACATATCTGCATAACATTGCTTAGAATCAAGGACAATGATGACGTCATTTAGGGCCTTCAAGGTTGCAGTGGCCAGTGGCGACCCGTCATTCAGGGCAGGTGGGGTCCCACCTGTTTCGAGCCCCACATTTTTTGCCAAAAAATATATATACAAAAAAAAACATGTATATATATTTTTTTTGGGGGGGTGGCTTGCCTGTTTTGCATGTTATTTTGGCATTAATACGTGTCACATATCAGTTTGAAAACAATGTAAAAAAAAACATATATCATTGAGTTAATAAAGCCGTGTCCAAACAGGCAGCTCCAAAATGCAGGTGTTTCAGCCTAGCTCAGTGCTTTCTGTGGTGGTGGGGCAGGTCAGCAGAAAATAGGAGCATTGCACTGTGATTGGCTCAGCATTGCACCGTGATTGGCTCAGTGTTCTGTCACTCATGGGGACACTATGTCATCTGCCTTTAGTAAGGGTAGACATCAAGAATGTGAGCCCTTTGGGTGCTGCCATAGAGTTACATTAGAAGTGCTCTTCCATGAAGGCTCAAGGTCATTGGCCACAGAAATGACATCATATCACGTTACATATATGTACAGTAGCTTTGATTGGACTGATCATGTCAACATCTTACTTTCACAATTAGCTAGCAGTCATCATCATGAATCAAGTCTATTGGCAAATCCTTTTTAAACCTTGTCATCCGAAGATAAATAATGAAGAGAAAATATAGATAAAGCATCGGTGCTCATCGGCCATTGGACATAAACATTACACAACAATTTGGAGATTGCAAATTCAACAATGAGTGGTTTGTAAGGAATCAGTGACAGTGGCTAAATGCAAGCATTGCAACTGGGAAGTCAGAAATAAACAGCACAAACTGGGAAAGTATGTTTAGAACGGTCATTCAACTGGGATTTGTAAATCCGTCATCTTTCTCTTTGATGACAAAATGTACAAAATTTGCCCATGAAGGACCGCCACGCCACTTTCCTGTTCAAGCCCATCACAACAACGTGAGTCCAAAAATGTCTTATGCTGCTTCATAAATTATGTAGGATGCCAGAGAGATATGTATACTGTAGCTAAGGAAGTAATACTAAGTGTATGTTGTGTAGTAGTTTTCACCAAAGCGGAATTGTAAACACATCGTTCGTGACCGGTCTGTGCTTGTTTGCAAACTTTTTTTGTACAACTTTGACAGTGCTACTGATAGCAGTACACTGTAAGAACGGCCCATGTTCTGAATTCTGTCGCTTTACATTTCAAAAGTGCTGAACAAATAGTTATATTGACTACGTCCGTCGCCACTCGCTCATTAATGCCTTAATCGAAATTACGGATTGCCTCTTATACCCTTGTTGTTCCCTTATGTCGTAGTTTGTACATCTCAATTGTCAGTAGAAACCACATTTGTTTAAGCAAGTCAGCCATATCAGCGATGTTTTTTTAAAAGGCAGTAAATGAGGCTGAATGAACCATTTCGCTGCCAGACAAGGCTCCGCTGAAAGCCAGGTGTAGCAGTGGTAAGGTGTTGGGACTGCTGTTGGAACTCTGCTGTTGGGAAAGCTTTATGTAGGCCCTAACAGTTTGTGGACACCATTTGTCACCGTTATTATAAGGGCACAAGGCGAGACCCAAATGCAGACACAGGAGGCAGATGGTAGAGCTCTGTTATTTGTTATAACAAAGGGAGTAGGCAAAGGCAGGTCTGGGACAGTCGAGAGTTCATAAACCAGGTCAGAGTCCAAACAGTACCAGACGATAGGCAGTCTCTAGGTCAGGCCAGGCAGGGGTCAGAAACCAGATCCGAGTCCAAAAACAGGACAAGGGAATAGGCAGGCTGGTAGTCAGAACAAGCAGAGTGGTCAGGCAGGCGGGTTTGGAGTCAGGACAGGCAAGGGTCAAAACCAAGAGGACTAGAAATAAACAGAGACTGGGAAAAATAGGAGCAAGGAAAACCGCTGGTTGACTTGGCAAACAAGACGAACTGGCACAGAGAGACAGGAAATACAGGGATATATACACTGGGGATAATAAGCGACACCTGGAGGGGGTGGAGACAATCACAAGAACAGGTGAATCAGATCAGGATGTGACAGTTATAGTGCAATTAATGTATTGTTTAGTGTTGTGTTGTGTAGTGGCTTTGATGGCATGCATCCCACATTATTATTTTTTGCCTCACCGAGATTGTATTTTTTACTGTACCTCTGCTTAGTCTACTAACTAGCGAACAGTGTACAGAAAAATGTTTGAAGTGGAACAACTACTGTATACGGTTTCGCCTCTTGACTATGTCAGAAAGGCAATGGGAATACTGCAACTACTGTATCTCATACCCTGCAGAGGTGATGTCCCGCAGTTCTGAGAAATATTTACAATGCAGAATTGCCATATTCACAGAAAATATAGAGCCAACTCAGTACACTCCAAGCACATGGGATTATGAGAGCGGGTTCATGAAAGGTTTGCTTCAAAACCCTTATATTCAACTAGCCCATGTCCTGGAGGAGAAGGTAGGAAAAGGACACATATATTCATTGGAAGAGGGGGCATTTTTCTGGTGGAATTTGAAGTGCTAAGATAGATAGTAGCAATTACTGTGTAGGATCTGTTGCATATGCAAAGTATTGTATGTTTATGTCTGTGCCTTGGTTTGAAGTTACTTACTTACTTGAAGAGTCATTTTACTCCTTGTACCCTTATACCTCAGCTATAAAATGTTGATTAATTTAGACTGTGTCGAACACTGTAGAATAGACCCTGCAATGCAGGTCCAGTTGAAATAAATGAGTTACAGTAGCTGAGGTTAAAGCCATGGGCTTATTTAGAAGTAACAAACATAATTCATTCACCCTATTGTTGGGAGTAGGTAGAAAAAGAAACACTTGATTTCATAGTCAACTTTTAGTTAAGACTATTATGACTCTAGCAGAAGAGGCTGGTGGGAGGAGCTATAGGAGGACAGGCTCATTGGAACAAATGGCTGGAATGGCTGAAATGGCTGGAATGGCTGAAATGGCTGGAATGGAATAAATGAGACAGAGTCAAACGTGGTTTCCATTAATCCATTCCAGCCGTTACAATGAGCCCGTCCTCCTATAGCTCCTCCCACCAGCCTCTGGAGAATAGAGTACTGTGCATTTAATATATTGTCTCTAGTGTATAAATTAGGCAACTCAGTGCAAGTCTAATTACCCAGTCAGTTTAATGAATTTCTGTGTGTGCATAACAATTAAAGATGAGACTTGAAGAGTAAATCTGCTCTGAAATGTGCTGCTCATTTGCATACATTTATAGACCCCTGAGACAGGATGGAAATAGGCTATGATTGGAAATGTATTCATAAAATATAAATGTAGTGTTTTTGGGGTAAGTTGGCAAGATACTTGGTTTTAAGTTGGCTACTTCTTTCATTCCAGGTGGAAAATTCAGTAAATGTTTTTGTTATGTGCACACACAGTGTTTGTGTGTGTGTGTGTGTGTGTGTGTGTGTGTGTGTGTGCGTGTGCGTGTGCGTTAGACCCAAACTGTTATAGACCTATATCCATAATGCCCTGCCTTTCTAAAGTCTTCGAAAGCCAAGTTAATAAACAGATCACTGACCATTTCCAATCCCACCGTACCTTCTCCGCTGTGCAATCCGGTTTCCGAGCTGGTCACGGGTGCACCTCAGCCATGCTCAAGGTACTAAACGATATCATAACCGCCATCAATAAAAGACAGTACTGTGCAGCCATCTTCATCGACCTGGCCAAGGCGTTCGACTCTGTCTATCACTGAATTCTTATCGGCAGACTCAACAGCCTTGGTTTCTCAAATGACTGCCTCGCCTGGTTCACCAACTACTTCTCAGACAGAGTTCAGTGTGTCAAATCGGAGGGCCTGTTGTCCGGACCTCTGGCAGTCTCTATGGGGGTACCACAGGGTTCAATTCTCGGGCAGACTCTTTTCTCTGTATATATCAATGATGTCGCTCTTGCTGCGGGTGATTCCCTGATCCACCTCTACACAGACGACACCATTCTGTATACATCTGGCCCTTTGGACACTGTGTTAACTAACCTCCAAACGAGCTTCAATGCCATACAACACTCCTTCCGTGGCCTCCAACTGCTCTTAAACGCTAGTGAAACCAAATGCATGCTTTTCAACCGTTCGCTGCCCGCCCGCCCGCCCGACTAGCATCACTTTTCTGGACGGTTCTGACTTAGAATATGTGGACAACTACAAATACGTAGGTGTCACAGCCTGGCCTTAGTTATCTTTGTTTTCATTATTATTTTAGTTAGGTCAGGGTGTGACATGGTGTAGTATGTGTTTTTGTATTGTCTAGGGTGTTGTATGGTTTAGGGGGTTAAGTAGAGTAGATGGTTTAGTGTTCAGTGTAGGTGTCTAGGAAAGTCTATGGTTGCCTGAATTGGTTCTCAATTAGAGACAGCTGGTTATTGTTGTCTCTGATTGGGAGCCATATTTAAGGCAGCCATAGGCTTTAGCTGGTTGTGGGTAATTGTCTATGTTGAACGTTTGTTGCTTGTCCATGCACTTACGTCATTTAGCTTCACGGTCGTTTGTTGTTTGGTTTGTTTTGTGTATAGTGTTCGTTTTCGTGTTTTTCCTATCTTCTAATAAAAGAAGATGTATTTTGCACACGCTGCGCCTTGGTCCTCTCTCTCTCCTATAGACGATCGTGACAGTAGGTTTCTGGCTAGACTGTAAACTCTCCTTCCAGACTCATGTTAAACATCTCCAATCCAAAATTAAATCTAGAACCGGCTTCCTATTTCGCAACTGTTACGTTCGTCATAACAAGGAGACCAAGGCGCAGCGGGATTGGAATACATTCTTCTTTTAATAAACGAAGAACACTTAAACAAACTAACAAAACAACAAAACGAACGTGAAGCTATAAACAACTAGCGCTGACATGCAACTACACATAGACAATAACCCACAAAACCTAAATGGAAAAATGGCAACCTAAATAGGATCCCCAATCAGAAACAACGATAAACAGCTGCCTCTGATTGGGAACCAATTCAGGCCACCATAGACCCAGACATACAAAATCCCCATAGATAAACAAAAACCCTAGACAAGACAAAACAAAAACACACATACCCACCCTCGTCACACCCTGACCTGACCAAAATAATACAGAAAACATAGAAAACTAAGGTCAGGGCGTGACAGTACCCCCCCCCCCCCTCCAAAGGTGCGGACTCCCGACCCCAAACCTGAACTTATAGGGGAGGGTCCGGGTGGGCATCTACCCTCGGTGGTGGCTCTGGTTCTGGACGCCGCCTTTGTTGAGCTGAACCTGAACCGCCTCTTTAACCTGGTCCCTCCGCCTTTGTTGAGCTGAACCGTGGCTCATCGCCGGAGGCTCTGGACTGTAGATCATCGCCGGAGACTCTGGACTGTGGATCATCGCCGGAGACCCCGGCTGGGGACCGTCACTGGAGACCCCGGGCTGGAGACCTTCGCTGGAGACCCCGGGCTGGGGACCTTCGCTGGAGACCCCGGGCTGGGGACCTTCGCTGGAGACCCCGGGCTGGGGACCTTCGCTGGAGGCTCCGGACTGGGGACCGTCGCTGGAGGCTCCGGACTGGGGACCGTCGCTGGAGGCTCCGGACTGGGGATCGTCGCTGGAGGCTCCGGACTGGAGATCGTCGCTGGAGGCTCCGGACTGGGGATCGTCCCTGGAGGCTCCGGACTGGAGATTGTTGCTGGAGGCTCCGGACTGTGGCCCGTTGCTGGAGGTTCCGGACTGGGGATCGTCTCTGGATGCTCCGGACTGTAGATCGTCGTTGGAGGTTCCGGACTGTGGCTCGTCGTTGGAGGTTCCGGACTGTGGCCCGTCGTTGGAGGTTCCGGACTGTGGCTCGTCGTTGGAGGTTCCGGACTGTGGCCCGTCGTTGGAGGTTCCGGACTGTGGCCCGTCGTTGGAGGTTCCGGACTGTGGCCCGTCGTTGGAGGTTCCGGACTGTGGCCCGTCGTTGGAGGTTCCGGACTGTGGCCCGTCGTTGGAGGTTCCGGTCTGTGAACTGTCGCCGGAAGCTCTGGACTGGGTACTGTCGCCGGAAGCTCTGGACTGGGTACTGTCGCCGGAAGCTCTGGACTGGGTACTGTCGCCGGACGCTCTGGACTGGATACTGTCGCCGGACGCTCTGGACTGGGTACTGTCGCCGGACGCTCTGGACTGGGTACTGTCGCCGGACACTCTGGACTGGGTACTGTTGCCGGATGCTCTGTACTGCCGAGGCGCACTGTAGGTCTGGTGCGTGGAGCCGGAACTGGTGGTACCGGGCTGGGGACATGCACCTCAGGGTGAGTGCGAGGAGCAGGAACAGGGCGTACTGAACCCTGGAGGCGCACTGGAGGCCTGGTGCGTGGTGCCGGAACTGGTGGTACCGGGCTGGGGACACGCACCTCAGGGCGAGTGCGGGGAGGAGGAACGGGATGTACTGGACTCTGGAGGCGCACTGGAAGCATGGTGCGTGGTGCCGGAACTGGTGGTACCGGGCTGAGGACATGCACCTCAGGGCGAGTGCGGGGAGGAGGAACAGGATACACTGGACCGTGGAGACGCATTGGAGATCCAGAACATAGAGCTGGCTCAATACGTCCTGGCTGGATGCCCATTCTAGCCCGGCAAATGCGAGGAGCTGGAATAGAGCGCACCGGGCTAAGAATGCGAACTGGAGACACCGTGCGCATCTCTGCATAACACGGTGCCTGACCAGTTACACGCTCCCCACGGTAAGCACGAGGAGTTGGCTCAGGTCTCCTACCTGACTCAGCCAATCTTCTCGTGTGCCCCCCCCAAAAACATTTCTTGGGGCTGCCTCTCGGGCTTCCGTGCTAGCCGTGTACCCTCATATCGTCGCCGTTCCTCTATTCTCCGGTATTTCTCCTCGTAGTATCGCCGTTCATCTTGCGCTGTTTCCACCTGCTTCCATGGCAAGGTCTTGTCCCCTGCCATTACCTCCTCCCAGGTCCAGGATGTCCTCCACTCATTTTTCTCCCGGGTCCATGATGTCCACTCCTCTTTATCACGCTGCTTGGTCCTTTTATGGTGGGTTATTCTGTCACGTTCGGCATAACGAGGAGACCAAGGCGCAGCATGATTGGAATACATTCTTCTTTTAATAAACGAAGAACACTTAAACAAACTAACAAAACAACAAAACGAACGTGAAGCTATAAACAACTAGTGCTGACATGCAACTACACATTGACAATAACACACAAAACCTAAATGGAAAAATGGCAACCTAAATAGGATCCCCAATCAGAGACAACGATAAACAGCTGCCTCTGATTGGGAACCAATTCAGGCCACCATAGACCTACATTACCTAGACATACAAAATCCCCATAGATAAACAAAAACCCTAGACAAGACAAAAACACACATACCCACCCTCGTCACACCCTGACCTGACCAAAATAATACAGAAAACATAGAAAACTAAGGTCAGGGCGTGACAGCAACAAAGCATCCTTCAGTCACGCCGCCAAACATACCCTCGTAAAACTGACTATCCTACCGATCCTCGACTTCAGACATGTCATTGACAAAATAGCTTCCAATACTCCACTCAGCAAACTGGATGCAGTCTATCATAGTGCCATCTGTTTTGTCACCAAAGCCCCTTATACCACGCACCACTGCGACCTGTATGCTCTAGTCGGCTGGCCCTCGTTACATGTTCGTCGCTAGACCCACTGGCTCCAGGTCATCTATAAGTCTGCTAGGTAAAGCCCCGGCTTATCTCAGCTCACTGGTCACAATAACAACACCCACCCGTAGGACACGCTCCAGCAGGTATATCTCACTGGACATCCCCAAAGCCAACACCTACTTTGGCCGACTTTCCTTCTAGTTCTCTGCTGCCGATGACTGTAAATGATTGCAAAAATCGCTGAAGCTGGAACTTTAAATTTCCCTCACTAACTTTTAACATCAGCTATCTGAGCAGCTAACCGTCTGTAAATAGCCCACCCAATCTACCCAGCTCATCCCCATATTGTTTTCAATTACTTTTCTGCTCTTTTGCACACCAGTATTTCTACTTGCACATCACCATCTGCTCATCTATCACTCCAGTGTTAATTTGCTAAATTGTAATTACTCCGCTACTATGGCCTATTTATTGCCTTACCTCCACACGCAATTTGCACACACTGTATATAGACCTTCTTTTTTTCCTATTGTGTACGCTTGTTTATTCCATGTGTAACTCTGTGTTGTTGTTTGTGTCGCACTGCTTTGCTTTATCTTGGCCAGGTCGCAGTTGTAAATGAGAACTTGTTCTCAACTAGCCTACCTGGTTAAATAAAGGTTAAAAAAAACTGAGTCAGGTTTGTAGGCATCCTTGCTCGCACACACATTTTCAGTTCTGCCCACAAATTTTGTATGGGATTGAGGTCAGGGCTTTGTGGTGGCCACTCCAATTCCTTGACTTTGTTGTCCTTAAGCCATTTTGCCACAACTTTGGAAGTATGCCTGGGGTCATTGTCCATTTGGAAGACCATTTGCAACCAAGTTTTAACTTCCTGACTGATGTCTTGAGATGTTGCTTCAATATATCCACATAATTTTCCTGCCTCATGATGCCATCTATTTTGTGAAGTGCACCAGTCCCTTCTGCAGCAAAGAATTCCCACAACATGATGCTGCCACCCCCGTGCTTCACGGTTGGGATGGTGTTCTTTGGCTTGCAAAACTCCCCCTTTTTCCTCCAAACATAACGATGGTCATTATGGCCAAACAGTTCTATTTTTGTTTCATCAGACCAGAGGACATTTCTCCAAAAAGTACGATCTTTGTCCCCATGTGCAGTTGCAAACTGTAGTCTGGCTTTTTTTATGGCGGTTTTGGAGCAGTGGCTTCTTCCTTGTGAGCGGCCTTTCAGGTTATGTCGATGTAGGACTAAACAATTTAAAGGCAATGCTACCAAATACTAATTGAGTGTATGTAAACGTCTGACCCACTGGGAATGTGATGAAAAAAAATAAAAGCTGAAATAAATCATTCTCTCTACTATTATTCTGACGTTTCACATTATTTTAAGAAAGTGGTGATCCTAACTGACCTAAAACAGGGCATTTTTACTAGGATTAAATGTCAGGAATTGTGAAAAACTGAGTTTAAATATATTTGGCTAAGGTGTATGTAAACTTCCGACTTCAACTGTATATGCCCTTTGGTTTCCATTGTGTTGTCGATTAGTGTTACAATGTCCATTGGTGCGTTATGAGTACCTGTGCTGTGTTGTTTTGGCTTTCATGCCGCCTGTATTGCGCAGATGATTACAGGTCTCGTCCCGTGTGGTATCATTGTGTGCCTGAATGTTATGGGTCTTGCCCCGCTGTATTTATTCGAGGTACTCCTTGCTCTTTTGTTTGGGTTTCACCCTGTGTTTTGTTACGTGTTTGTTTGAACTTCGTCCCGTGCCTATACATGGCACGCCGTAATTTGGGTCAATAAAAACTCCCAGTACGCATTCCTGTGCCTGTCTCCCGATCCCTTTATACCAACGTGACAGCCTCGCAACTGTTATTTTACTGCTGCTCTTTATTATTCGTTATTTATTTTAGATTTATTTTTGCTTATATATTATTTACTTAACACGTATTCTTCTTAAAACTGCATTGTTGGTTAAGGGCTTGTAAGTAAGCATTTCACTGTCAGGTCTACAGGTGTTGTATTTGGCGCATGTGACAAATGCATTTTGATTTGATTTGATTTGACGCAGGAGTGGGTTAACAACTTTCAGCATGTGGCCCCTATAAGTTTGCCTTCCTCCCAATTGGTATAATGCATTCACCATGTAAATAGCAGGGTTAGCTTGCTCAAAGTCCCCATCTCAGATCTGTCCACCTGCTGGGCGGTGACAATCCCCCACACCAATGGGAGGCCTGCGACCATTCAGGCGGTCTCCGCGGCAACCTCCGTTGCCTCATTGTATGCTAGCCCGTAGCTCTTGCAAATCAGGCTTGGTGGAATTGAATTGAGAATTGCTTGTGCATGGAGGCTTGTTAGCCAACAACCGAGCGTAAAATTTCCGCCCTTCTATGCCAGCATAACGAGTCAATCGATCTCAAAAGCTTTTCTTTCATTAAAAAGATGTCGCCTGAAGGATTGTCGGTGAACACACACACCAGTTTGTAGAGAAAATACATTGCAGATCAGACTGGGAGTTTCTTTCTTTTTCCTTTTTTTCTTTTTTTAATGAGCAAAAATGCATCTCCTGTTCTTTTAAAGCGCTGACTGGCAGGGGAATACTTCCCAGATATTCAGTCTGTATTGAAAGGGGATTCTGAAATCATTTAAGGGTTTTTGATATCAAGTTTTTTTTTTTTTTTTAAGAGGTTTTGATATGCATGGATAGAAAAGCTTGATCGATTTCAATGTATTCCTACATGCATAATTAAAATGTTGTCAATTCTGTCCAAAACATGTTTTTGTGCCATTCACTGTGTATTTGTGCCATTCACTGTGAATCCTTTTTTCTTTAAATAAATTAGTTTTTCCAAGCCTTCTAAATGTTTTGAGTCCAATCATTCAAAGACCAGCATAATGCAAACTTTGAGGGATCCTTTGATTTTCCAAGCATGACTAATATGAATAATACAGCAACGGCTTGGAAAACACACATATTCACTCCCTGAACAATGTCGAGGAACTTTTAATTAAACTTGATCAAAAGATGAATTATGCATAAGCCTAATACCATTCCCTCTAAATTCTACAGCACTGCCAGAACTGAGAATGCAGGCTTTGCTCAATCAATATGTGCTATTTGAGAGAAAAATATACATTCCTATTTCCAAGATTGTGAAAAATGATGATATTAATATCTACAATTTGTTTATATGAAGACTAGTTACCATACTGTATATCAACGTTTCTGGGTGGAGAGGTTAATGACATATGGTGGATATACACTCAGTGGCCAGTTTACTAGGTAAACCCATCTATCACCGGGTCAGACCCCACTTTGCCTCCAGAACAGCCTGAACTCTTTGGGGCATGGAAACGTTGCTCAATTGGTATCAAGGGACCTAACGTGTGCCAGGAAAACATTTCCAACACCATTACACCACCGCCACCAGCCGGTACCGTTGACACCAGGCAGGATGGGGCCATGGACTCATGCTGCTTACGCAAAATCCTGACTCTGCCGTCAGCATGACGTACCAGGAACCGGGATTCGTTGGACCAGGTAATGTTTTTCCACTCCTCAATTGTTCAGTGTTAGTGATTGTGTGCCCACTGGAGCCGCTTCTTCTTGTTTTTATCTGATAGGAGTGGAACCTGGTGTGGTCGTCTGCTGCAATAGCCCACCCGTGACAAAGACCAACAAGTTGTGCGTTCCGAGATGCCGTTCTGCACACCACTGTTGTACAGCTCCGTTATTTGCGGTTTGTGGTCCATCTGTTAGCTTGCACGATTCTTGCCATTCTCCTTCTACCTCTCATCAACGATATGTTTCCACCCACAGGACTGCCGCTGAGTGGATGTTCTTTGTTTGTCGCAGCATTCTCTGTAAACCCTAGACACTGTCGTGTGTTAAAAGCCCAGGAGGCCGGACGTTTCTGAGATACTGGAACCGGCACGCCTGGCACGACGATCATAGCATGTTCAAAGTCACTTAGGTCACTCGTTTTGCCCATTCTAACATTCAGTTGAACAGTAACTGAATACCTCGATGCCTGTCTGCCTGCTTTATGTAGCAAGCCCCGGCCACGTGATTGACTGTCCGTAGGAGCGAACCATTTTCGTGAATGGGGTGGTGTACCTAATAAACTGACCACTGAATGTATGTAGCTTATCCATTGGTTATTTAGCAAGGACAACTGTATATTGTAAAGATTAAGGCACGTCTTAAACTAAATGGTTATTATTGAAAGCAATGCCTCAAAATAGAAAAAGTGCTCTGCCACATTGATATATGACATTTGACAATAAGTTTGAAGCTAAGACTGGCTACTTCAGGATTGTGGTATTTATTTATAATATTTTCCCAGATTGACCTCTTTCACACAGGAGACCTGTACAGGGCAGGGTAGGCTGACCTCCAATAAGTGCTTATAGGGGAAACTTCTGCAGTGTTGACTCAACATGCCCAGGCCCCCTGTCCAACCAGCAGGAGTTTTCAGACTTTCCAAAAGGGGTCGTCCATTTTGGGTGGTGCTCCTGATGGGAACAGACAGGCCCAAACAAGCCAGCCGACAAAGAACCCATACTCCCACTCCTAGAGATGCCTAACACGCCTCTCAATGGGGAGAAAACATGTGGATAAAAAGAACCAACTTCTTCCTGCTGACAAAGTGGCGAAGAATAAATGAAAGCACTCAAGGGTGGCAGCGAGCAACAAAGAGTTGATGAGCTGAATACATTAGGCTACAGAAAGCCTGGTGGGACTTTAAGACTCTCTGTGGTCTCGCTTATACCAATATGATTCCTCCAAATTGCGCCTCACAGCTTTGCTTAGTTTGTTGTTTCCGAAACAAAAGTTGAGAAGCACTTGCAATTTTCTGAATATCTTCGAGCTCTCTCTGTCAGACGCAAAGGTGCTTCCCTATAATACATAGAGTGAGGCAGCTACAAGGTTTGCTTTGTAAAGAAAATCATGGAAGACAATAGAAAATGGAATCGTGTTTGTTTCATAAGGAACATGCTTTGTCATCTGTTAAACAAAACTTTGCTTTTTTATGATACAGTCCTTCTTCTTTATCCCTAAGGTAGACCAAGATCCAGTTTGTTATTATGTTACACACAGACACACACATGCGCACGCGCGCACACACACACACACACACACACACACACACACACACACACACACACACACACACACACACACACACACACACACACACACACACACACACACACACACACACACACACACACACACACACACACACACACACACACACACACACACACACACACACACACACACACACACACACACACACACACACACACACTGCAGCCAATAACTCATCATATCCATGGAAGAATAACTCATCATATCCATGGAAGACGTCGACCTGTGGGCCAACATTGCAGCTTTCAGACCCGATTCTTCCCTCTTTCACACCCCACTTCATTCCAGAACAAAACCCTGACTGACAATACTCAAATCTTCTTTCTCAGATTAGCCCCCCCGCCTTCCTCTGTTCTCCCTCAATCCCCTCCTCTCGCCCACCCCTGCCCTCTGCTTCTTTTCAAGGCAGCGTATGCTAATAGCGCACTCAATACCCTGAAAATAGCTATCTATTTTCCTCCCTTGCTATTTTACATCTCAAGCGGCTTGTCTTACCCGTTGACAAGGGGACCAGCCTTCCAATTCAGTAGCTTTCACAGCTCTGACAGTTGGATTCCTGAGCCTGCCACTGGTTTCAAATAGAGACTCGTTTAGTCCTAATGAACTATTCTGCACAAACTCCTAAAGGTATGGCGGCTTGTACTAAAAGTGAAAAACTGGACTATTCATGTTGGCTTTCTTCTCAACTCTCTCTCTCTCTTTCACATACACTCTGTCTCACACGCTCTCTCGCTATATCAGTCCAGTTTTAGGGTTTACTCTAGTTTTTTTGTTTATGCTTGGATGACTTGTTAGGCAGGGGATAGAGAGATAGTTTAGAGAGTAAACAGCAGGGAAATGTGAAAGATGGGTTGTTTAGGTTAAGTATGTAGTAACATCACTGCCAATAAACAGCTTGACTCCAACCTTCACACCTTACTTTGTTTTATTCTGGAGGGAGAAAGAGGAGAGATGGAACAATCGCAAGACTGCAAAAGTGCCAGAGATGTGCAGGGAGATTATGCTAATGACCTCATTCATAGTCAAACCACCTCCGCACATGTCAGGGAGGACTGCATTTGTCCCCTCTAGTGATAAACAAATTATACATGAAATCAATTCCTTCTCTCTCACTACTTTTCCCTGTTGGCCATCCATTGAAGCCTCATGGTCTCTCCTGTTAGGCTAACATGCTGCATTTCTTCTGCTAATGAGAGCATGGGAGCAGTCGCAGTGCTAAGGCCCCCGCCTGCCTGCACCGAGCAGCTCCTCCCATTACAACCACAGTCAGCGTTAACTAGCCACCTGACGCTAAGTCTCCGGAAGCTAAGAAGCCTAACTGTATCCCAGCCTAGTCACATCAACTTTACTCCCTGTGCTAGCTCTCAGTGGGCTAACTATATTCCTGATGCTTACTAGCCTCCTGGTGCTAGCCCTACATTCTGTAACTTGCCACATCAACTTTTCACCTCACATTGCCAGCTAATCTCAGTGGGCAAAATTTACTAGACGCGCTAACAAGCCTTCTATATCACATTTCAGATAAGACCCAAATGCAGACAACGTCGAAGTAACAACAGTTTATTAATCCAACAGGGGCAGGCAAAAGACAGGTCAAGGGCAGGCAGGGGTCAGTAATCCAGATAGGTGGGGCAAAGTTACAGGACGGCAGGCAGGGTTAGGGTAGGAAGAGGTCAGTAATCCAGATAGGTGGGGCAAAGTTACAGGACGGCAGGCAGGGTTAGGGTAGGAAGAGGTCAGTAATCCAGATAGGTGGGGCAAAGGTACAGGACGGCAGGCCGGATCAGGGTCAGGGCAGGCAGAGTGGTCAACAAAGGGAAAGCAAGAAAACAGGAACAATCGAGAGACCAGAGCAGAGGGAAAAACGCTGGTAGGCTTGACAAAACAAAACGAACTGTCAACACACAAACAGAGAACACAGGTATAAATACACAGGGGATATTGGGGAAGATGGGCGACACCTGGAGGGGGGAATCAGGAGACAAAGGGCTGTGAGACATGGGTTTAACTCTGGACACATGAAAGGTAGGATGTATATGAAGGGTCAGGGGTAACAGAAGACGAACAGCAGAGGGGCTATGAATTTTGAAGATGGGAAACAGGCCGATAAACCGGGGGGAGAGCTTACGGATTTCCACCCGGAGGGGCAGATCCCAGGTGGACAGCCATACCTTCTGCCCGAGACGATACCGGGGAGCCGGGGTCCGGTGGTGATCCCCTTGTCGTCGATATCTGGAGGTGGTCTTGAGGAGGGCTGACCGAGCTTTCCTCCAGGTACGATGACAGCGGTGGACAAACATCGTGGCAGAAGGTATGCCGACCTCTTCTTCCTGCTCAGGGAACAGCAGTGGCTGATACCCCAGGCAACAGTCAAAAGGAGATAGGCCCGTGGCAGAGCAGGGAAGGGTGTTGCGGGCGTATTCGACCTACACCAGCTTCTGGCTCTAGGTGGTGGGGTTGGCGGAGACCAGGCATGACAGAGTGGTCTCTAGGTCCAGATTGGCTCTCTCTGACTGGCCATTGGACTGGAAGAGGTACCCGGGGGCCAGGCTGGCCGATGACCCAATGAGGGTTCAGAACGCCTTCCAGAACCGGGACGAGAACTGAGGGCCCCAGTCAGAGACCATGGTAGTCCATGGATCCGGAAGACGTGCTGCACCATGAGCTGGGCCGTCTCTTTGGCAGAGGGTAGTTTGGGGAGAGGAATGAAGTGGGCGGCTTTGGAAAACCGATCCACCACCGTCAAGATGGCGGTGTTGCCATCAGATGGGGGAAGACCCATGACAAAGTCCAGGGAGTTGTGAGACCAGGGACGGTGAGAGACAGGCGGAGGTTGGAGGAGACCAGCCGGTGCTTGTCGAGGAGTCTTCTATGTGCAAACACCGTGCAAGCGGCAATGAATGAGGAGATGTCAGGGACCATGGTATGCCACCAAAAGCATTGTCGCACAAAAGCCAGGGTCCGACGGGAGCCCGGGTAGCAGGCCAGTCTGGAGGAGTGACCGTGTCAGGCACGAACATCCGGGCACATCTGACTTGCCTGGAGTTGAACCATTTGGTGGTGCGGAGATACTCCAGGTTTTGTGGTTGGTCCATACAATGAACGGATGTTCCACCCCTTCCAGCCAGTGCCTCAACTTCTCCAATGCCATCTTCATTGCGAGAAGCTCACGATTCCCCACAGCTTAGTTTTTCTCAGTGGCGTTAAGGCGGTGGGAGAAGAAGGCGCATGGATGTAGCTTCAGGTCCAGGGCAGAACGCTGGGACAGGACCGCCCCCACTCCAACATCAGAAGCATCGGCCTCCACCACAAACTGATGGGAAAGGTCAGGATGAACCAAGATGGGAGCAGTGGTGAAGCGGTGTTTGAGGTCCCGGAACGCCCGGTCAGCAGCAGGGGACCACGTGAACGGAACCTTGGAAGAGGTGAGTTTTGACAGGGGGGAAGCCAGGTTGCTGTAACCCCGGATAAAGAGGTAATAAAAGTTGGCGAACCCCAGGAAATGTTGCAGTTGCACCCTGGACGTAGGCTGGGGCCAATCCACCACCGCTCTCTCTCACCAGCTTGGAAAACACGGTGGCCCCCTGGAGCGGCTCAAAGGCCAGGGAGATGAGTGGTAGTGGGTAGCGGTTCTTCACCGTTATTTCAATGAGTCCCCGGTAGTCGATGCATGGGCTCAGAGTTTTGTCCTTCTCCACAAAGATGAACCCTGCGCCGGCGGCAAACGACAAACGACGATTAATCCTGCAGCTAGGGAGTCCAATGTAGGTCTCCATAGCCTTGTTCTCCGGTCCCGTCAGCGAGTAAAGTCGTCCCTGGGCGGAGTGGTGCTAAGGAGAAAGTCAATCCCGCAGTCATATGGTCAGTGCGACGGAATTGAAGTGACCCGGGCCTTGTTGAACACCTCCCGAAGGTCCTGGTACTCCGCGGGAATGGCGGAGAGGTTCAGGGCACCTTCCGAGCCCCCAGGAAGATGTCCCAGGGCAGGTTGTGCTGACTTCAGACAATGGGCATGGCAGAACGGACTCCAGCCCATGATGGCACCAGTAGACCAGTTGATGAGGAGATTGTGACACAAGAGCCAGGAGAATCCCAAAAGAGTGGGAATCTGAGGAGACTTGAAGAGCTAGTTCTGAGTTAGAATGTCACACCTTGATCTGCCTTACTTGTCTTTGTGATTGTCTCCACCCCCCTCCAGGTGTCCCCCATCTTCCCCATTATCCCCTGTGTATTTATACCTGTGTTCTCTGGTTGTCTGTTGCCAGTTCGTTTTGTTTTGTTAACAGTTCGTTTTGCTCCTGTCTCTCTGTTGTTCTTGTTCCCCCGGTGTTGACCATTCTGCCTGCCCTGACCCTGCCTGCCATCCTGTACCTTTGCCCCACCTATCTGGATTACTGACCACCTATCTGGATTACTGACCTATTTCCTCTCCCTCCGTCGTTTCTGTAATCGCTCATCGATTCGGATGGTCAAAGCGATGAGGGAATCAAGGTCCGTAGGTAACTCCCGAGCAGCAAGCTCGTCCTTGACCTCCTCCAAGAATGCCGCACAGGAACATATCGAACAGCGCTTCCTGGTTCCAAGCACTCTCCGCTGCCAAAATGCGAAATCCACCACGTAGTCTGCCACAATGCGGGAGTCCTACCGAACGTAGCTTCAGCAGGAGAATGGGGCATCAATAACCTTCTTCACCTCTCCCACGAACCCCTCCAGGCTAATGCATATGGCCAGCTGTTGTTCCCATACAGCAGTAGCCCAGGTGAGAGCCCTCCCGGACATCAACAGGGAACACCGGAATAAATACCCAGGGACTAATGGGGAAAACGGGTGACACCTGGAGGTGGGTGGAGACAATCACAAAGACAGGTGAAACAGTTCAGGGCGTGACGCAGTGTATATTTCAGTATAACTGCTGGAAGTAGGGGTACTGAGGGTACTGCAGCACCCCCTACTAAATTGAAATAATGATTCGAAAAGTATATAATTAATCCTGTCTGGACACTAGGCAGCACACATGCCAAATATCAAACAGCTTGTTGTGTTGCAGACAGAAATATAATCCATAGAACCCAGATAGCACATAACGTTATGAGAACCATATGTTTCTTAGAGCTTGGTGAGAGCATTGTTGTCCTATGATTATTTTGCATTCAACCTTCTCATAACATTTCCTACAGGTTTCCACAAGGTTCTATTTAAAGTAATGTTCTCAAATTGTTCTATGTCTCTTTGAGCTGTCTGTGGTTAGCTATAGGCCTTTTGCAAATTTCTAAATACTATTGCAGGAAATACAAATACAAAAAATACAAAAAGTAGCAATTTCTACTGCTGAAAAGAGAATACTAGTTTGTCAGTAGAAGCTACACATTTTTTTTTGTCAAGAACTCGGATGAACAGCAATGTTTTTCAAAGTATCTCAGGCCTATCTTGAGGCCATCACCGATACAGTGAGAAGCATAGTGTCACGTCTGCTCCCGCTCTTTCCCTCCCCCTGGCGCTTGAGGGCGCCAGAATGCCTTGCATCACTCACTCCTGCCATCCATCACGTACACCTGCCTTTCCTTGTCACGCGCATCAGCGTTATTGGACTCACCTGGACTCTATTATCACCTGTTCATTTCCTCCCCTATATGTGTCAGTTCCCCAGCTCTGTTCCCTGCTTCTGCATTGATTGTTTTTCTGTTTGCTAAGCTGTTTATGTCTCGTTCCATGTCCGTGATTTATTTAATGTTACTCCCCGTACCTGCTTCGTCTCTCCAGCGTCATCCTTGTGATAGATCGTGACAGAATGCAGAAGCCATCACACGAAGCATCGGGGAGTACTGGCGTTCTGGTTGGTATAGTGGCATCGGCTCTGGGTCACCACCGATGGAACCGGGGGTGCCTAGCCTGCTCGTCGGGCTTCCACGCCCTAGCAGGCTCGAGAGGTTTCCTTGCCCCGGTTGGCTCGGATGGCGCCCATCCCACGTCGGGCCTCAGCTGGATCGTCAGTTCTTGTCTGCCCAGCCTGTCCAGGAGTTGTTTTTTGTTTGTTTGTTGTTTGTTTTGTCGGGGGTGGATTCTGCCGCCGATGGAACCGGGGGTGCCTAAGCCAGCCCGTCGAGCTTTCATGCCCTGGCTGGCTCGAGAGGTTTCATTGCCTCGGTTGGCTCGGTGGCTTCCCATCCCACGTCACAATCCACCGGATCATCGGGTTTCCTCAGCGGGATCGACAGGCGTCTGGACTCAGCCGGATCGTCAGGCTCCCATGCCTCAGCCGGCTCGCCAGGCTCTCACGCTCCAGCCGGTTCGTCGGGCTTCCACGCCTCAACCGGCTTGCCCAGCGCCCATGTCTCGGCCGGTTTGCCCAGGTGGGACGCCGGGTGGCGCCCCTAGTGGGGGGGTACTGTCACGTCTGCTCCCGCTCTTTCCCTCCCCCTGGCGCTTGAGGGCGCCAGAATGCCTTGTATCACTCACTCCTGCCATCCATCACGTACACCTGCCTTTCCTT
This sequence comes from Salvelinus alpinus, assembly GCF_045679555.1. NCBI lineage: Eukaryota > Metazoa > Chordata > Actinopteri > Salmoniformes > Salmonidae > Salvelinus > Salvelinus alpinus. The sequence continues at coordinate 35,182,251 of NC_092114.1, forward strand.
GTCACGCGCATCAGCGTTATTGGACTCACCTGGACTCTATTATCACCTGTTCATTTCCTCCCCTATATGTGTCAGTTCCCCAGCTCTGTTCCCTGCTTCTGCATTGATTGTTTTTCTGTTTGCTAAGCTGTTTATGTCTCGTTCCATGTCCGTGATTTATTTAATGTTACTCCCCGTACCTGCTTCGTCTCTCCAGCGTCATCCTTGTGATAGATCGTGACACATAGGCTACACATATTCATGCTATCTTCATCATTGGGTGAGTCAGTGCCACTGGAAAGTTGATTTTGTGGCCTACTGTAGCCTATAATATTTATATATTTTCTCCTAATATATGTATCAATCTGTGTGTCTCCTTTCTTTTTATTGGCCATGGGCCAGGTCAAAACCAAGGTCCGGTTTGCCAAAAGCATCTTAAGGCTAAGTTCATCATAGAACCATAGGTTCATATGGTTCTAAATATGAACTTAGCCTAAGATGCTTTTGGGAAACCAGGCCCAGGTTGTTTTTATTTATCTGTTTGACAGTGTCAGAGTAGCCACTCATTTTGGTAATTTATGTAGTACAGTGGTTCCCAAACTTTTTATATTCCCGTACCCGTTCAAACATTCAACCTCCAGCTGCCCTCTAGCACCAGGGTCAGCGCACTCTCAAATGTTGTTTTTTGAAATCATTGTAAGCCTGCCACACACTATACGATACATTTATTAAACAAGAATGAGTGTGAGTTTTTGTGACAAAGCGCTCTTATAGGACCAGGGCACAAATAATAATATAATAATAATCAATAATTTTGCTCTTTATTTAGCCATCTTACATATAAAACTTTATTTGTTCATCGAAAATTGTGAATAACTGTCACGACTTCCGCCGAAGTCGGTCCCTCTTCTTGTTTGAGCGGCGTTCGGGGGTCGACGTCACCGGCCTTCTAGCCATCGCCGATTCATTTTTCATTTTCCATTTGTTTTGTCCTTGTTTTACACACCTGGTTTCAATTACATGTTCATTATTTAACTCTCTGTTTTCCCCATGGTTTTTGTGAGTGATTGTTTTATTGTAAGTTCGGTCCGATGTTTGTGGGCTTGGTATTACTTCATGTATTTGGAAACGTTAAGTAAAGTTTCTTGTGTTACTCATCTCTGCTGTCCTGCGCCTGACTCCTCTGCACCAGCTACACCCAGATCCTTACAATAACTCACCACAGGTTAATGAGAAGGGTATGCTTGAAAGGATGCACATAACTCTGCAATGTTGGGTTGTATTGGAGAGAGTCTCAGTCTGTGCCTGTATTCAGTTTTCATGCTAGTGAGGGCCGAGAATCCACTCTCACATAATTACGTGGTTGCAAAGGGCATCAGTGTCTTAACAGCACGATTTGCCAAGGCAGGATACTCTGACCGCAGCCCAAACCAGAAATATGGCAGTGACTTATGATTAAATTCAATTTTCACAGAACCGCTTGTTGCAATTTCGATGAGGCTCTCTTGTTCAGATATCGGTGGACTGGAGGCAGGGCATGAAAGGGATAACGAATCCAGTTGTTTGTGTCATCTGTTCCGGGAAAGTACAGTTGAAGTCGGAAGTTTACATACACCTTAGCCAAATACATTTAAACTCAGTTTTTCACAATTGCTGACATTTAATCCTGGTAAAAATGCCCTGTTTTAGGTCAGTTAGGATCACCACTTTCTTAAAATAATGTGAAATGTCAGAATAATAGTAGAGAGAATGATTTATTACAGCTTTTATTTTTTCATCACATTTCCAGTGGGTCAGAAGTTTATATACACTCAATTAGTATTTGGTAGCATTGCCTTTAAATTATTTAACTTGGGTCAAATGTTTTGGGTAGCCTTCCACAGGCTTCCCACAATAAGTTGGGTGAATTTTGGCCCATTCCTCCTGACAGAGCTCGTGTAACTGAGTCAGGTTTGTAGGCCTCCATGCTCGCACACGCATTTTCAGTTCTGCCCACAAATGTTTTATAGGATTGAGGTCAGGGCTTTGTGATGGCCACTCCAATACCTTGACTTTGTTGTCCTTAAGCCATTTTGCCACAACTTTGGAAGTATGCTTGGGGTCATTGTCCATTTGGAAGACCCATTTGCGACCAAGCTTTAACTTCCTGACTGATGTCTTGAGATGTTGATTCAATATATCCATATAATTTTCCTTCCTCATGATGCCATCTATTTTGTGAAGTGCACCAGTCCCTTCTGCAGCAAAGCACCCCCACAACATGATGCTGAAACCCCCGTGCTTCACGGTTGGGATGGTGTTCTTCGGCTTGCAAAACTCCCCCTTTTTACTCCAAACATAATGATGGTCAATATGGCCAAACAGTTCTATTTTTGTTTCATCAGACCAGAGGACATTTCTCCAAAAAGTACGATCTTTGGCCCCATGTGCAGTTGCAACCATAGTCTGGCTTTTTTATGGCTGGTGTTGGAGCAGTGGCTTCTTCCTTGTTGTGGGGCCTTTCAGGTGATGTCGATATTGGAGTCGTTTTACTGTGGATATAGATACTTTTGTACCTGTTTCCTCCAGCATCTTCACAAGGTCCTTTGCTGTTGTTTTGGGATTGATTTGCACTTTTCACACCAACGTACGTTCATCTCTAGGAGACAGAACGCGTCTCTTTCCTGAGAGGTATGACGGCTGCGTGGTCCCATGGTGTTTATACTTGCGTACTAATGTTTGCACAGATGAACGTGGTACCTCCAGGGATTTGGAATTTGCTCCCACCGACGAACCAGACTTGTGGTGGTCTACAATTTTTAAACATTTATTTTTCTTTTTTTTCTGCGGTTGTGGCAGATTACTTTTCATTTTCCCATGATGTCAAGCAAAGAGGCACTGCGTTTGAAGGTAGGCTTTGAAATACATCCACAGGTACACCTCCAATTGACTCCAATCATGTCAATTAGCCTATAAGAAGCTTCTAAAGCCATGACATAATTTTCAAGCTGTTTAAAGGCACAGTCAACTTAGTGTATGTAAATGTCTGAACCACTGGAATTGTGATCCAGTGAATTACAAGTGAAATAATCTGTCTGTAAACAATTGTTGGAAAAATGACTTGTGTCATGCACAAAGTAGATGTCCTGACCGACTTGCCAAAACTATAGTTTGTTAGCAAGAAATTTGTGGAGTGGTTGAAAAACGAGTTTTAATGACTCCAACCTAAGTGTATGTATACTTCCGACTTCAACTGTACCTGCGTAATTGTGCACCCAACTCACTCAGGTGCTTTGCTATATCACATTTGACATTGTCCATAATCTTGAGTTCATTTGCACACAAAACAATCATACAATGATGGAAAGACCTGTGTGTTGTCCTTGTTAATGCAGACAGAGAAGAGCTCCAACTTCTTAATCATAGCCTCAATTTTGTCCCGCACATTGAATATAGTTGTGGAGAGTCGCTGTAATCCTAGATTCAGATCATTCAGGCGAGAAAAAACATCACCCAGATAGGCCAGTCGTGTGAGAAACTCGTCATCAAGAAAGCGGTCAGACAAGTGAAAATTATGGTCAGTTAAGAAAACTTTAACCTGTCTAGGACTGGGGTTCCGCTAGCGGAACGATAAAGTGCACATTCGATAAAGTGCATATTTATATCCAAAAATCTAATTTTACATTGGTGTGTTACGTTCAGTAGTTCAAAAACATGCTATGATTTTGCAGAGAGCCACATGAATTCACAGAAATACTCACTATAAATGTTGATGAAAATTCAAGTGTTATGCATGGCACTTTAGATACACTTCTCCTTAATGCAACCGCTGTGTCAGATTTCAAAAAAACTTTACGGAAAAAGCATAATCTGAGAACGGCGCTCAGAGCCCAAACCAGCCAAAATAAATATCCGCCATGTTGCGCCGTCAACATTAGTCTGAAATAGCATTATAAATATTCACTTACCTTTGATGATCTTCATCAGAAGATGAAGCACTCCCAGGAATCGCAGTTCCACAATAAATGTTTGTTTTGTTCGATAATGTCCATCATTTATGTCCATTTATGTCAAAATAGCTTCTTTTGTTAGGGCGTTTGGTAAACAAATCCAAAAGCGGGTTCAGGTCCAGTCGGACGAAAAGTTCAAAAAGTGATATTACAGGTCGAAGAAACTTGTCTAACTAAGTATAGAATCAATCTTTAGGATGTTTTTATCTTAAATGTTTAATAATGTTCCAACCGGAGAATTCCATTGTCTGTAGAAAAGCAATAGAACGAGAGAAACCTCTCATGTGAAATGCGCATGACTGAGAACGAGGCTGCTGGCAGACCCCTTAGTCAAACAGCTCCCATCCGGCCCCCCTTCACATGAGAAGCCTGAAACAACGTTCTAAAGACGGTTGACATCTAGTGGAAGCCTCAGGAAGTGAAACATAACCCATATCCCACTGTGAATTCGATAGGGGCTGAGTTCAAAAACTACAAACCTCAGATTTCCCACTTCCTGTTTGGATTTTTTCTCAGGTTTTTGCCTGCCATATGAGTTCTGTTATACTCACAGACATCATTCAAACAGTTTTCTATCCAATACTAATAATAATATGCATATATTAGCATCTGGGACTGAGTAGGAGGCAGTTCCCTCTGGGCACGCTATTCATCCAAAAGTGAAAATGCTGACCCCTATCCCAAAGAAGTTTTAAGCTCGTCTCTCAATTTAAAAAAAAGTGTTAATACTTTGCCCCTTGATAACCAGCGCACTTCTGTATGTTGTAAAAACATTACATGCCCATATAATTGCATAGGGCAGAAAATACACGAGAGTTCAGGGGCCTTGCTTTAACAAAGTTAACCATTTTCAAGCTGTCAGGCATTCCTTTGTCAGCAAGAGCTTCTCGGTGGATGCTGCAGTGTATCGAAGTGGCGTCGGGAGCAACTGCTTGCATGCGCGTTACCACTCCACTATGTCGCCCTGTCATGGCTTTTGCGCCATCAGTACAGATACCAACACATCTTGACCACCAAAGTCCATTTGATGTCACAAAGCTGTCCAGTACTTTAAAAATATCCTCTCCTGTTGTCCTGGTTTCCAGTGGTTTGCAGAAGAGGATGTCTTCCTTAATTGACCCCCCATAAACGTAACGGAGCTGTGCCAGGCCCACCACGTCTGTTGACTCATCCAGCTGTAACGCATAGAATTCACTGGCTTGTATGCGAAGCATTAATTGTTTCAAAACATCTCCTGTCATGGCACTGATGCATTGTGAAACAGTGTTGTTTGATGAAGCCATTGTCTGTATAGTTTTTTTTGGCCTTTTCCCCCAGGATTGTCCCAGCCATATTAAGTCCTCCACAATAGTATGGGGCTTGCCTGTCCTAGACACTCGGTAGCTCACCATATAGTACTCTTTTAGCCCCTTCTTATTAATGGTATCTGTTGCTTTTATACATGTCTTAATACTCGAAAGTCATCTTAATTCTTGCTCAAAAAACTCCTGTGGCTTATTTTTCTAATTGCCATGTTTTGTTTCTAAATGTCTGTGCAAGAGTGAAGGTTTCATTGAGTTGTGAGATAGTACTTTTGCACATATAACACACTGTGGCTGAGGAAAGGCACTACTCCCAATATAAGTGAACCCCAAATCAACGTAGTTCTCATCATATTTGCATCTCTTCGATGGTCCAATGTCTCTGTCTGTTGTTTGATGCTTTCCCGGGTAAGGGGGCAGTAGCTCTTCAGCTCCATCATATTCACAACTGTCAGTGTCCATGCTAGCTGGGCTAACAACAAATGTAGAATTACCTCTAATGTAGAAAAAACCTCACCCAAATGTATAACCCCGTTGGAAAATATAAATTGACTGTTTGAAAATGTTAAGGGGGAAAAATTATTAAAATTTAAAAGAAAATGTGAATCACATTTTTATTTGGCGTACCCCCGACGGCATTATTTGGCGTACTCCAGTTTGGGAATACCTGATGTAGTATACAATGTATCCTGTCATGTAGGCCTAAATAACGTAGGGGGGTATTCATCCTAGGACATATGTCCAAAACAAATGGTCTCTTGGTACAACTTACCCCAGGTAAGCATAGTGACTGACACAATTGTAACACTACTTTTTAAACACTTTTAATATAGGCCATGGTGTTACCTCATATCCCAGTTACTATGCCTTGCATTACACCTGAGAAGAAAACACTTCAATTTTGGCCTAAAGGGGGGCGAACCCAACTGAGGAAGGCCTTTTTCATAATTTGAACTTGACTGATCACACGAATGCAAGGTGTTTTCAAAATGCTATGCATATTATGCATAACACTGACAGAATGCATCATTTATATGGAGTATTTTGATTAGCCATTGGCTCAACTTTCCCCTGGCTAGATGGCAGAATTTACACCAAAGCAACCATTTTGACTAATTAGCGACAAGGATGGACTTTTATGCTAGGTTCAGGACCTTATATTGTATGACACAGTCTAAAAACGATTTACTTTGGTTTAGCTACAAGCATCATGAAACGTATAACACAATAAATTCATTTGACTTTGTGAAAATCAGTTTTATTGACACTTTTGCCATGTGGTTTCTTCCTTCACAGACTTCACAGAAAGTGTGACCTCTTCCTAAATATTTGGGCACATGATACATTTTGTGTATTGTTTCCTAGGAACAAGGGGTGGCTCAACTAACTCTTGGCACAACTTATCCCACTCTCCCCTATGCAATCTAACCTCCATTCAAGTTTTGAGGGCAAGGCTTTTTTGACAAAACAAGCCATTGTATACCAAAGCATGTCATAATCAATAACGACTAGAATCCTTTCTTTCCTCATTTAAAGCATATTTGTCATGGCCATGTTTCAACCAAAAGCAAAGTCCATTAAGTTTCACTAAAGCCAGTTCACTGTCAGATTTTGTATTTTATCCAACCATCATTCCAAACCGTGATTTCCATGACAAAAAAGTGAGACTTGTCCAAACACCTGTCCAGGGATTTCTGAGAGGGAATCACATTGTTTACCATACAGCTGTGCTCTTGTTGAGCTTTGAGTCAGGACCACTCGAATGCTATTAACATTTTCCAATTAAGTCCTTCTCAAGCAGCAATTGTGTCCCCATTTTATCAGCAGCCCTCTTAAAGTGCAATTGAGGTGTGTGTGCGTGTGCGTGTGCGTGTGTGTGTGTGTTTGGAGGAGATTTGGTGGTGGGGGGGACATTGAGGAGTGTGTTGATGGATGAATGTTAGTGAGGTGGGAGAGAGCGAGTGGGCATTTGTGTGTTGGGGCGGGGGGTATTCATCCAAGAAAAGCTCAAAGACGCTTACAAATCTCTTTGCACCTGCCAGTTATTTCAAATGTAATCCTTACCCTTAATGATGGTCATTTGCTTTGCGGTCACTCGTCATTATAACCTACTGTTAGATTTCTCTGCTTTGACACCCTAACTATCCATTCAGCAGCTGCTTGGTGTAAAGGACTTTTTCTCTTGTTGGTAAGACGCTTCCATTGTTTCAGTGGTCAGCCACAATGATATACAGTGCCTTGCAAAAGTATTCATCCCCCTTGGCGTTTTCCTATTGTGTTGCATTACAAACTGTAATTTAAATGGATTTTTATTTGGATTTCATGTAATGGACATACACAAATAGTCCAAATTGGTGAAGTGAAATGAAAAAAATTACTTGTTTTTCAAAAAAAACTAAAAAATGTAAAACAGAAAAGTGGTGCGTGCATATGTGTCACGGCCGTTGAATGAAGAGGACCAAGGTGCAGCGTTGTGTTGCGTACATATTATTTTATTTATATGACGCCGACAAAAACAATAAACAGTCCCAAAAAAACGTGAAGCTAAAGGCTATAGTGGCAACAAACAAAGACAACTTCCCACCAAGACAGTATGGTTCTCAATCAGAGACAACGATAGACAGCTGTCCCTGATTGAGAACCCTACCCGGCCAAAACATAGAAATACAAATAATAGAACGAAAGAACATAGAATACCCACCCCAAATCACACCCTGACCAAACCAAACCAAATAGAGACATAAAAGGTCAGGGTGTGACAATATGTATTCACCCCCTTTGCTATGAAGCCCCTAAATAAGATATGGTGCAACCAATTACCTTCAGAAGTCACATAATTAGTTAAATAAAGTCCACCTGTGTGCAATCTAAGTGTCACATGATCTGTCACATGATCTCAGTATATATACACCTGTTCTGAAAGGCCCCAGAGTCTGCAACACCACGAAACAAGGGGCACCACCAAGCAAGTGGCACCATGAAGACCAAGGGGCTCTCCAAACAGGTCAAGGACAAAGTTGTGGAGAAGTACAGATCAGGGTTGGGTTATAAATAAATATCTGAAACTTTGAACATCCCACGGAGCACCATTAAATCCAATATTAAAAAATGTAAAGAATATGACACCACAACAAATTTGAGACTGCTGTACACCAGCGGAGCCAATCCAACTTGAAAGTTTTGCCTTGAAGAATGGGCAAAAATCCCAGTGGCTAGATGTGCCAAGCTTATAGAGACATACCCCAAGAGACTTGCAGCTGTAATTTCTGCAAAAGGTGGCTCTACAAAGTATTGACTTTTTTTTTGGGGGGGGGGGGGTGAATAGTTATGCACGCTCAAGTTTTCTGTTTTTTTGTATTATTTCTTGTTTGTTTCACAATAAAAAATATTTTGCATCTTCAAAGTGGTAGGCATGTTGTGTAAATCAAATGATACAAACCCCCCCCAAAATCTATTTTAATTCCAGGTTGTAAGGCAACAAAATAGGAAAAATGTCAAGGGGGGTGAATACTTTCGCAAGCCACTGTATACCTATACCGGTATGCCATCAAGCCCTGGAGTTTTTCCAGACTGAAAGGATTTAATAGCCTCAAAGTTATTCCTACTTTCGCAAGCCACTGTATCACAAATATTAGGCAGATTCTTGTAGTTATCACACCCACCACCACCCCTCTCATTAGTGTTCCACTCCGTTTTGATTGTAATACCCTATTTTGAGTGTGAGATTTTTATGTCTCTGTAATCATCCTTGTAGACAGAGTAGATAGAAAGAAAAGGTTTCCCTATGTAGAGGCTTCAATCATGCTTGTAGATATAGAGGCTTAAATATATAGGCTTCAATCATCCTTATAGACAGAAATACAAGGTTTCTCTATATAGAGGCTTCAATCTAGCAAATACTTTGACTACAGTCAGATAGTCTCCCCCCTCTTCCCCCTTTCAAAAAGCTTCCCTACTTGTGTTCACTGCAAGCACACATCAATGAATGCCCGGTGGTGAGGCTTGTGCAAATAACCTGCTGGGCGCTGATAAAAGGATTAATACCGAAAGTTCCTAATCTGCAAAATTACAAATTAAATTCTTCTATTAAAAAAGGATCACCCAGGAGTTGGCTGCTGCTCTTCCTCACGCATTTGATTCCCCCTCTGGCGTGCTGCGTATATGGAGTGATATTAGTGCCAACAGAAACGTGCTATTCTAGCTATAGAGTGTGAGTCAGAGAGATGCTTCGACTTCTGTCTTGGCAAACTGCTTTTGTTTGATAATTTTAGAGCAAGAAGTATTGTGAGTAATCATCAGAGCATGGATGGAGGGGGGGATTCATCTAGAAATTGAATGAGCAGGGTTGCTATGTGCATTGAACTGAATGTTTGAATGTTGAACTATGCTGGTCAGATGGCTGGTATTTTCAAGTCATTGTTGCTTAACACAACATTTCATGCTTCTCTGTGTTCTATAAAAGACAATTGATTATATTCTATGGGTATTTAGGAAAAACAGTACATGTGAAGTCATAGCCATGGGAATTAGGCATGATGAAGGTGCTGCAGGAGCCCCTGAAAAATAATTTAAAACTTTTTTCAAAAAAGTAGTGCACTGGGCCTTTAAAATGTGTTGTATTAGCGGACCGATATAGCGTAGCACAGGCAAACATATTTTTTTCAGCGCCCCAACCCCTTGAAAATACAACAAAAAAATATGCACCACCCCCAACCTATTTCCCATGGCTATGTGTGAAGTAGAAAAGCTCTAGTCATTTTGTTTCTAAAGAAGAGGTTGATAAAAGTCAATCTTGCCTGATGACACCCTACAGTGCATAATGTACATTTACATTTACATTTAAGTCATTTAGCAGACGCTCTTATCCAGAGCGACTTACAAATTGGTGCATTCACCTTATGATATCCAGTGGAACAACCACTTTACAATAGTGCATCTAACTCTTTTAAGGGGGAGGGGGGGGTTAGGAGGATTACTTTATCCTATCCTAGGTATTCCTTAAAGAGGTGGGGTTTCAGGTGTCTCCGGAAGGTGGTGATTGACTCCGCTGATGTACTAATACCAAATTAGCAGCAGGCCCTGATGAAGTATTCAGTCCCAGTGTCTACCCACATTTTTATTAGTGTGCCTATAGAGATGTATCTACAGTATCTATGTATGATCTTTTTTGACGACTACCACAATGATATAGGTAGAGGAAATTTGACCCCTGCAGTTGATCATGTTACAAATGAAATTCATGAATAAATATCGGCTATGAAAGCCAACTTACAGTTACTCCTGAGGTGCTGACCTGTTGCACCCTCTACAACCACTGTGAATATTATTATTTGACCTTGCTGGTCATCTATGAACGTTTGATCATCTTGCCCATGTACTGTTATAATTTCCACCCGGCACAGCCAGAAGAGGACTGGCCACCCCTCAGAGCCTGGTTTCTCTCTAGGTTTCTTCCTAGGTTCCTGCTTTCTAGAGAGTTTTTCCCTAGCCACCTTGCTTCTACATCTGCATTGCTTGCTGTTTGGGGTTTTAGGCTGGGTTTCTGTATAGCACTTTGTGACATCGGCTGATGTAAAAAGGGTTTTATAAATATATTTGATTGAGTGATTGATGACAATAAATACATTCCAGTTGCATTCCAATCCTCCACTATCCACTTAGATGTGCATAGATGTAAAAGTACTGGATAGGTGATAGCAGCATGGCAGCAGCTCCATAATAAACGGCATCGACTCATTGCACTTCAATTTAAACATGCATTTTCACAGTGCAAAAAGAAGGCCGTTGTCAAATTGTTGACTCACTTTAACTCTAAATGTTGTTTTGGAAACCCAATTAATACGCTTAACAAAATAGAGCCTCTGGTATGATCCTATGTCTATGGGTATGATGGTTAAACCAGCCATCCTCTGAAGAATCTTCCCATCTCATCATCGGAGCTCTGCTGTGTGCTCTGTTGAGACAGAGGATTACATGGTTTACGACATAACAATGAGACACTTGATTTATGCTGCACTCAGATGTAGGAAATTACACTTGTATTACTGTTTGCTACATGCTGAATGTGAATATGTGCCAAAAGATTAACCACAGTTCCATATTTGCATAAATCCACAGAGAAAAATATATTAAGTAATGAAATAGGCAACATGTATGGTAACCAAGGGATTAGAATGTGTTTTAACTTGTGTTGGATATAGGCCTAACTGCCCAAAACGAAACACTTATCGAAAAGTTCCAAGGATGCACAATATCTCTCTCTTCCTCTATCCTACTTTACTCACTTCATTGAACCCAAAGTTAATTTGACTGAGAAAAATTATTTGCTTTTCAAAACTGGAGTTAAAAACACAATCTATCCCAATTTTTGTATTCAATAGAGGGTTGTTTTGAAATCATATCAGCCTCACCAAAGTTTGACATACAATAAAAGGAGGTAAAATCAGCAACAGTGGTCAGCATTCCAGAATGTTCGTTCTTCACATATTTTATTTCCTCATGCAGTTATCTACCACTAGGCTATATCTCAAGGTTATAACATTTAGGGACATCCAGTGCAATGAGGCACTGTGTAACAATATACAGCTCAATTAAAATGAAGCCACATTGCGGTAGTTACCCATTCTGGGCAAATAAAACCACATAACAGAAGGGTTTGTGATACTGTAAAAAACATTACTAGCCTACTACAGTTTGGGTTGTTCCACAAAGAGTGCTTTTTGCGTCCCTTTCCGTCCCTTTGATATTTTAAGTAGAAATTCTGCACCAATATTGAATTTTAAAAGCCTGATATATTAAATTAAGAAGTGCCATTTAATATAGACCACATGGAGAATTCAATAAATCATATTTTTTTTTACATGAACAAAGGCTTGCTAAAGTGCAGAAATTCTGCATTTTGGAATGTCCCTCTGTCAACACTGTGTCACTTCTAGGAAGATTTCAATCCACTTAATCCAAAAATGTATCCACGTTTCACCATTATTGTAAAGCCTCAGTTATTGTATTGCTTTGACAGTCATTTCTGAAGATGATTATTTATTTAATGTGATTAGTGATTAATTTGTCTGTCCCTCATTTTAAGGTCCACCCTGTTACATGAACTGATCTCTCATTTTAATATGGTGATTTTCTTTCAAAATGTTTTTTTAACAGGCTAGAAATGTTTTAGCAATGTAAAAAAAATGGTGAAGCTTGCATTCAATTGCCACTCCCTGAATATGTTCTCTTAATGAAAAGAATGTTAAAATTTGGTGAAATCAAACATTTGTAATTTTTTTACCAAGTTATACTTCTCAAATGGCTCACATAGATGTTTTCAGAATATGATGTTTGGGTGCAGTTTGTAAAGACAACTAATAAGCATTGCTTTGATGGCTTGTAATGAATTTCAGAGAGAAGACTTTACCCATAGTTAACTGTTGTCATCTGTAGTGTTAAACTAATTCCCATAAGATTGGTGTATTTGATAAGTCATAAATAAATTATGATCTATTAACTCTTGTATTAATGTTTTCACTTCACAAGGACATGCAAGCCTCAACATGAGCATGATGTTATCAGGCAAAAACAGAATACTTTCAAAAAAAGGGGTAGTTATTGCTGTGACATGTGTTTTAGTAAGTTTGCCTTTGGGCATTTTGACAATGGAAGTGATAGGTACAAAGAATTTATGAAGCCGTCATGAATCACATACTGGTTTGACTTTGCACGGGCAATAACATAACATCATTTCTACATAAGGCATTCATCAAAACTGGTTACTCAAAAACACCTTCTGTCCCCTGCAATGAGAGATCATGTTTGAAGCAATGCATTAGCAACATACAGTATTTTATCTAACATCCCTCTCATTTAGGTATTTATTTAGGACTTATTTTATGATTTTGTTATTTACACTGAACAAAAATATAAACGCAACATGTAAAGTGTTGGTCCCATGTTTCATAAGCTGAAATAAAAATAACCCAGAAATGTTCCATACGTCTGAAAAGCTTATTTCTCTCAAATTTTGTGCACAAATTTGTTTACATCCCTGTTAGTGAGCATTTCTCTTTTGTCAAGATAATCCATTCACCTGACAGGTGTGGCAGGTGAAGAAGCTGATTAAACAGCATGATCATTACACAGGTGCACCTTGTGCTGGGGACATAAACGGACACTCTAAAATGTGCAGTTTTGTCACACAACACAATGCCACAGATGTCTGAAGTTTTGATGGAGCATGCAATTGGCATGCTGACTGCAGGAATGTCCACCAGAGCGGTTGCCAGAGAATTTGATGTTATTTTCTCTACCATAAGCAGCCTCCAATGTCGTTGTAACTCATCCTTGACCGCTGGCTACGTCCCTTCCGTCTTCAAGAGAGCGAGAGTTGCACCCCTTCTGAAAAAACCTACACTCGATCCCTCCGATGTCAACAACTACAGACCAGTATCCCTTCTTTCTTTTCTCTCCAAAACTCTTGAACGTGCCGTCCTTGGCCAGCTCTCCTGCTATCTCTCTCAGAATGACCTTCTTGATCCAAATCAGTCAGGTTTCAAGACTAGTCATTCAACTGAGACTGCTCTTCTCTGTGTCACGGAGGCGCTCCGCACTGCTAAAGCTAACTCTCTCTCCTCTGCTCTCATCCTTCTAGACCTATCGGCTGCCTTTGATACTGTGAACCATCAGATCCTCCTCTCCACCCTCTCCGAGCTGGGCATCTCCGGCGCGGCCCACGCTTGGATTGCGTCCTACCTGACAGGTCGCTCCTACCAGGTGGCGTGGCGAGAATCTGTCTCCGCACCACGTGCTCTCACCACTGGTGTCCCCCAGGGCTCTGTTCTAGGCCCTCTCCTATTCTCGCTATACACCAAGTCACTTGGCTCTGTCATATCCTCACATGGTCTCTCCTATCATTGCTATGCAGACGACACACAATTAATCTTCTCCTTTCCCCCCTCTGATAACCAGGTGGTGAATCGCATCTCTGCATGTCTGGCAGACATATCAGTGTGGATGACGGATCACCACCTCAAGCTGAACCTCGGCAAGACGGAGCTGCTCTTCCTCCCGGGGAAGGACTGCCCGTTCCATGATCTTGCCATCACGGTTGACAACTCCATTGTGTCCTCCTCCCAGAGTGCTAAGAACCTTGGCGTGATCCTGGACAACACCCTGTCGTTCTCAACTAACATCAAGGCGGTGACCCGTTCCTGTAGGTTCATGCTCTACAACATTCGCAGAGTACGACCCTGCCTCACGCAGGAAGCGGCGCAGGTCCTAATCCAGGCACTTGTCATCTCCCGTCTGGATTACTGCAACTCGCTGTTGGCTGGGCTCCCTGCCTGTGCCATTAAACCCCTACAACTCATCCAGAACGCCGCAGCCCGTCTGGTGTTCAACTTTCCCAAGTTCTCTCACGTCACCCCGCTCCTCCGCTCTCTCCACTGGCTTCCAGTTGAAGCTCGCATCCGCTACAAGACCATGGTGCTTGCCTACGGAGCTGTGAGGGGAACGGCACCTCCGTACCTTCAGGCTCTGATCAGGCCCTACACCCAAACAAGGGCACTGCGTTCATCCACCTCTGGCCTGCTCGCCTCCCTACCTCTGAGGAAGTACAGTTCCCGCTCAGCCCAGTCAAAACTGTTCGCTGCTCTGGCACCCCAATGGTGGAACAAACTCCCTCACGACGCCAGGTCAGCGGAGTCAATCACCACCTTCCGGAGACACCTGAAACCCCACCTCTTTAAGGAATACCTAGGATAGGATAAAGTAATCCTTCTAACCCCCCCCCCTTAAAAGAGTTAGATGCACTATTGTAAAGTGGTTGTTCCACTGGATATCATAAGGTGAATGCACCAATTTGTAAGTCGCTCTGGATAAGAGCGTCTGCTAAATGACTTAAATGTTGTAGAGAATTTGGCAGTATGTCGTGTAACCACGGCAGCCTAAGACCGCCACATCAGGTTTATTTACCTGCGGGATTGTCTGAGTGGGTGGGCCTGGGCCCAAATGGGTGGGCCTGGGAAGGCATCAGCCCACCCACTTGGGAGCCAGGCCCATTCACTGGGGAGCCAGGCCCAGCCAATCAGAATGCGTTTTTCCTCATAAAAGGGCTTTATTACAGACATAAATACTCCTCAGTTACATCTGTTGTAACTGGCTCCCAAGTGGGTGGGCCGATGCCTTCCCAGGCTGTGCCCCTGCTCAGTTATGTAAAATCCATAGATTAGGGCCTAATGTTTTTATTTACATTGCCTGATTTCCTAATATGAACTGTAACTCAGTAAAATAGTTGAACTTGTTGCATGTTGCTTTTATATTTTGGTTCAGTACACTTGAATAAACAAGGCTAACTGGACTGTAGGCCAGAGAAACAAGAGCCTACAGATATTATTCAGGCTGAAGGATTAACAACCTACCATTTCTCTCTTGAAAGAGCAAAACAAGACCCTTTTCAAAGTTGGTGCCTAGACCTGTTCCCCAGAAAGTTTTACCTCGTGTGACTGAAGTGGTTCATGTTAAATGTAAGCCACTATCACTAGCGGGGGTCTTTCTGCTGAAGGGAAAAGGCCTCTGAATACATAATATAACATGGCTTAAACCTGTGCCGAGAATACAGAAGCACCCACAGTACACACACAAAGTAATTTAACGTATGTTCATCTCAGTAACATCATGCCAGCACACATAGGATGTTTGTTATTGTAGCGACCTCTTTGGATCTCTTGGCGTAACTGGTGTTGCGTTGATAGTTGCTGAACCCGGTTTGGAGTCCCGGTTGGTGCTACCCCGCGAATCTGCTACAATGTTGTGGCGGGGCACCGAAGCGAATTGCGTTCGGCAAGTGGGCGTGGGGATGTGTAGTCAGGCGTCAGGCCATGGATGTGAAGCCATGTAACTATTTTGAGCCCAAATCTTCATCAGGCAACAGCGTCCTCTGTTGTCTGAAATACCAAAATACCTCGACACAATTTTTAAAAACCCGTATTTTTTTTTAAATATCAGCGATGAACATTTCGGTTATCTTTCGGTTTTTAAAGTACTAATTGACCATCGTTGGTTCAAAAAATTGAATTGAATTTCGTTTTAGTTTTTTTGTGAGCTCAATAAAGTTTCACCAGAGATGAATCAGATCAAGCCCAAATATTCGATACAGTTTAGCGCAGAAAACGTGGTAATTAACTACAATGACCATAATCTATTGCAAGCCCACTTGTCAGGTCTGTGTTTCTTTTTATGCTAGCTACATTTTATGCAATCCAGAGGAGAGCAGTTGCTTTGCGAGGTATCTCTGCCTAAAAATACATGATCTAATTGATTGATAGTTGGTATTCAGCAGTCACATGCCTTATATACTTTGAAGA
Source organism: Salvelinus alpinus (assembly GCF_045679555.1). Lineage (NCBI taxonomy): Eukaryota > Metazoa > Chordata > Actinopteri > Salmoniformes > Salmonidae > Salvelinus > Salvelinus alpinus. The sequence goes on from NC_092114.1 coordinate 35,198,871, forward strand.
ACTACTAAAATGTTGACTTTGTCTTTCATACATTTTTTAATTCTGTGTTGTTACAGCATTCAACCCATATAATGCATAGTGCATTTAATGTTTATCATAATACCTATGGTTATTGCTTTTCAGAATGTGTGCTACTGACACATTGCAGTAGTATTCTGTTGCGGACACATGGATTTCTAGCTAGCCATAATGCATTGTAAGTAAAGATACCACCCATGTTCAAGCCAGCCAAAGGCTGAGCCCAGTGTCTACTCTAAGTGTGCAAGCAAGCAAGCAACTGTCTGCCACGTTAGCAAATAATGCTAGCTAGTTTACCAACTAATCATTACATTTACATTTACATTTAAGTCATTTAGCAGACGCTCTTATCCAGAGCGACTTATAAATTGGTGCATTCACCTTATGATATCCAGTGGAACAACCACTTTACAATAGTGCATCTAACTCTTTTAAGGGGGAGGGGGGGGTTAGGAGGATTACTTTATCCTATCCTAGCCACTATTAGTCTAATGAGATGTTTATTTCAGAGGGATTTATGGAGACTGAGACAACCCCAAATATACCCACAGAAAGCCATGGGCATGGGATGAATGGGACTGATAAAGGCAGAGCTGCCGTTAAAACTCAGTAAGTGTGCTTGGCTGGAACAAAAGCCTGCACCCACAATGGCCCTATGTGAATACAATTGGCCACCCCTGCCCCAGACCATCACCAGTCTGACATGAGTACGGATGGAACAGTTCCATGAATTACTGGACTCTGAAGGGAAGGGTCCTAACGGTGACAAGGCCAGCGGTGATGCAGAACCAAAGGAGACGGCAGAGGACTCTATGGAAGAGTCTCAAGAGAAAAAAATGAAAATGGACCCGGATGAGCAGGAGAGGACGGGGAAACAGGACAGCAAGCGAATGCGAGGGCAGGACAAGTCCAGGCCGCACATGAAACCCACGAGCAACGAAAACAGACTGTCCTTCCATTATTCAGGTAGGAATGCCACTTTAGGGGATAGATGAAAGGGCCAACTACTTTTCATGCAACCTGGGACTTTTCATCTTATAAATCCCCCCAAGTCATTCAGTGATGCTTTTCCTTTACCTATCAGGAGCATGCTCAATTGAGTTTTCTGTAGACCTAATTGTTTATCAACACCAATTTTATATTTTTTTCCCCCCAGGAGCGTGAGACCAAATGTGTCTACGGCGACAAATGCAAGTTCTTCCATGACATTGTGGTGTACATGTGGCAGGTAGCTTAGTGGTTAGAGTGTTGGACTAGTAACCAAAAGGTTGCAAGATTGAATCCCAGAGCTAACGTAAAAATCTGTCGTTAAGCCCCTGAACAAGGCAGTTAACCCACTGTTCCTAGGCCGTCATTGAAAATAATAATTTGTTCTTAACTGACTTGCCTAGTTAAATAAAAGTAAAATAGAAAAATAAACATGGACTCCAAGCCCGCCGACGTTGGAGAGCACTGCTACCTCTGACACTTTTGGGAAGTGCCACTACGGCCTGAGCTGCCAGTTTGCCTGGGCCCACACCAGCGCTGACCTCAAAAACCTGGTGAACGAGGAGCGTGTGAAAGCCATGGAAAGGAGAACGCCAGTGAGGAATAGCCTGGACAAGGACCTACAGTGGCGCCTCCGCAAGAAGGTGGTCCCCTTTACAGCGTCTGACGCCTACATGAAGACCATTTTCAAAGGTGGACACAAAGCAGGAAAAGGCTGCAGCAGCAGAGAACGGTAAGGCTTGGTGGGTCTGCCATTATGTGGGAACGGTATGTCGCCTGGGTTGTATTCATTAGTCACACACCGTAGCAAAATGTTTTGTAACAGAAAATGGTTTGCAACAAAAAGAGTTTCTATTGGACAAATTCAGGTAAGTCCCTCCCCTTTTGCTTCTGTTGTGGTGTGATGTATCACCGACTGATTCGCAGTAATTTCACTGTTTTTAGCTGCAGAATTGGCCATATGTTTTTGTTTGGTCAGTTTTCTTTGTGTACAACTCTCAATGCCAAACTCTACTTCAAGTAGCTTTACAGTTTGTAAGGATTATCAGGTGCAGAGTGTTAGAATAAATTAATGGATTCATTAAATTGTTAAATATTTATAATCTGATTTTCATGCTGATCAGGTGTACATGTTAATTATCTGAGAGTTCAATGTTTTCTCTCCCATAGCTGATAACTGTTGCTCATTGGAGGTTCAGCAATTAGAGGTGACTGGTGACAGTGGCAAGGAAAAAACTGCCTGGCTGGGAAATATAATAGATCTGTGCGATAAAAAATAAAAATAATTTTTTTAAAAGGGGGGAAGCTCTTCCCATGGCTGTGAATTTATTTTATCGTGTCTAGAAGTTTTTCCTTGACAAGTTTACCTTTTGAAAAATTGCAGGTTAGCCAGGAGAACCTGGCTCTAGTGAAGACCATTGGGCGTTGACTGATGCTGATGTCATAAAGCTACTACAATATGAAAAGAAGCTGGTACGTTTGAGCTGCTTGTCTGAAACACAGTGCAAGGTATTTTGTCTTGCATGTCGGGGATCTGAGTGGCACTTTGTATATTAGGCTCATTTAAATATTAACAACCCATTTAATATTAAGAGGTTGTATAAACCAAATAGTACATTTATGAATAGATTGTTTTTTTATTCTTCCTAAAGGTGGACTTCAAAGACAAGCTGTATCTTGCTCCCTTAACAACAGTAAATTGGTCCTTGGAACAGAATTGGCCACTTTCCCAGACTTAGATTATTACTACTCCTGGACTGAAACCCAAGCTCAACTGAAAATCTATTTTTAAAAGAGTTTCTTAGTCCAGGAATAAGCTTCTTCTGGGTCCTGGAAACCGACCCAATGTGCACAGTCTAATGGCTTGATATTTCATACTAACCATACTCCAAAGAGGATCACAACTTTGTGTTTCATATACTCTATGATTTTGTGTGTTGTGTTCTTCATTATGTATTTAAGAATGATTTAATAAAATGTATTCAGTCCTCTCAGTGTGGAAACCTGCCTTTCCGTCGTATATGCAAATGCTTCGGCGCTGCCATTACGTGGGGAGATGGCCATGTGTACCAACCTGCTGCAGGGCCAGTCGTCCGAATGGGCGCTCCTCAAAAGACCAGGCTGAAAGTAATACTTAGATTAGTATTTTTTTTCAACCGGATTAGCAATGATAATCTGAATACTCAGGGAGCATAGGCCATCGATAACTCCTGTCCATTGCACTTTGTTCTGGGCAGTATGCTTAAGCTTGTTCCACCCCATGCCGGTTCTAAAAGTGATAGTCGTGGAAGTGGTAGTAGATCACTCCAAAGTTTCAGACATTTTTTTAGGTTAGTCTATGTCTCTCGTTTGTGTGTGGATCTAGCTATTTGCCTCAGTCTGAAATGAATGGGAAAGATGGGGATCATTTTAGTCCATTTCAGATTTGTCCTCCTGGGAATTTGAGCTCAAAGTAAAGGTATTTGAAACTGTTACATTTTAAAGGTAAAATCCTTAATTGAAACAATAACAAAGTCACCCCACCTATGTTTTTGTAAAAAGCTGAGGGATAGACAGAGCTATGGATGCAAGGACTGACAAGAATGCCAAAATGATAATAAAATAATACAATTACAATTTTAACCATGTTTAGAGGCTATAGTGTTTGTTTACATTTACTTTGTTTAAAACATTGGAGTAAAACAAGCTTATATTTGGGGTTCTGGTGAGGTACAGCAGTTGAACTAAGCTCATGAGGCATTTACAACTTATATTATTTAAGAATCTATGCGTTTAGTTGCTACATTAAAAAAATGTAGCAACTAAGGATTCTAGCTTTAAGGCCTTGGTCTGTACTAAAAGTCTGCTAATTAAAAATTTTAGGTGGAGGGATGCTTTCCTGACGCAATGACCAGATGTACAGAGCTACTCAACAACAACATCGACGTAGACATCAACTCGGGGTGTCCCATTGACCTTGTGTGCAAGAAGGTATAAACTTCTGAACCTATCGCGTGTGGACCAAAATAAGGTATTTCAATGGACATTCTCCATTGAGTTTGCTTTTTAGTCCAGGATTAGTCTTAATCTGTGTCTGGGGAAACCATCCCTCTAAAACAGATGATTAATATGGTCTTCCCTTTCTTTAGGGCGGAGGTTGTGGCCTGATGACGTGCACCAACGAGTTTGAGCAAATCATCCAAGGAATGAACTCTGTAAGCGAATTCCTTATTTGCTCAACGATGGTATTGGAGATGTTGCACTCGATGCAGGCTCAATAAAACGCTCAAAGCATTTGAAAGAAAATAAATATTACTTGAACTCAGTTCTGGTATGTAAAGGGACTTGGTTGTTCTGTCCTCTGGTTCTGGATGTTCCATTGACTGTCAAGATTCGTACCGGCGTTCAGGATAAGGCCAACATCGCGCACAAACTCATCCCAGAGATGAAGAAGTGGGTGGTGTCCATGATCACTGTACGTGTGTCTGAATGTAATGCTGAATCCTAAATCGATCTAGCCTAAGTAAACTGTTGTGTATTGTTGGGGTCTTGGTTGTGTCAGGGATGTGTAGCATAAGAGTAATTTCAAGTATCTATGCAGTTGCATGGCAGGTCCAGGGAACAGCGCTATACCAAGCCAGCTGACTGGGACTGCATTAATACCTGCTCCCAACTCGTTAGCTCCCACTCTTTGGTGAGTTAGATTTAGAGATTTTATTAGTCAGATGCAGATGTAATAACAGTGAAATTCTTAAACTCCGAGCTCCAACAGCGCAAGCCAAAGGGAAGTGAAAGAAACAATAAAAATAATGGTCCCGCTTTAAATGACGCGCAGTTTATAAAGGTTTCATAAATACCACAAATGTTTTACAAATCATCTATAACCGTATGTCATGCTTTATAAAGGGTTCATAAATGTGGCATAACTGTGTGACATGACCAACAATGTAAAATGTGACATAACCTACGATGTTTTTGGTTACTGGCCCAAAGAGCTTAACCGCTAGGCTACCTGCCGCATTTAGCGATATTTCCTGAGAACTCTCTCGGAAGGTAAAAAGGGCGACATTTGATGACCAAGTATTCCAAGTTGGGAGAGCAGAACCTTGCAAGTTCCTGTACATTTCCCCTGTCGCACCACTTGTTGTTGATCATAGAATGGAGCCCTTAGCCTTTGTTCTTGCCAGAGAAAGCCTGCTTTCTGTCCCCTCGATGAACTGTAAAACCCATTGGTTGTATACAATCCGTTTGGTTGTCGAAGGAAAGCCAAGTCTCATTGAAACAATGTATGCTGCAGAATCTGATGTTCCTCTGGAAGGTGATCCTCACACTGAGTTCAAGTTTATTCATTGTTGATTGAACATTGGCGAGTAGTAAGCTCTGTAATGGAGGATGGGTTGCCCGGCATCTCAATCTCACAAAGTGTGTATGTTCCTGCATGCATGTTTGTGTGTGCACCTGTTAAACCTAATCTCTCTTCTATGCAGGTAATGGGGACATTTTGTTTACGATGACGCCATGAAGGCTAGAGAGACTGAAGTTTCGGGTATTATGCTGGCAAGGTTGGTATCTTAATGGAAAAGAATAGACAGTGCATTCGGAAAGTATTGACGGTCCCCAAGAACACAGTGGCCTCCATCATTCTTAAATGGAAGAAGTTTGGAACAACCAAGATTCTTCCTAGAGCTGGCCACGCAGCCAAACTGAGCAATAGGGGGAGAAGGACCTTAATCAGGGAGGTGACCAAGAACCCAATGGTCACTCTGAAAGAGCTCCAGAGTTCCTCTGTGGAGATAGAACCTTCCAGAAGGACAACCATCTCTGCAGCACTCCACCAATCAGGCCTTTATGGTAGAGTGGCCAGACGGAAGCCACTCCTCAGTAAAAGGTACATGACATGACTCTTTGGCCTGAATGCCAAGCATCACGTCTGGAGGAAACCTGGCACCATCCCTACAGTGAAGCATGGTGGTGGCAGCATCATACTGTGGGGGTGTTTTTCAGCGGCAGGGACTGGGAGACTAGTCAGGACAGAGAGATCCTTGATGAAAACCTGATCGAGCGCTCAGGGCCTCAGACTGAGGCGAAGGTTCACCTTCCAACAGGACAATGACCCGAAGCACACCGCCAAAACAATGCAGGAGTGGCTTCGGGACAAGTCTCTGAATGTCCTTGAGTGGCCCAGCCAGAGTCCAGACTTGAACCCGATCGAGCATCTCTGGGGAGACCTGAAAATAGCTGTGCAGCAACGCTCCCCATCCAACCTGACAGAGTTTGAGAGGATCTGCAGAGATGAATTGGAGAAACTCCCCAAATAAAGGTGTGCCAAGCTTGAAGCGTCATAATCAAGAAGACTCGAGGCTGTAAACGCTGCCAAAGGTGCTTCAACAAAGTACTGAGTAAAGGGTCTGAATACTTAATGTAAAAATGTCTTCACCTGTTTTTGCTATGGCATTCTGGGGTATTGTGTGTAGATTGATGAGGGGGAAAAAATAATTTAATCCATTTTAGAATAAGGCTGTAACGTAACAAAATGTAAATAGATTAAATCTAGCCTTTTGTGCGTTTGGAGCATTTCTAGGATCTTTTATTTCAGCTCATGAAACATAGGATCAACACTTTACATTGTGTTTTAAGTTTTTGGTCAGTATTAGTTTACCCATTTTTTTTCTTCTTTTACCACTACATCACTGGACCCAACCCACACAGTGTAAGTGCAATAAATGCGTCGGACTTTGACATTGCTAGCATGGGTGAATCGGCCCTGGAGGGGGAAAGACAACGCTGCATCCTGCACTGGCGCCAGTTCTACATTATGACTTTTTCTCTCCAGAGCTTTTTTGCCTCATTCACTTTATCAAGCGGCAGCCGTGCTCCTGCCGTTCTGGTTGCCGTTCACGTGCCGGTTACCTCACACAGCCCACCCGCCCTTCTCCCGACCGGCGACACTAAAGCTGCCAGTCTGAGCAAGACTCTTTTTCTTAGCTATTAAGTAGTAGATTCCCAAATGCCCAATAGAAATACAATAGTCATTTAGCTGGAATTGTGTAGTAATGCGAATAGGAAATGTGTGTTCACCAGTAGGCATCTCCCAAAACTCTGCTCATCACTACTCAAATTACATCATTAGTACTGACTTACCACTCATGTATACAGTAAATAAGTAGTGAAACAAGTATTATTGAGTAGAACTTGTGATGAATTGTACATATTACATTTTTTCACGAGTTTGAGGTGATATACTGCCATCTGATGGCGACTAAAAACAATTGCATAATACAAACTATTAGAAATTGGTCCTTTTAAATAAGTATTAGTGCTTGAAAGAGTACTTAAGTTCTTGAATTTGACTTGCCACTGTCTGTACGAACCTTGGGCTAAGGGTTGATTTGAGATGGGACGCACGTCCATTTCAGTCCCTTAACCCTTAACTCAGTGGTTCTCAAACCTCTCCTCGGGGACCCCCCAGACATTTCACAATTTTGTTGTAGCCCTGAACTAACTCACCTAGTCAAGGGCTTGATGATTAGTTGACAATTGTAATCAGGTATGCTTGCTGTGGATTAGTTAATATACATGGAAAGTTTGGGGGTCCCTGAGGTGAGGTTTGAGAGCCGCTGCCTTAAAGCTGCAATATGTTACTTTTTGGGACGACCTGACCAAATACACATAGAAATGTAAGTTATAGATCTGTTATTCTAGTTGAAAGCAAGTCTAAAAAGCAGTAGATATGTTCTATGTGAGCTATTTCTATGCTAATTGGTCGTTTTTACGTCTCTTACTTTCGGTTCTGTACACCAGCTGAAAATGTTTGGTTATATAAAATATATTTCACAGCGGTTGAGATGGTACAATGATTCTCGACACTATACTTGCTTGTTTTGTCACATAAAGTGAAATTAGGCAAACTATTTGAATTTTTGCAACCATGAAATGGCGGCGTGATTTCACCATAGTGCATCTTTAATTGACTCCAGCTCTGGTTGTAAACCAGACCTGCCAAAATACACGCATTTTGCGTACAACTACGCAATTCTCTGTCCATGTACGCAGGTACGAGATCCGAGTTAAAGGTACGCAGAAATGAATAGGGCCTGATTATTATTATTATATATTTTTTTTAACATTTTAATAAAAAATAAATCCACTGTGTAAATCTAACATCCCCATTCTCAAGCTGCAACACACAGACATGTACAGAGTTTGTGTCAGCGGACATGGAGATTAATACATCATTATTCGACGTAGCTACTCCGTGTCTGTCCCTCCTGTTTGTTGTGATGCTGAGTTTGCCGACTGTCAGCTACCGAGGTAAAGACAGATTCAGGTTGGATATTCAACGGATATTCGCCTGTAGTTTTCCTTACGTCCACCAACAGCAGTTAGGGACTCTCAACATAGTGACAAATCAACATTTTCTCATTTCAATAGCTCTTTAACCATTACCCCTAAAACTTTAAAAACTGGTTCTAGCTAACCCGATGGCATAGTCACACATTGCACATACTTTTTTTTGGTTGATTTACATCTCACACTATTTTAGTACACTACGTTAGCTTGCACTACACTACGTTAGCTTGCACTTGCTAGCTAATTTGTCCTATTTAGTTAGCTTGCTGTTGCTAGGTAATTTGTCCTGGGATAAAAACATTGAGTTGTTATTTTACCTGAAATGCACAAGGTCCTCTACTCCACCAATTAGTCCACACATAAAACGGTCAACCGAATCGTTTCTAGTCATCTCTCCTCCTTCCAGGCTTTTTCTTCTCTTGACTTTATATTGCGATTGGCAACTTTCATAAATTACGTGCATTACTGCCACCGACCTATTTCGTCTTTCACTCACCCACATGGGTATAACCAATGAGGAGATGGCACGTGGGTACCTGCTTCTATGAACCAATGACGAGATGGGAGAGGCAGGACTTGCGGCGCGATCTGCGTAAGAAATAGAACTGACTTCTATTTTAGCCCTTGGCAACGCAGACACTCGTTGTTGCGCGTGAGCGGTATGGGTGCAATAATTGAATAATCTAGATTTCTACATTTATTTTTGCTACGCTCGCGCACGCGATGCGAGCAGTGTAGTCAGCCTGTAATTGTTTCAAGCTAACGTTAGCGAACATAAGATGGACCTTCAGTGGGTTCTAAAGTGCCAGCAGTTCACTCACATTTGCCAGGGAAAGAAATGAAATGCAAATACGAAAAATAACTGGTCGCATTTGTGCGAGTGTGATATACATTTAATTCAGCGTCCCATTAGTTGTATTTTCCACCTAACATTCCGAGGATCATGAAACATTATAGACTGTAACTGTAATTATGATTCACGTCACAAAAAGCATTACAAAATTATAATAAAAAATTAATATAAACATCTTGGCATTAAATGGAGTTGTGAGTTTAGAAGACTGCGAGATTAAGAATTAATGAGTGTCCGGTATTAGCTACAGAAGCAATGCTTCTAAAATGCCTTTGCACTAGATTTGAGATGTTATCAATTTAGAAAATCTTAAATGATGTACAGTATGTGCTGCACAGAAATAGGCTAAAACACCGGCAAGCGAACAGCGTTCAGATTCCCTTTGCGGTAACCTACTTAAGCTTTGTGTAGACAGTTTTTGCGGTCTGTGTTGATGCGATCATTTGTTTTTATGGTTTCAAAATGATTTTGCTTTAAGTGATGATTAGGAACTGTGCCGAAAAAGCCAAAACTTGTGAGCTGGCGCTAGTGATTGGCCCTGTTTGAGAGGTGACAAGCGTTCCTCTACTACAGTATAGAGACTAAACTTGGGGCCAAGGCAAGCTGGATCTGAAGACCTATGCAGATGTCAGAAACGTTGCCTGGTCTACTCCAAACTTTTGGCTGTGATGTTGGGGATATTGGTCATGTTCCACAGCAATGCAGACTGCGAACGAATATTCAGTCTCGTTTCCAAGAACAAACCCCAGTACAGAGCCTCTTTCAGTACAGACATGCTGAGTGCACTCGTTACCAAGGTTTCAATGATTGCCAGAGGAACTGTTTGCCACCGAGAAGTCTACCCTGATGCACTGCTGTGTAAGGCTAAATCTGCTAGCTACCAGGCAGATCTGTCTAGGAAATTATTTCCTGAACAGATTTGTTCTCACCCATTGTTTCCTATCATAGTTTTTTTTTGTTTTTATTATGTTTATTATTACTTCCAATAAAGAATTGCTCAGTAGGAGGTTGCAAGAGCAATGTCTGTCTCAACCCTTGTTCTCGAGGACTGTATATGGTGGCAACTTAACCAGTCAATAAGATAAGGAGAGATGGACAGTTAATGCTCTGTAAAAATAGTTCCATTAACATTTGTCAGTTGGTTTGAATTAGTATAGATTACCTCTATAACAGGGGTTTGCAACAGGTCAATTGTGAGCTACCAGTAGCTCGCAGCCCACCTATGAGTAGCTCACCAAAGAATTATGAAAGTACATGCAATCTTCAAGTGTTCCACCGCAAACTGTCATTAAAACTTCTTAGGGCTAGGGGGCAGTGTTCGAAAGTTCGGATAAATGACGTTCCCAAAGTAAACTGCCTGTTACTCAGGCCCAGAAGCTAGGATACACATATGGTAGCATTGGATAGAAAACACTCAGAAGTTTCTAAAACTGTTAAAATAATGTCTGTGAGTATAACAGAACTGATATTGCAGACGAAAACCAGAGGAAAATCGATCCAGAATTTTGTTTTTGAGGTCACTGTCCATTTCAACGCTTGTCTGTAGGATATACAAATAAATAGCTACCAGATTGCAGTTCCTATGGCTTCCACTAGATGTCAACAGTCTTTAGAATGTGTTTCAGGCTTGTTTTTTGAAAATTGAATCAGTAGTTGTAGTTGTTGTTTTTCAAGGTGGCTCTCATTTTGAGTTTAGTCTTGTGGCGCATGTGAATGAGGGTGCGCACCTCATTATTTATCTCCGGTATTGAACATACTACATTCCGTCTTAAATTGTATCGTTTATTTACATATTAGGGTACCTGAGGATTGATTAGAAATGTTGTTTGACTTGCTTGGATGAAGTTTATTGGTAACTTTTGGGTTTCCTTTGTATTCATGTTGAACTAGTGGAATGGGTGGATTACTGAATCAAACGCGCCAACTGAAGAGATTTTTTTGGGATATAAAGAAGGACTTTATCGAACAAAACAACCATTTGTTGTGTAGCTGGGACCCTTGGGATTGCAAACAGAGGAAGTTCTTCAAAGGTAAGTGATTTATTTTATCGCTATTTCTGACTTTTGTGATGCCTCTGCTGGTTTGGAAAATGTTTTTAATGCTTTTGTATGCAGGGCGCTGTCCTCAGATAATCGCATGGTATGCTTTCGCCGTCAAGCATTTTTTAAATCTGACAACGCGGTTGGATTAACAAGAAGTTAAGCTTTTAAATGATGTAGGACACTTGCATGTTCATGAATGTTTAATATTACAATTTTGTAATTTGATTTTGGCGCGCTCCAGCTTCACGGGATGTTGTCGATTTTGATCCCGTTAACCGGATCCGCGCGCTAAGAGGTTTTAACAGACACCACAAGCTCCCATCTACTCTCTAATCAACGCAACATTTACTTTATCCCTCCCCTGGTTAGCCACTATTGGCTTATAAAACCAAACCTATCCCAATATCTGCCAATTACTATCCAGCAATATTGCCCGTCTGTCAGTGTGGTGCGCCCGTTTGTCTATCACTCCGTGTTTAGCCAGTTGATGTGATGTCTTGTGGGTTGACAGAAATACTTTCCCCAAAACCATCGCAAAATAAATGTTAACGGCAAAGAAGGCCTGGTAGAAGTACAGTTTCAGTCAAATGTTTGGACACACCTACTCATTCCAGGGTTTTTCTTTATTTTTACTATTTTCTACATTGTAGAATAATAGTGAAGACATAAACTATGAAATAACACATATGGAATCATGTAGTAACCAAAAAAGTGTCAAAAAAAAAGTGTCAAAAAATCAAAATATATTTTAGATTCTTCAAAGTAGCCACCCTTTGCCTTGATGGCAGCTTTGCACACTCTTGGCATTCTCTCAACCAGCTTCATGCGGAATGCTTTTCCAACAGTCTTGAAGGAGTTCCCACATATGCTATGTTGGCTGCTTTTCCTTCACGGCGGTCCAACTCATCCCAAACCATCTCAATTGGGTTGAGGTTGGGTGATTGTGGAGGCCAGGTCATCTGATGCAGCACTCCATCACTCTCCTTCTTGGTCAAATAGCCCTTACACAGCCTGGAGGTGTGTTTGGGGTCATTGTCCTGTTGAAAACAAATGATAGTCCCACTAAACACAAACCAGATGGGATGGCGTATCGCTGCAGAATGCTGTGGTAGCCATGCTGGTTAAGTGTGCCTTGAATTCTAAATAAATCACTGGCAGTGTCAAAAGCAAAGCACCGTCACACCTCCATGCTTCATGGTGGGAACCACATACAGTATGTGGAGATCATTCATTCACCTACTCTGCATCTCACAAAGACATGATGGTTGGAACTAAAAATCTCTCATTTGGACTCCACTGGTCTAATGTCCATTGCTCGTGTTTCTTTGCCCAAGCAAGTCTCTTCTTATTGTTGTCCTTTAGTAGTGGTTTCTTTGCAGCAATTCGACAATGAAGGCCTGATTCACGCAGTCTCCTCTGAACAGTTGGTGTTGATGTGCCTGTTACTTGAACTCTGAAGCATTTATTTGGGCTGCAATTTCTGAGACTGGTAACTCGAATGAACTTATCCTCAGGAGCAAAGGTAACTCTGGGTCTTCCTTTCCTGTGGCGGTCCTCATGAGAGCCAGTTTCATCATAGTGCTTGATGGTTTTTGCGACTGCACTTGAAGAAACTTCTTGAAATGTTCCAGACCGACTTATCTTCATGTCTTAAAGTAATGATGGATTGTCGTTTCTCTTTGCTTATTTGAGTTGTTCTTGCCATAATATGGACTTGGTCTTTTACCAAATAGGGCTATCTTCTGTATGAGAACCCTACCTTGTCACAACACAATTGATTGGCTCAAACGCATTAAGAAGGAAAGAAATTCCACAAATTAACTTTTAACAAGGCACACCTGTTAAATGAAACCCATTCCAGGTGACTACCTCATGTAGACATTAAATAGGGACATTCTTCTCTTCTCCCCTGCAACTCTTCCCCAGGTCCTTAGTGTACACGAGAAAGCGAGTGAGGAATGTGCCGGTCTAGCACTGGTTCTGTACTGCTGCTTTTCATTTCATGGACAAGTTTGCATGTAAATAATAGATACAAATTATAAACTTACTCATGATATACAGTACCAGTCAAAAGTTTGGACATACCTACTCATTCCAGGGTTTTTCTTTATTCTACATTGTAAAATAATAGTCAAGACATCAGAACTATGACATAACACATGGAATCATGTAGTAACCCCCAAAAAGTGTTAAATCTAAATATATTTTATATTGAGATTCTTCAAAGAAGCCAACCTTGACAGATTTGCACACTCAAGGCATTCTCTCAATGTCTAGAAATAAAATAGTAGCTCGCAACATGTTTCATTTTTTAAAAGCAGCTGAATATCTTTTTCAACTACACACAACACGCTGAATAGTTTCATGGAAAAGGGTTTTTAATAATAGTCAATCATATGTTCCCTTCTCCACAGTGGAATGCTGCTTGGACCTGTACCCAAGAATATCAACTTTCTCCCCAAGCATAAGACAAATGCTTACAAATGAATGTGTGTGAATGCTCAACAAAATGTGATGATGGCAAAGCTTTTTACATTCTTTTATTTATTTTATTCAAGTCAGCAGTCCTGAATATACTTTACCTATTACATGATTAATACACTGGTCATTTCAAAATTAAAGTAAGTTTATGTAAATTATTTATAAAATGTATTCGGAGTGGTGTGTATCTTTTACCTGGAAATGTATTTTCTTACCATTGCACCAAATAAATACTGTATATGGAATAAAAAATAAAAAAATGCAACTGATCTTTTCCTAAGGTTCTAACAATGGGATCCTACGGTTCTAACAATGAACTTAAGATGCCTAAGGGAGACCGGGCCTTGGTCTCTTCTGGTCTTCATGTTTACACTGATCACAGCACAGACCATCCCCAGCAGATCACAGCGCAGCAGTGTAGAGTACACTGCATAGAAAGTTGAGTCAACGCCAAAAGGGTTCCTCCAGAAAGAGTCTTAGGGACTGACACACGCACACCAGTACATAGCCGTGGGAAGTAGGGGTGTTGGGGGGAGGATGCAGCACTCCCTGAAAATGTTTAATAAAATAAAGTAAAGTTCTCACAAAACTAATGCACTGGGCTTTTACCAGTCCTGTATTAGCGGACTGGATTTATAGCCGTCTGTTGCGTGGGCAAAATAAAAATCTCCCCACCCCCAAACATCTTCAAGCAGATATGTACCAGTACGCCACACTGTCCAGTGAGGTTGGAGAGGACTAGAAAGGAGCGAGTTGTAATTGTTTGGCCATCCATGTCTTTGGGCATTGCTGAGCAGTCTGTCTGTACACCACACAACCCTGTCAAACTTGGTGAGATCATAGTTACAGCTGAGAACAACCTCATCTCCCGCTGAGAAGAACTCGGACCAGGTGAAAGCCAGCCTAATGAGCTTACACCATATTTTTCCAGTTAGTGCAGATGAAGGGCACCTACATTTATTTTCATAGCGTGAAGCTTGGAATTGGGTAGCCCGCTTTATATGCGCTACAGTCAATTATGATTGCATGTCTACTTATATTAACTATATAATTATTAATATACGTCTACTGTATGATAGCTAGCAAATTAATTTGCTAACTAACGTTAGCCTGCCTAGCTGGAACTTCTGAAGAAGGAAAATTATTTTATTTTTACAACTTCCAAAAACTAACCAAACAAAAACATTACTGTTACTTGACGTTTGTGTCGTCGTGCATTAGTAGTACAATTTCTAACTTATTTACATTCGTTTTTACATACACTTGTATGTTGACTTCTCCGTATTGACGTTGAGGTTTTAAGTCTTAGCGTATGTACAATCATCACGAATTGAATTATGGGGCGTTTCAGGCCCCGAAGTGAACATAATTGTACACTCATAAACTCGTACAAAAACGAGGGCTTCGGGGCTTACGTTGCGAACTTCCCTTGCTTGGCTAATTATTTGGACCGACGACAAAGATGGCCATGGGAATTCCCTCAAGGGCATAAGGCGAGGGTAAGTGGAGGAGGGTGTGTCTTTTATGAGTTTGAAATGGGCCGGGTGCCTGCAGGCTGACCCCAGATGATATTTGAAAGGTGTTTCCTCCAACACATTGTCTGCATTCCAAATACTTAAGACACCCTATCCCCTCAGCCCTCAAATTAAGTGGATACTTCTGATGACGTATCATGACGTCTGACGAGTATACACTTGCAGGGCGAGGGAGGAAGGAATGATTTTTAAATGGACCGCCCTTACCCGGATATTCTTCACTCGTTCATCCTGCGATGATTGTGTTTTCAGCCACCGGTAGCTTGTGGGTGCTTTATATGCGCTACAGTCAGTTATGATTGCATGTTAACTACATAATTATTAATTATTATTATAAAACATATTTTTTTTTTTAAACATAATTATTCATATATGCCTACTGTATGATAGCTAGAAAAGTAATTACTTTTACGAGATGTTTGTGCATTAGTAGCACCATTTCTAACGTATTTACATTAATTTTTACTTACACTTACTTACACTTGTATGTTGACTCCATATTGACGTTCACGTCAGAAAAGCTGAGTACAGGCTGAACCAATTAATAAGACATGCTCACTGCTTTCTCAGTGTGACCCACCACACTCAATCCATAGGCAGAACCAATGATTCGTGGGCAGACGATAGAATATAGGCCCACTATTCTGCCTCAGCAGAAAAATGATGCCTCAATATTTCCTCAACTTTAGTGACCGGTCTAATAGTCAAGTCACACTACTATTTCCCAGCACAATGACACACTGGTGGCAGTCTAGACATTCCCTGTTGTATTGACAGAGTCAAACAAACGTCATGTTACACGTGTCTACTCTCTCTCTTCTGTCAAAAAAGAGCGGATCAAATGGGAACACAACCCATTAGTCCTGCAACCTTTTCTTAGCTCAAGTTCTGCCCTGAGTACAGGGAGAAAGCCCATAGCTCAACAGTCTGCGACCTGTATGAGCTCTTAATAACCTTCGGCATAAATGCCGGGTTAGGACGTAACATCGCTCTGCTCAAGTCGCCATTTATGGCAAGGCAGTCGGGTCTCGTCGAAAGAGCACACACATCACTGACACGCTTGGCTGTAGTCAAGGCAAGCAACAGTGCAGTCTTCAGAGACAACATCTTGAAGGGAATTTGATTCAATGGTTCGAACGGCGTCTCACAGAGCGCCTCGAGTACCACCGTTAAATCCCACTATGATAGGGTGGCTCGCGTCCCCAATAGAAACTGTTTCACTAAAGGGTGACTGAAAACAGTGTCCCTGCCAAACCCCTCATGACAAGCTGAAATCGCTGCCGCAAACATCTTAATGGTGGCGGGTGAGAAGAAGCGCGGTCATGTTTCGAGGATGCATGACTCGACCTACGCCTCCTGAGCCCGTTGGGCAGTGGCAGCAATGAGACCATATCGAAATTGGGGAGAAAAAGGGAGTAAAAAATATATGTTTTTACTATTACTGAATGTAGAAAACACCTGGGCACCTCATTCAGAAATGTTGGTGAATGCAACCAAATTAGGCTGCCCTATAGCCATCAATTGACTATTAATCAATTATAGTTAACTACTATAGGGGACCTTATTTGATTGACATCAATCTCAGCAAGTGGCAACAACAATAGTCTACATCTCTCAAACTCAACTCTGGACCGCAAAGCCAGTTCCACTGTTTTTTTCCTCATTGGAGTCATTAAAACTCGTTTTTTAACCACCACAAATTTCTTGTTATAACAAACTATAGTTTGGCAAGTCGGTTAGGACATCTACTTTGTGCAAGACACAAGTCATTTTTCCAACAATTGTTTACAGACAGATTATTTCCCTTATAATTCACTGTATCACAATTCCAGTGGTTCAGACATTTACATACACTAAGTTGACTGTGCCTTTAAACAGCTTGAAAATTCAAGAAACTTATGTCATGGCTTTAGAAGCTTCTGATAGGCTAATTGACATAATTTGGGTCAATTGGAGGTGTACCTGTGGATGTATTTCAAGGCCTACCTTCAAACTCAGTGCCTCTTTGCTTGACATCATGGGAAAATCAAAAGAAATCAGCCAAGACCTCAGAAAAAAGATTGTAGACCTCCACAAGTCTGGTTCATCCTTGGGAGCAATTTCCAAACGCCTGAAGGTACCACGTTCATCATTCCATTGATTTTTTCCCCCCTGAAAAACTCCCCAGTCCTTAACGATTACAAGCATACCCATAACATGATGCAGCCACCACTATGCTTGAAAATATGGAAAGTGGTAATCAGTCGTGTTGTATTGGATTTGCCCCAAATTTAACACTTGTATTCAGGACAACAAGCCAAATGCTTTGTAACATTTTTTTGCAATATTACTTTAGTGCATGTTTTTAAAATATTTTTATTCTGTATAGGCTTCCTTTTCACTCTGTCAATTAGGTTAGTATTGTGGAGTAACTACCACGTTGTTGCTCCATCCTCCGTTTTCTATCACAGCCATTAAACTTTATGGACACATTCAATCTCTCCCTATCCCAGTCTGCAGTCCCCACTTGCTTCAAGATGTCTACAATTGTTCCTGTACCCAAGAAAGGTAACTGAACTAAATGACTATTGCACTAACTTCTGTCATGAAGTGCTTTGAGTGTCTAGTTAAGGATCATATCACCTCTAACTTACCTGACACCTTAAACCCACTTCAATTTGCTTACCACCCCAATAGATCCACAGACGATGCAATTGCCATCACACTGCACACTGCCCTATCCCATCTGGAAAAGAGGTATACCAATGTAAGAATGCTGTTCATTGACTATAGCTCAGCATTCAACACCATAGTACCCTCCAAGCTCATCATTAATCTCAGGGCCCTGGGTCTGAACCCCGCACTGTGCAACTGGGTCCTGGACTTCCTGGCGGGCTGCCCCTAGGTGGTGATGGTTGGAAACAACACCTCCACTTTGCTGATCTTCAACACTGGAGCCTCACAAGGGTGCGTTCTGAGCCCTCTCCTGTACTTCCTGTTCACCCACGACTGCGTGGCCATGCACGCCTCCAACTCAATCATCAAGTTTGCGGACGACACTACAGTGGTAGGCTTGATTACCAACAACGACGAGACGGCCTACAGGGAGGAGGTGAGGGCCCTCGGAGTGTGGTGTCAGGAAAATAACCTCACACTCAACGTCAACAAAACAAAGGAGATGATTGTGGACTTCAGGAAACAGCAGAGGGAGCACCCCCCTATCCACATCGACGGGACAGTAGTGGAGAAGGTGGAAAGTTTTAAGTTCCTCGGTGTACACATCACGGACAAACTGAATTGGTCCACCCACACAGACAGCGTTGTGAAGAAGGCGCAGCAGCGCCTCTTCAACCTCAAGAGGCTGAAGAAATTCGGCGTGTCACCAAAAGCACTCACAAACTTCTACAGATGCACAATCGAGATCATCCTGTTGGGCTGTATCACCGCCTGGTACGGCAACTGCTCCGCCCACAACCGTAAGGCTCTCCAGAGGGTAGTGAGGTCTGCACAACGCATCACCGGGTGCAAACTACCTGCCCTCCAGGACACCTACACCACCCGATGTCACAGGAAGGCCATAATGATCATCAATGACAACAACCACCCGAGCCACTGCCTGTTCACCCCGCTATCATCCAGAAGGCGAGGTCAGTACAGGTGCATCAAAGCAGGGACCGAGAGACTGAAAAACAGCTTCTATCTCAAGGCCATCAGACTGTTAAACAGCCACCACTAACATTTAGTGGCCGCTGCCAACATACTGACTCAACTCCAGCCACTTTAATAATGGGAATTGATGGAAATTATGTAAAAATGTATCACTAGCCACTTTAAACAATGCCACTTAATATAATGTTTACATACCCTACATTACTCATCTCATATGTATATGTATATACTGTACTCTATATCATCTGCTGCATCTTGCCATCTTTATGTAATACATGTATCACTAGCCACTTTAAACTATGCCACTTTATGTTTATATACCCTACATTACTCACCTCATATGTATATACTGTACTCTATACCATCTACTGCATCTTGCCTATGCCATTCTGTACCATCACTCATTCATATATCTTTATGTACATATTCTTTATCCCTTTACACTTGTGTGTATAAGGTAGTAGTTGTGGAATTGTTAGGTTAGATTGCTTGTTGGTTATTACTGCATTGTCGGAACTAGAAGCACAAGCATTTCGCTACACTCGCATTAACATCTGCTAACCATGTGTATGTGACAAATCAAATTTGATTTGATTTTCATACTTCTTGAGAAGAGCAGAGCTGTTGTGAAGGAAGTGTCAATACAGAGCTATATGGAGCCCTCCGCATTGTCAATAATGGAAAAAATACCCAAATGTCATACTTGAGTAAAAGTATAGATACCTTAATATAAAGTCACTACTTGAGTAAAATTATTTGGTTTTAAATATACTTAAGTATCAAAAGTAAATTTAATGGATAAAATATATTTAAGTATCAAAAATTCCTTATATTAAGCAAACCAGATGGCACCATTTTCTTGTTTAACATACATCTTGTTAAAATGTATTTTATAGCCAGGGTCACATTCCAACACTCAGACAATATTTACAAAAGATGTGTTTAGTGAATTTGTGTTTTAGTGAATCCGCCAACACATAGGCAGTAGGGATGACCACGTGTTCTCTTGATAAGTGCGTGAATTTCAACATTTTCCCGGTCTGCTAAGCATTCAAAACGTAACGACTACTTTTGGGTGTCAGGGAAAATGTATGGAGTAAAAATTACAAGATTTTCTTTAGAAATGTAGTGAAGTAAAAGTAGTCAAAAATATAAATAGTACAGATACCCCCCAAAACGACTCAAGTAAAAATAATTTAAAGTACTAATTAAGTACTTTACACTACTGCGCATTGTTACAAAATGTGGGAGGTGCATAGCGATGTGATACAGAGCTCGATTTGGCCTCCGCACAGAGCCTTTGGATTGCATTGCCAGAGCAATGATAAATTGGCTTTAATTAGGCCAACAAATCCCGGACTCCCTCAACTGGTTAAGCGAAGCCGGAAATGTTAAACCCTCTTTCTGGAATACCCACCAGAGGGGTATCCTACGAAGCAAGCGAGATATACGCAGGGTTTTCTAAAGTTAACCAGCTTCAGTTAGCTTCACATTCCAGCTCAGGCTTCATCCGTACCATTACGGTGGATATTGCTCGTCCACCTGCCGCTAACTCTAGCAGGCTTGTAACTGCACGTGTAAGGGGCTGAATACAGTTGTATTCCAGCCACTAGGGGGTACTCTGGTGAAGCCCATGGGAAATAAATAAATATAGTTTAAGTGAATTGGGGACAGGAAGAATAAGAAACAAAAAAAAGGGCTGTAAACTGCTGTTACATGTGCTGACATGATTAAAAGGGAAGTAAACCGTACCTTCCATGTTGTAGTTTATATTATAAGCTCATAGAAAGGGTAACAAATTTGGAGGCACCGCTGAGATTTATTTTCATGTGAGCACCGGCCCATATTCCTGGAACGAACAACGAGCGAGAGACATTGGGAGAGTAGCTAGCTAGCTAACGTTTTCAGGCTAACCACCAAACAGATTGTAGCTATCTTGCCATTGCCTGCATTGTCGTTGTTGCCACGTTAGTAGGACAATATGAGTCGAGAGAGGGAAACGTTGTTGGATGAAATCGAGCAGAGTTTATGGACTTTAACTGATGACAATTTATGGCACATGTGTGTAACGTTACGTTGTGGAATAGGAGGTGTAGATGACTGAAGTAAAAGGAAAGAGCCATCGCGCTTTGCGGCGCAAATTGATGGAAGATTACTGTGAGAAGGAGGATTTAATGGAATCAGAGGATGAGGGAATGTCTTGGCTGATTCAACTGAAAGACGAAATCAAAGGAATATCGGACTCTGAGGATAACGTGAAAAGTCTGCCTACAAGTCCCAGCCAGTCGGCGCCAATGATGCAAGTGGACAGCGGAGAGATGGGAGCTGCAGCAGAACGAAAAGAAGAGGGAGGGGCTCCTCAGCCCAGCAGAGAAGTGGTCTCAGCTCCAGAAAGGCATCCGCCACAGAGAGAATGGAGTGAGTATGTCCAGTTATAAAGACTTTAAAATCCATGGACAGATAGGAGATCAGAATCAGAAAGATAAGCTCAGCTTCAGCAGCCTAGAACATCAGATTGAAAATGGACAGAGAAAAGGGTACCATGAATTAGAAATCATACAAGCAGTAACCAGAGCTGTGAGCCCAGGGCTTAAAATGAGGAGTTATCTGGAGGGAAAAACAGACATGACACTCTACACACTAAGGCAAATCTTGAGGACACATTATGCAGAGAAGGATGCTACTGAACTGTATCACAAGTTGACTAAAGCAACACAAGAGCCGGGAGAGTCTGCCTTGGACTTTCTAGTCCGAGTCTTTGACCTGAGACAGAAAGTGTTATCAGCCTCAGCTTGTGCCCAATCAGGACTGAAATATGGCACAGAGTTAGTCAAGAGCAAATGCCTGCAGGCCATTGTTACAGGATTAACAAATGATCATGTCAGGGCAGAGATGAGAGTGCATCTCCAGAATATTAACACCAGTGATGAACTGTTGCTTGAGAAAATGCTAATTGCCCAGGGCAATGAAAGCGAACGTATGCAAAAGGCCAGGATTTCACGTAAGTTCACACCCACACGAGTGAACGCAGTACTGAGTGAGGATAACGGGGATAGCAGAGAGGAATGTGCACAGGCAGAGCCCTCACGGACCACATCCAAAAGCAATACAATCCTCTACTGAGTAAAATTGATGCGCGCAATGAAGCAATCAAAGAACTGACCTGTAGCCTCATTAGTACAGTCAGTGCAGGGCCAGGGTGACAGTTCAGTTGGGAATCGCTCCAACAGAAAACCAAGTCCAACCAACAGGGAGAAAAGAAAATGCAAAAGTTGTTATGAGACTGATCAACAGACTTTCCATCATTGCTACAAATGTGGCAGTGATAGCCATTGGGTAGTAGGATGTAGGATCAGGGGCAACGCATATCCCCGATCGGGGAAACGCCTGGGGGTCACAACCATGGAACGGGGAATGACCTCAGATACATCTAGCTCCATCCAGTGTTGCAGCGGCTGCAGTGCAAAGGTAGAGAGAATCTCAGAGTTGAAGTTGTGTTCATTGTGTCATAAAGCTGCCTATTGTTCCAAAGTGTGCCAACAGGATCATTGGAAACAGCACCAACCTACAAGGTTGGTGCCTGCAAGACTGACCACAACTCCCCTTGTCCCATGACACAGAGAGAGTGGGGGCCAACTACCCCAGCCACCACAGGACATTGTAATATAGCACAGCTCATTGGTAAAAGATGTCAAGTGTGGTGTTATATGGAGGGTGTGAAGACACAGGGGCTCAGGTATCCATCATAAGTGAGGAATGGAGAAAACGTAATTTGCCACGCACACAAATTAGACCACCGGCAGAAATCATGGGCAATACAGAGAAACTGGATCTGAAGGCAGCCAATGGCACTGAAATTCCCTTTCTGGGTTTTGTTTTAGTTTGCTTGATCCCAAAGCTGAGGTCATTGTAGGAAAACAGTTGAGGGTTCTGATAATAGTCACAAATTAAAGACTGGAGAAACCAATCATTGAGTTTAATGTAATTGAAGAAATAGTTCAAACAAAAAGTAACAAGGAGCCCTCAGAGCTGATGTATACAGTAAATACACAGAGGAATGCTTGCTTACAGCAGGCAGACGTGACGTTGTCATTCCAGGTGGACAAACAACATGGATTCATCCCTGTATCCCAAGAGAGGTCCCCTTCAATGATGGAATTGTGTTATTTGAACCGGACGTGAGAGGGATCTGTGGCCTGGACTTACAAAGTCAGGTCGTGAAAATATCAAAACGACCATCTCGAAAAGTTGACATTGCAGTAGTGAATACTACCAAACATGACATTACCTTACCAAGACAAACAGTGATAGGGACATTACAGAGAGTAGTAGCGTGTCACCTGGTTCCTGTGCCCAGTGGAGAAAAGGTTACTGTAGCACAGGTTCAGGACAGATCCCCACCAGAGCCTGGCCCTGCAACAGTCACATAGAGTGGTGGGACCCACCTGTAGATGTTCAGCACTTGAGCCAAGAACAACAATAATTAATCAAACAGATGCTCAGAGAGGAATCAGCTGTTTTCGCCAAAGATGACATGGACATAGGGTGTATTGAAAATCTCAGAATGTGTGTTCATTCTGAGATTGACTGATAACATACCAGTGGCAAAGAGATACAACGGTGTGCCACGCCCCTTGTATGCTGAGGTGAAAAGCCACCATCAGGAAGTCAACTTCATCATATGCATCACCTCTGGTCTGCGTACGGAAAAAGGATGGGAGTTTAAGACTTTGTGTTGATTACAGGGGATTGAACAAGAAGACTGTTCTGGACAGGCATCCCGTACCCCGTATATAGGAAATACTTGATGGTTTGGGAGGAAACTCATGGTTTACAGTTTAAGATCAAGGAAAGGCTTTGTGGGAGAGGAGTCCAGAGAATACACTGCCTTCAGCAGCCCTTGGGCCTTATATGAATGGAATAGAATTCCCTTTGGCTTATCAAACAGTCCCTCTGCCTTCCAACAAAGCATGGAGGAAAGTTTAGAGGGTATAAGAGATCTGTGTACCATATTTGGGTGATGTTCTTATTTTTAGTCATCATTTGAACAACATGTTGAAGATGTCCCTCAGGTACTCAGGCAGCAAAATAAATGGGGTATTAAACTCAGGGCTGATAAGTGTGACCTATTCAAGAATGAGGTCCGTTATTTAGGAAAAATAATTTCTGCTGAGGGTTACAGAATGGATGTTAAAGAAATTGTAGCAGTGCAAGAACTGGTAAACAGGCCACCAACAAACATGAGAGAGCTGAGGAAACTACTGGGGTTTCTAGGGTACTATACGGGTTATGTACAGAACTTCTCACAACATGCATAATGTCTCCATGACTTACTAGCAGTGAAGTCAGAGACCCCAGCATCCGGGAAGCGAAGGACCAAGGTAGCTATGCAGTCAGGACAGGCTCTGCCCCACCAGAAAGTTATATAGGAGGATGCTCACCAGAGAGCATTATTTTATTTATTTTTATTTCACCTTTATTTAACCAGGTAGGCCAGAGTTACACAACACAGAGTTACACATAAACAAACGTACAGTCAATAACACAAAATAAAAGAAAAATATAAAAATCTATATACAGTGTGTGCAAATGTAGAAGAATAGGGCGGTAGGCAAAAAATAGGCTCTAGTGGTGAAAATATTTACAATTTAGCATTAACACTGGAGTGATAGATGTGCAGATGATGAATTGCAAATAGAGATACTGGGGTGCAAAAGAGCAAGAGGGTAAGTAATAATATGGGGATGAGGAAGTCGGGTGTGCTATTTACAGATTGGCTGTGTACAGGTACAGTGATCGGTAAGCTGCTCAGACAGCTGATGCTTAAAGTTAGAGAGGGAGATATGACTCCAGCTTCAGAGATTTTGCAAATTCGTTCCAGTCATTGGCAGCAGAGAACTGGAAGGAAAGGCGGCCAAAGAAAATGTTGGCTTTGGGGATGACCAGTGCAATATACCTGCTGGAGCGTGTGCTACGGGTGGGTGTTGCTATGGTGACCAGATAAGACGGGGCTTTACCTAGCAAAGACTTATACAGTTGAAGTCGGAAATTTACATACACCTCAGCCAAATACGTTTAAACTCAGTTTTTCAGAATTCCTGTTATTTAATTGGAGTACAAAAATTCCCTGTCTTAGGTCAGTTAGGATCACCACTTTATTTTAAGAATGTGAAATGTCAGAATAATAGTGGAGAGAATGATTTATTTCAGCTTTTATATCTTTCATCACATTCCCAGTGGGTCAGTAGTTTACATACACTCAATTAGTATTTGGTAGCATTGCCTTTCGGGTAGCCTTCCACAAGCTTCCCACAATAAGTTGGGTGAATTTTGGCCCATTCCTCCTGACAGAGCTGGTGTAACGGAGTCGGGTTTCTAGGCCTCCTTTCTTTTTTCTTTTCTTAAAAAATAAATAAATAATTATTTACTACAAAAAACACAAGGGGTAACATTAAAGTATTAGAACATGATGGACAAACAATACAGCATCAAGACACTATCAAACATGTATCAGTCTTTCCGCAACAGAGCCATCCGTATGTGTGAGGGTGCGTGTGCACGATAGTGATATAAAATATGTCAGAGTTTCCTTTTTCATGATCACAATCTTGTGAAGCCCGAACCCTCCAAGATCCCCCCACAGTTCCCCAATAGCTGTCCCTCAACCATTCGAGACCCCTCCCACAGTCCGTCCCCCCCCCCCCCCCAGGGGAAAAAAATAAAATACAATGAATTAAATTCCATAGGATTGAGGTCAGGGCTTTGCGATTGGCCACTCCAATACCTTGACGTTGTTGTCCTTAAGCCATTTTGTCACAACTTTGGAAGTATGCTTGGGGTCATTGTCCATTTGGAAGACCCATTTGCGACCAAGCTTCAACTTCGTGACTGATGTCTTGAGATGTTGCTTCAATATATCCACATACTTTTCCTACCTGTAAACATCCGACTTCAACTGTAGATGACCTGGAGCCAGTGGGTTTTTCAACGGATATGTAGTGAGGGCCAGCCAACGAGAGCATACAGATCGCAGTGGTGGGTCGTACAGTTGAAGTCGGAAGTTTACATACAGTTAGGTTTGAGTCATTAAAACTCATTTTTCAACCACTCCACAAATTTCTTGTTAACAAACTATAGTTTTTGCAAGTACTAACTGACCCAAGACAGGGAATTTTTACTAGTACTAAATGTCAGGAATTGTGAAAAACTGAGTTTAAATTTATTTTTTACTGGTCTTTTTATTTTATTTTATTGGTCTTCATCTCGTGGCTCAGTCATTTCATTCGCGATAAATGGAGTTAACCGTGAGTTATGCCGCGTTCAAAACAACTGTCACTGGGGGAAAAATGAAATCGGAATTCCAAGTCGGAAACTCAGGCATCTTTCTAGAGCTGACTTCCCGACCTGAAGTTCACTGACGTCATGATTTAAACTCGTTCCCAGTTGTCTTGAAAGTACCATTAGCATTCCCCGGAGCAGGTTAGATATGAATGCACCTGGCTAAAAGGTGAGCCACTTTCGTATGACCGGTTATCCCAAGTTGGCCAACTCAGAGTTGGCCAAAGTTACCTCGCTAACTCTTCAAACCTGCTTCGTACATAAAACAATATACACTGCTCAAAAAAATAAAGGGAACACTTAAACAACACAATGTAACTCCAAGTCAATCATACTTCTGTGAAATCAAACTGTCCACTTAGGAAGCAACACTGATTGACAATACATTTCACATGCTGTTGTGCAAATGGAATAGACAAAATGTGGAAATTATAGGCAATTAGCAAGACACCCCCAATAAAGGAGTGATTCTGCAGGTGGTGACCACAGACCACTTCTCAGTTCCTATGCTTCCTGGCTGATGTTTTGGTCACTTTTGAATGCTGGCGGTGCTCTCACTCTAGTGGTAGCATGAGACGGAGTCTACAACCCACACAAGTGGCTCAGGTAGTGCAGCTCATCCAGGATGGCACATCAATGCGAGCTGTGGCAAGAAGGTTTGCTGTGTCTGTCAGCGTAGTGTCCAGAGCATGGAGGCGCTACCAGGAGACAAGCCAGTACATCAGGAGACGTGGAGGAGGCCGTAGGAGGGCAACAACCCAGCAGCAGGACCGCTACCTCCGCCTTTGTGCAAGGAGTAGCACTGCCAGAGCCCTGCAAAATGACCTCCAGCAGGCCACAAATGTGCATGTGTCTGCTCAAACGGTCAGAAACAGACTCCATGAGGGTGGTATGAGGGCCCGACGTCCACAGGTGGAGGTTGTGCTTACAGCCCAACACCGTGCAGGACGTTTGGCATTTGCCAGAGAACACCAAGAGTGGCAAATTCGCCACTGGGGCCCTGTGCTCTTCACAGATGAAAGCAGGTTCACACTGAGCACATGAGCACATGTGACAGACGTGACAGAGTCTGGAGACGCCGTGGAGAACGTTCTGCTGCCTGCAACATCCTCCAGCATGACCGTTTTGGCGGTGGGTCAGTCATGGTGTGGGGTGGCATTTCTTTGTGGGGCCGCACAGCCCTCCATGTGCTCGCCAGAGGTAGCCTGACTGCCATTAGGTACCGAGATGAGATCCTAAGAGCCATTGTGAGACCATATGCTGACACATGCACATTTGTGGCTTGCTGGAGGTCATTTTGCAGGGCTCTGGCAGTGCTACTCCTTGCACAAAGGCGGAGGTAGCGGTCCTGCTGCTGGGTTGTTGCCCTCCTACGGCCTCCTCCACGTCTCCTGATGTACTGGCCTGTCTCCTGGTAGCGCCTCCATGCTCTGGACACTACGCTGACAGACACAGCAAACCTTCTTGCCATAGCTCGCATTGATCTGCCATCCTGGATGAGCTGCACTACCTGAGCCACTTGTGTGGGTTGTAGACTCCGTCTCATGCTACCACTAGAGTGAGAGCACCGCCAGCATTCAAAAGTGACCAAAACATCAGCCAGGAAGCATAGGAACTGAGAAGTGGTCTGTGGTCACCACCTGCAGAATCACTACTTTATTGGGGGTGTCTTGCTAATTGCCTATAATTTCCACCTTTTGTCTATTCCATTTGCACAACAGCATGTGACATTTATTGTCAATCAGTGTTGCTTCCTAAGTGGACAGTTTGATTTCACAAAAGTGTGATTGACTTGGAGTTACATTGTGTTGTTTAAGTGTTCCCTTTATTTTTTTGAGCAGTGTATAACATTGTTTTGCAAGATCCATGTAAAACACTGACTTTTCTCTGGGTTTTCAGTTGCTAGGTACCAGTAAGTAGGAACAGCTGAAGAGAGGGCTGCAGAAATAAAAATACGATTGTTTAGAAGAGGTGGACATTGGAGGATGAGATGAGAACCTTCAGCAAGAAGAAAGCAGATACTGCTCTGTGGCCACTCCTTCAACACCACTGCCAACCACAAAATGGACAAACACTGCAAACGGTAAGAGACATTCATTATAAATGTAATCACATTAATCTGTCATCCCTTCAATCCTAATTCACTTTCCACACTCGACTTTATTTCTTCACCCTCAATTTCCATACCTGCTTAGAGATTGACAACCATACATGAGGATTATATATTGTGTCCTGTGAGTATTTATAACCGAACGATGTATAGTTTCATCAAAGTAAAAATATTCTGAGTGCTGTCTATTAATTTGACAGTGGTTACAATTCCCTAGGACCGTTCCTAGCTCTATACCAAAACAATTGGTGGGAACCACATATTATTGTTTTCGTAACAGAATGGAGCTTTAATATGGCATCTAAGGATACTAACCAAAATCGAAACAGATGCTCCAGAAACCTCGTGAGAATTTTTTGGGACAAATATTTTAGATTTCACTGTAAATAAATCAAAACTATTGATTAAAAAAAGCAGAGCTTATGAAATTAATTTATACATTACCAGCTTGTTTACTCATTTGACTCTTACTAATTTGGAACCAATATTAAGGTCTTTAGGCCATTTATTAAATAAATAAAATGTTTCCTTTTAATACTAGAAAAGCCTGGCCTCTTTGGGATCCCCATTCAGGCCAATGAGGGATAATTTTGAATCAACATTCAGTCTAATAAATACATTTTCAGTTTAAAAAATACATTTTCAAAATACTACTTTGGTTGTGTTTATGAAGGTCTTGGGTAACATTATAATACAAAAAAAATTATTTCCAAGAACACAAATACATTTTCATTAGTTTGTTACTGCAGGCTGTCTGTTGCTGGCATGCTCAAGTGTGGAGCGCATGGAACAGTGGTTATTCTTGGAAAAAGTACTATTTTGAGACTGATTTGGCAATGGTAAGTGTTTTGGAAACCTAAGAATCTGCTGTTTCTGATACTGTATAGAAATGAAATCGAAACATCTTATCTGCATGTGACTATGTAGGAGGATTTGAAAAAGTCCCTTTTTGGCGCTCAGGAAAAAATGGCCTCTTAACTGCTTATAACACAAATTCTGTTCGTGATATTGAAATCCTAACAACTTATGACTAATTAAGGAAAAGTTAAGGATGGACGGGGGAATTACTTTAAAAATGTCAGAGATATTATCCCCTTGACCTTTCTTGTGTTAAACACATTTGAGTCTGAAAAAAGTGATGTAACTGTGAACCCAGAATATCTACATTATTTTTGACTACCTATCATAAAAGTAATTTTGGAACATTAAAGTCAATGTCTTGAAGTACTCAACACAAGATTTTACTTGTTTTAAACACACATTTATTTTCTCTAACCCAAATGATTGATACATTTTTTTCTACTTTACTCAGTCTCTTGAAAGGTTCATGAGAAGAAATGATGAATGGACAAAAGACCCATAGACATTAAAACCAGTAGATGGTGATAGCACTGACGTCATCCACGTATTCCTATGGAAAACTCTCGATGGCTGTGCATCATCAGAGATACTTTTGAGGATATGAGAAACCAGAGACACTTTTGAGGAGATGGCAATCTCATATTAACTCCCATTGTTGCCCATGCGTCGTATTGGCTGAGCTGTACATTCAGGGCGATTCTAGGACAAGTAGAACTCTCCGTCAACGAGTGAAATGGAGTCAATTGGGCGCTAGCTCAAAAACCCAACATTAGCATGAATTTTGTAAACAAGACATTGCAAATCTTTTCTGAGATGTAAGATAAATAACTTGTTCTCTGTAATATTGTACAGTTTTGGAATCGTGACATTACGTACTTTCACGGAAAATAGGCAGTTTTCTCGACTCACCCTGACTTTGAGAAGGGATTGGGTGATTAGCTTAGCAGCCACGTGATGCTGCTTAACAATGAGAACGCGATTGTCGACGGTGCTGTGTGGACGTTATATATTGAATTATGTGATTCCTTTCTCTACTATCTCAGGCGTCATGTTGCTAAATGGCACAAAAAAATAGCTAAGAATCATGTTGAAAGTGGCCGTAACAAGCAAAGGATCATGGTCGATGTAGTCATTTTCATCCTGCCTGAGAGTCAACCATAATGGTTGTTTAGCAACACAACCAACGCCTAAGCAACTATGGGGAAAAAACAGACTGGGTTGGCAGTTGGCTTAGATTGTTGAATATGGAAAGCCATTTGGCTCTTTGCGTGTAAAATAAAAACCCATGTCAAATAACACATTACATTTAAGTCAAACACTATTTGATGAGTCAAATAAGGTTTTAATTTTACATGTCAAATAAAAAAGTTGTATTGTTGTGTGCCTAATTTGCACGTGCAAAGCCAAGCGCCAACATTACGATCAGTAGCACTGTCAAAGCTGCTGTAAAAAATAAATAAAAGATTGCAAACAAGCACACTCCTTGGCCACGATGTAGTTACAATACTGCGTTGGTAATAAGTCATAATTTTTTTGACTGAATGGGACAACGTCTGTGTTAGCATTTGAAATAAGATCAGGATCAAACGAGCAGGATCAAAAATGTTAGCAAATATATTTTGATGCAGATGTTATTAGCAACTTTTTGGGGTAGTTAGCTTTAGCTTGGTACCTAGCGAGCACCAATGCAACCAGCCTGTAAACAATGACCAGATGACACTGAAGCCATTTTCAATATTCTTAGTATTGATTTAGGAATCCATGTGACTAAATATTAGCTAGGCAACCACTTGTTGTTCTCCTATTGAAATCGAACTTCAGTTCATTAAAATAACTAGCTAGCTAGATAACGAACTAAACAAGCTAGCTAGCTATTTAACCCTGTTGCCCCAAGTTAACGTTATAAGCAGCTAGCTGGCTTCATCTGGCTAGTGCCGCTTGACCGGACCGGGTTATGTGTTGTGGAATTTGCGGCTCGCCCTTTAAATAAAAGTCCCTCTGAAAGTGATGCAAATGGATACAAATAGTGGAATCATGCCATATTTAGACTAGATAATGCGAAACAAGGTTGGAGTGTTGGAATGTGGAGCAATGAAATGGGGTATCAGTCTACTCAGTACCGAAGTTCTCCTCAGAGTTTTCAGACTCCAAAACATCCATGTTGTATTGTTTTTCCTCTGGAATAGTGTTCAACAAACACATAATAGCTTGACTGGTACAATAAATGTGGATCATTTCACAGTTGTTTCAGAGTCCCGCAATATGAGCTACAACACAAATATTTGTGTAATCTATTCGCAGTTGTTTTCTGTGGGTTTCCATTAGCAGACCAAAACCCAATTTTATTGATCCACAATGTACAGAGCAATATGAATGTCAATACGCACAATAAGCTGACTGAGGAGGTGATTTCTCACAGTCAAAGTCACGCAATAAGAGCTACAATGCTAATATTTGTTTAAACTCTTCACAGTTGTGTTCTGTGGGTGTCACTGAGTAAATTGATACCCCATGTCATTGATCCACAATGCATAGGTAATGGTGTACAGTAGGGATGCACGATATATCGGTGAACATATCGGAATCGGACGTTATTAGCTAAAAATACCAACATCGGTATCGGCCCGATGTCTAGTTTAACGCCTATGTGCAAAACCGATGTCAAAGCTGACGCACATACCTATATAACGTAAGCACATGATGTAATGATGCCATGTACAATTTGGCGCTACACGTGCAACACAGCATTCCTATCCTAGCCCACAATGTCAGCTGTGTAGATCGAACAGTCAAAAAGTCGAGCAGTCATTTGAAAGAGTAAGAACATTTCAGGGAGACAACTCAAAGGTGAAATCCATTAACACCAAGTTAATTTAATTCATTGCCCTTGACAATCAACCGTTCTCTGTCGTGGGTGATGTTGACTTTCGCGACTGGTCGAACACCGGTACATACTACCAAGTCCTCTATTTTTCAGATGTTGCCCTACCGGAGTTACACAGTAACAGCGTCACTGCTATTAGCTTCACAACATAAACGCCGTTTGGGTCTTTGCGTGTCAAAAAAGATACACGTCAAAAAACACAATTTGACAATAACACAATTTGGCTTTAAATAGGGCTTTTAATTTGACACGTCAAATAACACAGTTCTATTATAGAATGTTGTGTGTTCTGAATTTGCACGTGCAAGCCAAGCGTCACCACTACTATCAGTAGCAATGTCAAAGCTGGCAAACAAGCAAATACTGGCCACGAACGATGTGTTTACAATACTGCGTTGGTAATAAAGCATAATTTTTTCGCCCGCTACTTCTGGGGTAGCTAGCTAGCTTTAGCTTGGTACCTAGCTAGCACCAATACAACCAGCCTGAAAACAGTGACCAGTATTTCTGCAGTCATTTTCATTATTCTTAGCAATGATTCAGGAATCCTTGTGAGTAAGTATTAGCTAGGTAGCCAGTTGTTGTTCGCATAATGAAATTAAACTTCAGTTCATGAAAATAAATAGCTAGGCAGCTACTTAACACTGTTGCCCAAAGCTAGCGTCATCTGGCTAGTGATGCTCGACCGGACCTGGTTATATGCTGTGAAGCTAGCCACAATAAGGATTAGGCACAATAGTGTAATTTGAGGTTTACCTTCAAAATAAAAGTACCTCTTTGAAAGTGATGCAGAAGGTAACAATTGGTGGATTCATGCCATATTTAGACGAGATAATGTTAAACAAGGTTGGAATGTGAAGCAATGAAATGGGGTATCAGTTTTCTCGGTTACACCCACAGAACACAACTCTGAAGAGTTTATGCAAATACACTACCGGTCAAAAGTTTTAGAACACCTACTCATTCAAGGGTTTTTCTTTATTTTTAAAAATATTTTCTACATTGTAGAATAATAGTGAAGACATCACAACTATGAAATAACAGACATGGAATCATGTAGTAACCAAAAAATGTTAAACAAATCAAAATATATTTCATATTTGAGATTCTTTAAAAAGCCACTTATTGTGGCCTTGATGACAGCGTTGCACACTTGGCATTCTCTCAACCAGCTTCATGAAGTAGTCTCCTGGAATGCATTTCAATTAACAGGTGTGCTTTCTTAAAAGTTAATTTGTGGAGTTTCTTTCCTTCTTAATGCATTTGAGCCAATCAGTTGTGTTCTGACAAGGTAGGGGGGGTATACAGAAGATAGCCCTATTTGGTAAAAGACCAAGTACATATTATGGCAATAACAGCTCAAATAAGCAAAGAGAAATGACAGTCCATCATTTTTTAAAGACATGAAGGTCAGTCAATACTGAACATTTCAAGAAGTTTCTTCAAGTGCAGTTGCAAAAAGCATCAAGCGCTATGATGAAACTGGGGCGGCAGGTAGCCTAGTGGTTAGAGCCTTGGACTAACCGAAAGGTTGCAAGATCGAATCCCTGAGCTGACAAGGTAAAAATCTGGCGTTCTGCCCCTGAACAAGGCAGTTAACCCACTGTTCTTAGGCCGTCATTGAAAATAAGAATTTGTTCTTAACTGACTTGCCTAGTAAAATAAAAACGGGCTCTCATGAGGACTGCCACAGGAATGGAAGACCAAGAGTTACCTCTGATGCAGAGGATACGTTCATTAGAGTTACCAGCCTCAGAAATTGCAGCCCAAATAAATGCTTCACAGAGTCAGCATCTTTCATGTCATACCATGGCATTTACACATAAAACAAGGAGGATGTTCCTTATCGTGGATGTAATGGCATGTTCAATAGAACAGATTCAATGAAACTAGAACACCTTTCAGCGTCATAGTAGAAGTCAGGGAAATGTCAGGGAGTGAGTCAACTCTTAAATTATCTTGCCATCTTATATTATGAAATCTAATGACAAACCAAACCAGTTTTAAATCAACCAGTACTGTTTAGGGTGTGTCTAGTTATTTATTGGCGGTTGGCAATGCCTAAGACGACAATAAATAATCAGAAACTTGAAATCACATTTCACATATCCAAATAGTGTTGTGTAAGGGTAAGTTGTACAATTCACATCTGATAAATACAAGTTAGGATTCGTTACGATTGGGTCACTGCAAATCGTTAGTTGGGATGTGTGCAAAAAGTATATCATTGGTCAAAACACTGACACACTGACTGGGGATGTTGCTCTTCGCAAGATGACACGTTTTCTCTAAATGAATACATTTCTACCTGTACATATGTTTTGTTACTGTCGCAAGTAGCCATCCTATAAGCAGGAAGGAGTTCTATAGAAATAATTTGCACCAGGCAAATTTTTATAGTACGATAGTATAAATAAAGGTTGTAAATACACCTGGCTGGCTAAGTTTTCGGAAATATCCTGTATATATCCAATATTTGTATTCATTCTGACTCTAATTCTGGTTAGGCTAAAGTTGTAAAAACAATAAAGGGCTTTTTACAATGCTGAGACAAACAGAGCCAAGCTCTACTGAGCTGTCATCCACTAGTTGCTGGAACCATGCTGGAAAGGACAATGTTACAAGAAAATATCCAAGCCAGCACTGTATGGTTCAATAGTGTGAAAGAGTATACGTTAACACAGCAACTTACCTCACCACCTTGATTAAGTGGTAGACAATTCTTATGAATCATCTTAAAGTGGCTTAGCAATGAATTGATCAATGAAACACTGCATTTTACAATGCCTCACCAGCCTGGAAAGCTTTCAACACTAATATGTTCTGGGTTTGTCATCAACATATTTCACACATTCGACGTCATATGCAGAGGTGTCTCTACATGTCTGGGTGTTATGTGTAATTAAGACAGTCAGACAGACGCACACCAGAATAGAAAGGGCGGTTATTTAGGAACATTCCAACTCAAGGTGTCTTTAAAAAAAGGCACTCCCTTCCCCAACGTCAAAATATCTTCACAAGACCCTCCCCTTGTATTGTAAAAAAAAATTGCACACCCTCCGTCCTCATAGAATTAACTCAAAATAATTTTTAACGATAACTGTAGCTAGCGACCCTGTGTTTCTAAACATGGATATCAACTTTGCCACTTCAGCATGTTTTTGTGGCACAGTAGATGCCATGCAGGGCTATGGGCCAGAAGGTTGAGGGTTCGCCGACCACCACGGACTCTACAAACTCATACAAATTAACATTTCTCATCCATAGTTACAGTCAAGTTCACTCAAAGAACACTTACACAATATTAGTGCCTTTATAGAAAGAGTAAACATACTGATCATCTGGTTTTACAAAACTTGCTTTCTAGGATAGAGAAAATATTTCAAAATATTCGAATGAACACCCTTATTTTAAATACCGGTACTGGGGTGGGGAGGTCATCCAAAATACAGGAGGGTTGTCCAACTTTTTTGTTTATTTTTGCTTTTGGGAGGGTTGTGTGTTTTTTTTATTGGGAAAAGGGGAGGGTAGTGCATTTGTCCCCCCCCCTGGTTTACATTCGCTTTTTTTGCAGGATTAACTATATAATGTCTTCTATCTTAGCCACATTTCCTCATCTGCTTGCATACCCCTCCCCTATATCAAGGTGTTTTGGTACTTCCCTTAAGCACTACACTTTTCCTCATGCTAACTTTTACTATACCACTGGTCAGTATAGCCTACCAGTATATCCTGCCCTACATCCACATGAATCCACAATAAGAAATATGAATAGCTGATAGGCAGCAGAGAGGCCAGTTGCATCATTGCGCATGAAAGAACAGTGAAGACATGAAACACGCAGCTCAAAAAGTTCCCCTATTGATCATGTTTAGGGACAATATCCTACCTAGACTAGCCTACAACACCTCAATGCAATGAATAATTGCATTATTGTTTTCAACTGAGTACAAAATTCTACTCTAGGCTGCTTTGAAAATGTCATTTGAATAACGGCGCAAAAGCCCTGTTTCATTTAATTTGGATCAGTTGTAGGTCTACTCTCGACGGTGTAGAAGTTCTAGAAAAATAGAGTAGCAGGCCAGTCTGGCTTTTTATTTCTGATACTGAGATGTGGTCTGTTGCTGATCATCATTCTGCCAAGTCTTCGTACAATAGTGTGGCCACATGCTCCCGGCAGGCCCAGTTATTCAGGAAAGCTTAACATGAGCTCTGCTTAGTCTTCAATCCGAGCGGCTATTCCTCGCACACCTAGAACCTAACGTATCAATATAGCCTAAATATTGGTCATTTAACTTTGAAAAGGTATTACCTTTATGTGCCATGAACACAACCAGTCACAGTGTTTTAATCTGATTAGGCTACTTCAAAAGTCTCCTGTAGGCATGTGCATGGTCGTCCAAATTATCATTCCAGCATCTTCAAAATGGCTTCACATTAACCAGGTTTCCATCCAAATCAAATCTAATTGTATTTGTCACATGCGCCGAATAGTGAAATGCTTACTTACATGCCCTTAACCAACAATGCAGTTTTAAGAAAAATAAATGTTAAGTAAAAAATAGATAAAAATAACAAATAGTTCAAGAGCAGCAGTAAAATAACAGTAGCGAGGCTATATACAGGGGGTACCGGTACAGAGTCAATGTATGGGGGCACAGGTTAATTGAGGTAATATGTACATGTAGGTAGAGTTAAAGTGACTATGCACAGATAATAACCAGAGAGTAGCAGCAGTGTAAAACGAGGGGAGGGGGATATAGAGGTCTGGTATAGAGGTCCTGGATGGCAGGAAGCTTGGCCCTAGTGATGTACTGGGCCGTACACACTACCCTCTGTAATGATGCAACCAGTCAGGATGCTCTCGATGGCGCAGCTGTAGAACTTTTTGAGGATCTGTTGACCCATGGGGGAATAGTCTTTGTCGTGCCCTCTTCATGACTGTCTTGGTGTGTTTGGACAATGATAGATTGTTGGTGATGTGGACACCAAGGAAATTGAAGCGCTCAACCTGCTCCACTACAGCCCTGTCTATGAGAATGGGGGCGTGTTCGGTCCTCCTTTTCCTGTAGTCCACAGTCATCTCCTTTGTCTTGAACACTTTGAGGGAGAGGTTGTTATCCTGGCACCACAGGAACAGGTCTCTGACCTCCTCCCTATAGGCTGTCTCATCGTTGTCGGTGATCAGGCCTACAACTGTTGTGTCATCAGCAAAATTAATGATGGTGTTGGAGTCGTGCCTGGCTATGAAGTGATGACTGAACAGGGAGTACAGGAGGGGACTGATCACACACCCCTGAGGGGCCCACGTGTTGAGGATCAGCATGGCAGATGTATTGTTACCTACTCTTACCACCTGGGGGCCGCCCATCAGGAAGTCCAGGATCCAGTTGCAGAGGGAGGTGTTTAGTCCCAGGGTCCTATGGTATTGAACGCTGAGTTGTAGTCAATGAATAGCATTCTCACGTAGGTGTTCCTTTTGTCCAGGTGGGAAAGAGCAGTGGGGAATGCAATAGAGATTGCATCATCTGTGGATCTGTTGGGGCGGTATGCAAATTGGAGTGGGTCTAGGATTTCTGGGATAATGGTGTTGATGTGAGCCATGACCAGCCTTCCAAAGCACGTCATGGCTACAGACATGAGTGCTACGGGTCGGTAGTCATTTAGGAAGGTTATGTTAGTGTTCTTGGGCACAGGGACTATAGTTGTCTGCTTGAAACATGTTGGTATTACAGACTCAGTCAGGGACAGTTTGAAAATGTCAGTAAAGACACTTGCCAGTAGGTCAGCGCATGCTCGGAGTACACGTCCTGGTAATCCGTCTGGCCCCGCAGCCTTGTGATTGTTGACCTGTTAAAAGGTCTTACTCACATCGGCTACGGTGAGAGTGATCACACAGTCGTTCGGAACAGCTGATGC
The DNA here is from genome assembly GCF_045679555.1 of Salvelinus alpinus. Lineage (NCBI taxonomy): Eukaryota > Metazoa > Chordata > Actinopteri > Salmoniformes > Salmonidae > Salvelinus > Salvelinus alpinus. Next base: position 35,236,876 of record NC_092114.1, read on the forward strand.
TAACATGCATGCTTCAGTGTTGCTTGCCTCGAAGTGAGCATAGAAGTAATTTAGCTCGTCTGTTAGGCTCGTGTCAATGGGCAGCTCGCGGCTGTGCGAGCTGTGCTTCCCTTTTTATGAGAGTAAAGTACGTTAAAAAAAATGTCAGGACAGGCCTGATGATAACAGCCATTTTGTCTAGGTAAACTTACCAAATGTCGACAAAATAAAATAGGCTGGACAAGGTGGGATATTTTTGTGTCGGTCAAATTAATAATGCGAGAAATGTTGGTGGAAAATGCTTTTCAAGTAAACTTGGATTCATGTGATGATATGTTGTGTGGTTCTCCCAATACAACTCGGGAAAGCATGCAGTTTATTAGGCTACAAATTAAATAAGTTATGATAAACTTCAGTGTGGTGAAAGTGATGATTGATGCTGCAGTTGGACCTCGAAGCCAGCTCCACTGCATTTTTTTCGTTGTTCCCCTCTAATCAGGGACTGATTTAGGGACACCAGGTGTGTGCACTTAATTATCAGGTAGAACAGAAAACCAGCAGGCTCTGGACCTCGTAGAGTAAAAGTTGAATACCCCTGATGTAGGCTATACCCACAATGTATCTGCTAGCTGTTAGCTAGAGCACACGTGCCAATACAAGAGTGGGCACATTCGCTACACAGTGCATTCAGAAAGTATTCAGACCCCTTGACTTTTTCCACATTTCGTTACATTACAGACTTCTTCTAGAATGTATTTAATTATTTTTTCCCTCATCAGTCTACACAATCTACCCATAATAACAAAGCAAAAACAGGTTTTTAGAACCTTTTGCTAATTTATAAAAAATAAAAACCACATTTACACAAGTATTCAGACCCTTTACTCAGTACTTTGTTAAAGCACCTTTGGCAGCGATTACAGCCTCAAGTCTTCTTGAATATGGTTCTACAAGCTTGGCACATTTGTATTTGGGGAGTTTCTCCCATTCTTTTCTGAGTGCCCAGTTCCCAGTTGTTTTGAATGTGGAAATAGTGACGGCGTCAGCATCACTGGCTACTGACCTATTAAAAATTAGTGTGTTCTTCAAACATGTCAGGGAACTGTCTTATGTGGGACACCGAATGAAGGGATGACGACTAACGTCTACCACCAGAAATAAATGCTAATAGGTACTGTATCTGTATTGGTTTGAAAGACAATTATAATATTTGCACATTGTTGTATTAGCAGAACAATAAGGATGGTTTATTCTACATGGAACCGTTGCACTTGAAAGTTATCAAAACACTTTGTTTAGAATATCTACATAAGTTCAGCAATTTGCACTTTTCTCTTATTACTTTGTAGGCTACTGCTGGACCCATGGCTTGAGGCAAACTCTGTCATATCCAGGATGAAGTGTCATGCCCTCCACCCCTCCTGCCACCTGACTGCACCTGTACGTACACGACAGAACCTCACCCAGAGACCTGTGATTGTCAGTATGTGGTTAGACAGCCAAATCCTTAGAAAATACCATAGAAATAGAATTGAATGCCATGCTATTTCTGGGACAGCTGAAGAACAAGGAGCATACAAATCTATCTGTTGTTCTCCTCTACACACAACTTATTTGTATTTTTGCTAGGTAGAGTGTAGGCATACTGTCTTTATAAGCACATCAATATTACAGCAGAAAATGTTTTGTCTTTACATGAAATTATAAAACTTCAAGTTGCAAGCTACTTTCATAGCAAGGTGTTGTAGAACGAGTGTCTCATGAAACACATTGCAGACAATGGTAAAACATGTGTATACTTTAAATGCATACATTCAACAGCTGATGATACCAAAATGAACAAATGGCCTGGAAATCACGCATTAGATGCCTTCACAGTATGAATAATAATTAGTATGTTGATTTTCATTGCTTACTGCATATGCTTTTACTGAACAGTACGTTCTAAATAATATGTAGTACGATTAGTACACAGAAGTATGTACTTTTAGTAAGTAGTAGGCAATACAGATATTGGACACGGACCATGCCTCGGGATTTAATGAATGTGAAATGTCATATGAATATAAATATATTCTTTCCCAGCACTGTCTCTAAGTAGGTTGGTATACAATGAGTCTTAAATCTGGTCACACCCTAAAAAGTCACACCCTCGAATATAAACGTACTCTCTAAAACTTGTTGTGTTTGCACCTAGCAAGTACAACGGAAATGCACAGACATTACATCCATATAAACAGTCCTTATTAGTCAAGAAGGCTCTGATAGTAACAATTAGACATGTTGAGTCAGGGATCACTGTCAGGGTTGTACAGGTTCACAAGTGATACTCACATGTTGAAAGAAACTCGCCCAAATTGCTTATCTAAATATTTTGGGTAACACTTTGTGAATGTTAAAGGTGCCATAACAACCTAATATTTAAAAATAATTCAAACGATACCAGAATAAGTAATTTTTTTATTACAGTATTTAGCAGCAGTATTGTTGCTGGTGTTGCTGACAGGATTAGTCCTGTGCACCACAAGGCTGTATTAGACTCTGCTGAGCTAAAGCCAAGGCATAAGCTTCTGGCTCAATGGGTGTTAGGCCGGGTATCTGTAAAGCACCTCCTGATCACCTCTGATGTAAAAAGGGCTTTATAAAAGAAACAATTGCTCTGACCTGAGTTCAAATAGTATTGAGCCTGTCTGGAGTGGAGTGCCAGAAAGATGTGGTTTGCTCTTTTGGGACTATTACAGTGGTCCCATTGTGCCAGGCAAGCTCAATCATCGACCACAGCTAGTTAGAGTATTTAGAATATACTATTTATCCAGGTCTGGTTCCAACCCCTTCTGCCACTGTGTCCTTGAGCAAGGCACATAAACCCCTGAACTGCTACCTGGGTACTGCTCTGAGGCTTACCTGATGCTCCCAGACTGTTGCGTGAATAGTATGTCAGAGGGTTGGGTACTGTGACAGGTGGAATACACATTTTAGTTGTACTGATAAACAAGGCAACATTAAACATGTCCTCCAACTAATAAATGTAAGATATTGTGTGTGACCGCATTTTATCCAATATATTGACCAGATACTCAAGTGGTCGCTCTAACAATGAAAATACATGTGTTCAAAATAGAAGGCAGTTAGCCTGGGTACCAGTCCAGGGCTTGACATTCAGGTAATTTCACTTGTGAGTGATTTTCATGTGTCATTTGCATAATAAAATCACATAATAAAATCATGGGATTTTTACAGTGTTTATAAATACAGGGTAATTGTGTGAATTTTACAGAGAGTAGAGGCCTAATGTTTATGAATTAAAATGGCCAACGTGCTTCCCGTGGATACTTTTTTATTGTCATGCCAGATACTCAAGGTTGTGACCTGGTCCGTGTACATCTTAGACAATGGTGTTCTGATGTAAAACGGAAACGTCAGCAACGTGAAAAAGGCACGTTTTTCTTTCCTTTTCAAATTTTTATTTTATTTTTTACATAAAACACATTGGTTGTTGTTATCTCGCTTTTTGCAGATGAACAAAAAAGTCGAGATTCTCGAGATGCAGCAGTGTGTATGAAGACTCTCCGGTGACAGTGTCCGAGGGGTTGGCTGAGAGAGTTTTTAAGGTGACTGTGGAGAGGGCCAGAGCGGGGAGCAACCCTTATAGTGCATGCACACAGCCATGGAGCTATTGAGAACACTCCCTGTGGTACAGCCGTTACTGGTAAGACGGGGAGAAAGAAGGGATGAGGGAGGAGATGTGTGTAGGTGGTGAGGAGGCGGAACATGTCGTACTCTCTGTCCTGAAGAGGTTAGTGTGCGAGGGCGCTAACCTGCTACTCTCCCTCTGCTCCCTCTGAGGAAGAACATCCCGGAAAACATTACCTTCCTCTCCTTTTTGTGTGTTGTGTGTGTGTCCAGTTGTTTTAGTCTACTCATAAAAGTGTGTTTGTCTTTCAAGAAATTCCACAAATGAACTTTTAACAAGGCACACCTACCTCATGAAGCTGGTTGAGAGAATGCTAAGAGTGTGCAAAGCTGTCATCAAGGCAAAGGGCGGATACTTCGAAGAATCTCAAGTATAAAGTATATCTAGATTTGTTTAACACTTTTTTGGTTACTACGTGATTCCATATGTGTTTTTTCATAGTTTTGATGTCTTCACTATTATTCTACAATGTAAAACATTGTAAAAATAAAGTAAAACCCTTGAATGAGTAGGTGTCTCCAAACTTTAGACCGGTACTGAATGTGTATGTATGTATGTACGTATGTACAGTATATGTCTATATACAGTGCATTTGGAAGGTATTCAGACCCCTCAACTGTTTCTATATTTTGTTACGTTACAGCCTTATTCTAAAATTGATTAAATAGTTTTTTCCCTCATCAATCTACACACAATACCCCATAATGACAAAGCAAAAATACATTTTTTGAAATTTTATAAAACCTCCAAAATGGATAGCACATTTACATAAGTATTCAGATCCTTCACTCGGTACTTTATTGAAGCACCTTTTGCAGTGATTCCAGCCTCGAGTCGTCTTGGGTATGATACTACAAACTTGGCACACCTGTATTTGGGGAGTTTCTCCCATTCTTCTCTGCAGATCCTCTCAAGCTCTGTTAGGTTGGATGGGGTGCGTTGCTGCACAGCTATTTTCAGGTCTCCAGAGATGTTTGATCGGGTTCAAGTCCGGGCTCTGGCTGGGCCACTCAAGGACATTCAGAGACTTGTCCCGAAGCCACTCCTGCGTTGTCTTGGCTGTGTGCTTAGGTGATCTTTTGCCCCAGTCTGAGGTCCTATTTGATCTGGAGCAGGTTTTCATCAAGGATCTCTCTCTAAGTCTCTCTATAAGTTCCTGTTGAACACATCTTATTGAACGCGGAATGAGGGAGAGCTTGGTTTGTTGTTTTGAAAGTGTATTGGAAAGTTTCTTAGTAGCTAGCTAACTTTTTAGTTTGTATCATTAGATATTGCTGTACTGCCGGAACTAGAAGCACAAGCATTTCGCTAAACTCGCAATAACATCTGCTAACCATGTGTATGTGACCAAGAACATTTGATTTGATTAGATTTTTTACTGTTAGAGTTCAGTGCAGCCTTTGATATTGTAATCTGTTGTTGAAAAAATTTATCTGTGGCTTTTCAACCCTTGCCATATCATGGATTCAGAGCTATCTATCTAATAGATCTCAATGGGTTTTCTTTAATGTAAGCTTCTCTAATGTCAAACATGTGAAGTGTGGTGTACCGCAGGGCAGCTCTCTAGAACCTCTACTCTTTTCTATTTTTACCAATGACCTGCCACTGGCATTAAACAAAGCATGTGTGTCCATGTATGCTGATGATTCAACCATATACCCATCAGAAACCACAACTAATGAAGTCACTGAAACCCTTAGCAAAGAGTTGCAGTCTGTTTTGGAATGGGTGGCCAGTAATAAACTGGTGCTGAACATCTCTAAAAATAAGATCATTGTAATTGGTACAAATCATTCCTTAAGTTCTAGACTTCAGCTGAATCTAGTAATGAATGGGGTGGCAGTTGAACATGTTGAGGTGACTAAATTACTTGGTGTTACATTTAGATTGTAAACTGTCATGGTCAAAACATATAGATTCAATGGTTGTAAATATGGGGAGAGATCTGTCCATAATAAAGAGATGCTCTGCATTTTTGACACCACACTCCAAAAAGCAAGTTCTGCAGGCTAGTTTTGTCTTATCTTGATTATTGTCCAGTCGTGTGGCCGAGTGCTGCAAGGAAAGACCTAGTTAAGCTGCAGCTGGCCCAGAACAGAGCGACACGTCTTGCTCTTCATTGTAATCAGAAAGCCTGATATAAATACTATGCATGCCATTCTCTCTTGGCTAAGAGTTAAGGAGAGACAGACTACATCACTTATTTTTATAAGAAATATTAGTCCCAAATTGTTTGCATAGTCAACTTGCACACAGCTCTGACACACACACTTACCCCACCAGACATGCCACCAGTGGTCTTTTCACAGTCCCCAAATACAGAACAAATTCAAGAAAGTGTACAGTATTATAAAGAGCCATTATTGCATGGAACTTCGTTCCATCTCATATTACTCAAGTGAACAGCAAACCTGTTTTTAAAAAACAGATAACGTAACACCCACGGCACAACGCCTCTCCCCTATTTGACCTCGATAGTTAGTGTGTATGTATTGGTATTGATATGTAGGCTATGTGTGCCTTTTTACATTATAAAAAAATTAATGTAGTTCTGTCCTTGACCTGTTCTTGTCTATTAATGTTCTATATTATGTCATGTTTTGTGTGGACCCCAAGAAGAGTAGCTGCGGCTTTTGCAACAGCTAAAGGGGATCCTAATGAAATACCAAAATACTACAAAATAATCTTGTTTCCCATGGTCTGAGAGTCCTTTAGGTGTCTTTTGGCAAACTCCAAGCGGGCTGTCATGTGCCTTTTACTGAGGAGTGGCTTCCGTCTGGCCACTCTACCATAAAGGCCTGATTGGTGGAGTGCTGCAGAGATGATTGTCCTTCTGGAAGGTTCTCCCATCTCCACAGAGGAACTCTGGAGCTCTGGAACCATCGGGTTCCTGGTCACCTCCCTGATCAAGGCCCTTCTCCCCTTATTGCTCAGTTTGGCTGGGTGGCCAGCTCTAGGAAAAGTCTTAGTGGTTCCAAACTTCTTCCCTTAAAGAAAGATGGAAGACACTGTGTTCTTGGGGACCTTCAATGCTGCAGAAATGTTTTGGTACCCTTCCTCAGATCTGTGTCTCGACTAAATCATGTCATGGAGCTCTACAAACAATTCATTTGAACTCATGGCTTGGTTTTTGCTCTGACATGCACTGTCAACAGTGGGACCTTATAGACAGGTGTGTGCCTTTCCAAATCATGTCCAATCAATTGAATTTATCACAGGTGGACTCCAATCAAGTTGTAGAAACATCAAGGATGATCAATTTCGAGTCTAATAGCAAAGGGTCTGAATACTTAAACTGTTTTCGCCTTGTCATTATGGGGTATTGTGTTTAGATTGATGAGGATTTTTTTATTTAATCAATTTTAGAATAAAGCTTTAACATAACATAATGTGAAAAAAGTCAAGGGGTCTGACTACTTTCCTAATGCATTGTATACATTCTGAACAAAATGATAAATGCAACATGTAAAGTGTTGGTACCATGTTTAAAATGAATGAGCTGCAATTAAAGATCCCAGAAATGTTCTATACACACAAAAGCTTATTTCACTCAAATTTTGTGCACAAATTTGTTTACTTACCTTTTAGTGAGCATTTCTCCTTTGCCAAGATAATCCATCCACCTGACAGGTGTGGCATATCAAGAAGCTGATTAAACAGACTGATCATTATCACAGGTGCACCTTGTGCTGGGGAAAATTAAAGGCCACTCTAAAATATGCAGTGTTGTCACACAACACAATGCCACAGATGTCAAGTTTTGAGGGAGCGTGCAATTGGCATGCTGACTGCAGGAACATCCACCAGAACTGTTTCCAGAGAATTTAATGTTCATTTCTCTACCTTAAGCAACCTCCACCATCGTTTTAGAGTTTGCATACTCACCAGACATGTTACCCATCGAGCTTGTTTGTGATGCTCTGGATCGTCGTGTACGACAGCGTCTTCCAGTTCCCGTCAGTATCCAGCTACTTCACACTGCCATTGAATAGAAGTGGGACAACATTCCACAGGCCACAAGCAACAGCCTGTTCAACTCTATGTGAAGGAGATGTATTGCGCAAATGGTGGTCACACCAGATACTGACTGGTTTTCTGATCCACACCGCTACCTTTTTTTAAGGTATCTGTGGCCAACAGATGCATATCTGTATTCACAGTCATGTGAAATCCATAGATTAGGGCCTAATGATTTTATTTCAATGAACTGATTTCCTTATATGAACTGTGTAACTCAGTAAAATATTTGAAATTGTTGCATGTTGCGTTTATATTTTTGTACAGTGTATATTATTCTTATTAACACAAGTTCAACTCACTATAAAATTAGAAATCTGGAAATCCGTTGTTGGGTTCACCATGTGGGGTCATTGTGACCCTCAATCATAGTTAGCAGCTGATTACAAAATACCTTGACATCTCTTTTGTTAGAGATTCATAAACTGAATCTACCTTCAAAAGAAACAGCTACATTATGTTAGTTCAAATATATTGGAATTAGCAGGTATGTGAGTGTAGGACTGTTAAATAAAACAGGCTGAGTGATCACATTCGGCCACTGACCAAATAAAATGAATGGCTCAAAAGTTAATTAAATTAAGTGTAATTAAGCAAGTTTTGGGCTATAGAAAATCTTGAAAAATGTTTGTCACCTGTCCAGTTTTCAATACAAGAAGGTCAGTAACTGGGGAACTAACAATTGTAATTATACTCTCAAAGAGATTCATCTACCCATCTTTTGTCCCTCCCTTTTTCACATTATCTTTTGACCCTCCCACAAGTTTTCTTCAGAAAACCTAGCCAGTTTTCTTTCACCTGATCGGTGAAACTCCAGTATCTTTGAGAAAAAACAAAAGCAATATTATCTATATACTGTATATTATTATATAACAAAGCAGTCACCCCACCACTTTAGTAAAAAGCTGGGGAATGAGGCTGAATAAATGTAACCACTCTCAAATTCATGGATGCAAGAAATGACCATCGATGAGGTAAAAATGATGAGGACCAAGGCAGTCTTCAAAATATTGAAATGCCTTTATTGTAGTGTAGTTTCATGTTCAGTAGAACAAATAAAAAAAATACTTGGAACACCATCATTATAGCATTTGTCAGGCAGAGATACAAGTCTTTAAATAAACATGCAATCTTCTGATATGTAATATTATAACAAACCAAACCAGTGTTCAATCAACCATGATTATAAAGGCTTTGGCTAGTCACAGAATTAGTCATCTGTGGACAGCAACACTGTTAAGAGAATTTTGTTCTCAATGTTCATAAACTGAACTTCAATTAAACTACTCTGTCTGTTACTAAGAATTTGTAAGGTTCTTATTGAAATGAAACAGACAGAGGCCAGTCTACAATAGTCAGCAAAGTTTATTTACGAGAGCTCTGCTGTGCATATACAGAAACGTTCCTTTTATAATATTCTCTTAACCTACGCACATACATACACACTAATATTCAAAGTTTATTACCACTCAGCTGACCGTTCCAGTCCCCCCCAGATACGGGAAATCTGGAGGGGCTCTCCCTGTCCTATCTTATCTCCCCAGAGTTATAGCCGGGTCAGTTCAAACATAGTTTAATGATCCACTTTGATTTCTTTAGGCACACACATACATTCCTCTCTTCTCATGTACATGCTACATAACCTCTTTATTATGAACTAACATTATTTATCAATATAGAAAAACAGGGTAAATTCAGTTAGTTATAGTTCTACGTTAAATGTATACGTCATTATTCATAAAAATCAGAACAAACACCTAAGACAACAGAAAATGATCAGAAACATGAAATCACAGTTCACATATCCAAATAGTGCTAGGAGTAAGTGTAAGAGTAGGTTGTACAATTCACATCTGATAAATATAAATTGTTGTGGATTGTTACAATTGGGGTTCCTGCAATATGTTTGGTTCGGAGTTCAACATAGGGTGGCGGTCTCAAAATGGTCTCTCAATAGCCATGTTGTAGGACTCACATGTCATGTTCCTGACCTTATTTCCTTTGTTCAGTCTTTGTTTAGTTGGTCAGGACGTGAGCTGGGTGGGCATTCTATGTTATGTGTTTCTATGTTTGGTTTAGGGTTGTCTGATTTGCCTGATATGGTTCTCAATCAGAGGCAGGTGTTTTACGTTGTCTCTGATTGGGAACCATATTTAGGTAGGCTGTGCTCACTGTTTGTTTGTGGGTGATTGTTCCTGTTCGTGCGTTCATTGTTTTTTCATTGTTCACTTGTTCAGGACTGTAGCGTCGTTGGTTTCGTTTTGTTTATTGTTTTGTTCGTCTAGAAAAGTATTCTAATAAATATGGATACATACCACGCTGCGTTTTGGTCCTCCTCTCCTTCAACCAACGACGAGAGTCGTTACATCACAACCCTAGGTTGTCCCCTGTCCTGGGGAAATGTAACCACTCAAATTCATAGACTGTTATGGATGCAATAATTTATATTTACCAATCCCGGATTGTCCATTTAAAGACTCTGCCCAATCACTTTTTTAATACATATTTTTATATTATACTCGCAAACAGATTTACCTGCCCATATTTTGTCCCTCCCAATTTTTTTTGTCAGAACACCTAACCAGTTTTCTTTCACCTGACCAGTTTTCAATACCACGTCAGTATCTTGGGAAAAAACAATAACAGTATTATCCACAAGACCTTTCACATGCATTCACCCGCCCATCCATTGTCCCTCCCTTTTTTCATAATATTTATCTTATATTTTGTGCCTCCCAAAATATTTACGTCACTTGAAAGGTGAAGAATTTGTGGCATCAAAACAGCCCGAGAGTAATATAAATAGAAACTAGAAATACATTGGCATGACAGTATACAAATGAACAGTTCAATTGTAAGCTTGAAATGGCAAACACAACTACACGGATAATAACATTTTAGAGCGGATAGAAGCTAGATATTGTGATTGCTTATTGTCATTGACCAATTCCTTCCTCAATTGATATTTGGAGAAATTACAGAAATAAGGAGACTGGCAGTAAAGTGTTTTCTGTAGGTAAGTAATGACCTTTACTGTATAATGTAATCTATACATGGAAAAGCTTTGATTTGTTAACATATTTTATTTGCACACAGTAAAAAATGTCACATGAGGAAGAGAAACCCAAAATGGGCTTTTAAGAAAGGATACAAGTCCTAAATGGATAATGTAAATAAATAACATTGAAACTATGAAGATTATGGGTATTATGTATGTGTTATATATGAAAACCCATCCACTTTGATGAACGACAACTATTACTGTCACAGAATATATATAGGATTCAGAATTTCTGGCAGACCGTTTGGAAACTTTTCCTCTTTTATGAAGTAACGGTTACATGATTTAAGTGATATACATTCATCAGTATAATGGATGGATGTGGATTCCTTTCAAAATAATGAAGTAAGCTTACAGTATTGTTACGTGTGAGAGGATATTAAGCATAATTATTTATCCTCCTGTCTTCTTTATACAATAACAATAACATGTAGCCAAGTCCTGTGCTGTCATAATGAATGACACAAACATGCCTCCCATCTAAATCTACCACCTTTCCTTTTGAAGAATATAGACATTGGATTTATGAGCTTCATGATAGCCAAGTTTAAATACATATGTTTTTTAAGCAGTAAAAGGCTGATTTCTCTTGACAAAATGCAACCCTAATGTAGATTTCACTGTATTATTTGATGTATTATGTGTTATATTTGGGAAAACACTCCACTTTTGATGAACTGCACCTATTACTGTATCAGAATATGTATTGGTTTCAGAGTGAATTGCACTAGGGTGTATAAATCCATTTTTACAGCAGCCTACTATACAAAAATTATATAATTTTTTTTGAGATCTTTATACCTCTTGATCTGGCACACCTAAATGAGTTCAAGTGCACACGTTTCCTTACCAAGTTACACATTAAGTTTAACTTGAATGGAGTCCACCATTGCACATTAATAGTGGTTCATAAGAACAGTCAATAAAATGTATATTTTTCTTTCTGTTCAGAAAACAACTGCATCAACTGGGTTCAAAATGAAGGCACAGAAAGTGACAGCTACTTTCACCATGGGTATGTAGTACACTGAATTTCATGTTTTACTAAATGCTAACTTCATGTCAACTAGTGTATTAATCCTAAATCAAAATGTAAATTATCAAAAAGGCAGGATGGTGACATAAAATGTAATTATACTAATGAGCAATGATGTATTTTCTTTTGCATATGATGTTACAATGCATATGATTTTTTTCAAAATATGTGTCTATTTTGACATTTAGTGTGGGAAATTTTAAAGGTTGTCTAATCTACTGTCAAATGTCACACCTCGATTTAAATACATACATATTTAAAGGGAAAATTACTAAAGTGTAAGAGGTAAACATAATCACACTGCTACATATTACTTCAATTATATTAACACACTACTTACTGTAATGAAAAATGTGATATCTTGTCAACAAACAAAAAATACAACTCAAGTGTGTTAATCTCAGTAAGGTATTATACAGTGCCTTCAGAAAGTATTCACACCCTTTCACTTTTTCCATATGTTGTTGAATTCCAGCCTGAATTTAGAATGGATTTTTATGTCATTGGCCTACACTCAATACCCGATAATGTCAAAGTGGAGTCATGTTTTTCAATTTTTTTAAACAAATTAATAAAAAATGAAAAGCTGAAATGTCTTGAGTTCATAAGTATTCAACCCCTTTCGCTATGGCAAGCCTAAATAAGTTCAGGAGTAAACATGTAATTTACAAGTCACATAATAAGTTGCAAGGACTCACTCTGTGTGCAATAATAGTGTTTAACATGATTTTTGAGTGACTAAGTCATCTCTTTACCCCACACATACAATTATCTGTAAGTTCTCAAGCAGTGAATTTCAAACACAGATTCAACCACAAAGACCAGGAAGGTTTTCGAAAGCAGACTCCTCAAGGATCCTCCTCTAGGATTTCGCCTGCGCTTAGCTCCATTCCATTTTTTTTTTATCCTTAAAAACTCCCCAGTCCAGATTATAAGCATACCCATAACATTATGCATCTACCACTATGCTTGAAAATAAGGAGTGGTACTCAGTAATGTGTTGTATTGGATTTGCTCCAAACATAACACTTTGTATTCTGAACAAAAAGTGAATTGCATATTCTGTATAGGTTTCTGTCTTTTCACTCTGTCAATTAGGTTAGTATTGTGGATTAATTACAATATTGTTGATCCATCTTCAGTTTTCTCCTATCACAGCCATTAAACTGTTTCAAAGTTACCATTGGCCTGATGGTGAAATCCCTGAGTTTTCCTTCCTCTCCGGCAACTTAATTAGGAAGGATGCCTGTGTCTTTGTAGTGACTGGGTGTATTGATACACCTTCTAATGTTGAATTAATAACTTCACCATGCTCAAAGGGATATTCAATGTCTGCCTTTTTTTGCGGGGCATTTGAAAACCTTCCTAGTCTGCTTTCCACCAGAAACTGGGAGATGAATTCACCTTTCATCAGGACAATAACCTAAAAAGGAAGGCCACATCTACACTGGAGTTCATAATCAAGAAGACAGTGTGAATGTTCCAGTTTTGACTTGAATCTACTTGAAAATCTATGTAAATGGTTGTCTAGCAATGATCAACAACCGATTTGACACAGCTTGAAGAATTTTGAAAAGAATAATGAGCAAATGTTGCACATTCCAGGTGTGGAAAGCTCTTAGACTGACAAAAGGTGTTTCTACAAAGTATTGACTCGGTTGTGAACACTTATGTAAATGAGATATTTCTGTGTTTTATTTTCAATACATTTGCAAAAATGTTCTTAACATGTTTTGACTTTGTCATTATGGCTTATTGTGTGTAGATGGGTAGGAATTATTATTTTTTAAATACATTTTGAATTCAGGCTGTAACACAAGAAAATGTGGAATAAGTCAAGGGGTATGAACACTTACTTAAGGCATTGTAGGTAATATTCTTAACAATCATTTACTCATTATTTTTACATTTTTACATCATTATTTATTTTCAGAAAAATATAAGGAGTGTGGCTACAAATTATAATTATTTATTTTATATGAAAATAAGCAGAATATTTAAAAACTGCACCATCCAGATGAAGAGTAAACGTGGAAATATTGATATTGTGCGCAATAAACAATTTAACCTTTCATCTCACAAACCACAGTGTTCTTATGTTGGATTATCCATGGAGTTTCTTCCACAACCGGAACTTCCACAACTGCAATTCCTACAACTGCAGATCTTATTACGACAACAACAACTGCAGCTCCTACGGCAACAACTGTAGCTCCAACGACAACTGTAGCTCCAACGACAACTACAACTGCAGTACCTAATACAACAACCACAACTGCAGTTCCTAATACAACTGTAGCTCCTATGACCACTACAACAGTAGCACCTACAACGACAACTGTAGCTCCTACAGCAACAAATGTAGCTCCTACTACTACTACAACTACAGACCCTACTACGACTGTAGCTCCTGCGGACACTACAAAGGTAACACCTACAATTACCACTGTAGCTCCCACGACACCTGCAGCTCCTACGACAACTGAAGCTCTGACGACAACAACTGCAGCTCCTATGACTACAACAACTCCAGAACCTACGACTGCTACGACTGCAGAACCTACCACAACAACTGCTGTTCTTACGACCACAACGACCACAACGACTGCAGCACCTTCTACATCATCTACAACTTCAGCTCCTACGACAACCACAACAACAGCACCTACTACAACACCTGCAGTTCCATCAACTGTAGCTCCCACGACCACTCCACCTGCTGTACTTACTACAACAATCACAACTACAGCTCCTGATACAACAACTGTAGCTTCTACGTCATCCACAGCAGCTGCCTCTACGACAACCACTGCAGCTCTAACAACAACAACTGCTGCTCCAACGACCACTACAACTCCAGAACCTATTACGACAACCACTGCAGCTCCTGCTACAACAACTGCTATTCTTATAACCACTGCGACTGCAGCACCTTCTACAACTTCAGCTCCTACGACAACCACAACAGCAACACCTACAACAACTGCAGCTCCTACAACAACTTTAGCATCTACTTCAACCACAGCAGCTGCCCCTACGACAACCACTGCAGTTCTAACAACAACAACTGCTGCTCCAACGACCACTACAACTCCAGAACCTATAACGACAACCACTGCAGCTCCTGCTACAACAACTGCTATTCTTACAACCACTGCGACTGCAGCACCTTCTACAACAACTACAACTTCAGCTCCTACGACAACAACAACAGCAACACCTACAACAACTGTAGCTCCCACGACAACTGCAGCTCCTACAACAACTTTAGCATCTACTTTAACCACAGCAGCTGCCCCTACGATAACCACTGCAGCCCTAACTACAACAACTGCTGCTCCTACGACCACTACAACTCCAGAACCTACTACGACAACCGGTGCAGCTCCTAGTACAACAACTGCTGTTCTTACGACCACAACGACTGCAGCACCTTCTACAACTTCAGCTCCTACGACAACCACAACAGCAACACCTACAACAACTGCAGCTCCTACAACAACTTTAGCATCTACTTCAACCACAGCAGCTGCCCCTACAACAACCACTGCAGCCCTAACTACAACAACTGCTGCTCCTACGACCACTACAACTCCAGAACCTAGTACGACAACCAGTGCAGCTCCTAATACAACAACTGCTGTTCTTACGACCACAGCGCACCTTCTACAACATCTCGCTCCTACGACAACCACAACAACAGCACCTACTACAACATCTGCAGTTCCATCAACTGTAGCTCCCACGACCACTCCACCTGCTGTACTTACTACAACAATCACAACTACAGCTCCTGATACAACAACTGTAGCTTCTACGTCATCCACAGCAGCTGCCTCTACGACAACCACTGCAGCTCTAACAACAACAACTGCTGCTCCAACGACCACTACAACTCCAGAACCTGTTACGACAACCACTGCAGCTCCTGCTACAACAACTGCTATTCTTACAACCACTGCGACTGCAGCACCTTCTACAACAACTACAACTTCAGCTCCTACGACAACCACAACAGCAACACCTACAACAACTGCAGCTCCTACAACAACTTTAGCATCTACTTCAACCACAGCAGCTGCCCCTACGACAACCACTGCAGTTCTAACAACAACAACTGCTGCTCCAACGACCACTACAACTCCAGAACCTATAACGACAACCACTGCAGCTCCTGCTACAACAACTGCTATTCTTACAACCACTGCGACTGCAGCACCTTCTACAACAACTACAACTTCAGCTCCTACGACAACAACAACAGCAACACCTACAACAACTGTAGCTCCCACGACAACTGCAGCTCCTACAACAACTTTAGCATCGACTTTAACCACAACTGCTGCTCCTACGACCACTACAACTCCAGAACCTACTACGACAACCAGTGCAGCTCCTAATACAACAACTGCTGTTCTTACGACCACGACTTCAGCTCCTACGACAACCACAACAACAGCACCTACTACAACATCTGCAGTTCCATCAACTGTAGCTCCCACGACCACTCCACCTGCTGTACTTACTACAACAATCACAACTACAGCTCCTGATACAACAACTGTAGCTTCTACGTCATCCACAGCAGCTGCCTCTACGACAACCACTGCAGCTCTAACAACAACAACTGCTGCTCCAACGACCACTACAACTCCAGAACCTGTTACGACAACCACTGCAGCTCCTGCTACAACAACTGCTATTCTTACAACCACTGCGACTGCAGCACCTTCTACAACAACTACAACTTCAGCTCCTACGACAACAACAACAGCAACACCTACAGAAACTGTAGCTCCCACGACAACTGCAGCTCCTACAACAACTTTAGCATCTACTTCAACCACAGCAGCTGCCCCTACAACAACCACTGCAGCCCTAACTACAACAACTGCTGCTCCTACGACCACTACAACTCCAGAACCTACTACGACAACCGGTGCAGCTCCTACTACAACAACTGCTGTTCTTACGACCACGACTGCAGCACCTTCTACAACATCTACAACTTCAGCTCCTACGACAACTACAACAACAGCAGTTACTACAACACCTGCAGTTCCATCAACTGTCGCTCCCACGACCACTCCACCTGCTGTACTTACTACAACAATCACAACTACAGCTCCTGATACAACAACTGTAGCTTCTACGTCATCCACAGCAGCTGCCTCTACGACAACCACTGCAGCTCTAACAACTACAACTGCTGCTCCAACGACCACTACAACTCCAGAACCTATTACGACAACCACTGCAGCTCCTGCTACAACAACTGCTATTGTTACAACCACTGCGACTGCAGCACCTTCTACAACAACTACAACTTCAGCTCCTACCACAACCACAACAGCAACACCTACAACAACTGTAGCTCCCACGACAACTGCAGCTCCTACAACAACTTTAGCATCTACTTCAACCACAGCAGCTGCTCCTACGACAACCACTGCAGCCCTAACTACAATAACTGCTGCTCCTACGACCACTACAACTCCAGAACCTACTACGACAACCAGTGCAGCTTCTACTACAACAACTGCTGTTCTTACGACCACGACTGCAGCACCTTCTACAACATCTACAACTTCAGCTCCTACGACAACCACAACAACAGCACCTACTACAACACCTGCAGTTCCATCAACTGTAGCTCCCACGACCACTCCACCTGCTGTACTTACTACAACAATCACAACTACAGCTCCTGATACAACAACTTTAGCATCTACTTCAACCACAGCAGCTGCCCCTACGACAACCACTGCAGCCCTAACTACAGCAACTGCTGCTCCTACGACCACTACAACTCCAGAACCTACTACGACAACCAGTGCAGCTCCTACTACAACAACTGCTGTTCTTACGACCACGACTGCAGCACCTTCTACAACATCTACAACTTCAGCTCCTACGACAACCACAACAACAGCACCTACTACAACACCTGCAGTTCCATCAACTGTAGCTCCCACGACCACTCCACCTGCTGTACTTACTACAACAATCACAACTACAGCTCCTGATACAACAACTTTAGCATCTACTTCAACCACAGCAGCTGCCCCTACGACAACCACTGCAGCCCTAACTACAGCAACTGCTGCTCCTACGACCACTACAACTCCAGAACCTACTACGACAACCAGTGCAGCTCCTACTACAACAACTGCTGTTCTTACGACCACGACTGCAGCACCTTCTACAACATCTACAACTTCAGCTCCTACGACAACCACAACAACAGCACCTACTACAACACCTGCAGTTCCATCAACTGTAGCTCCCACGACCACTCCACCTGCTGTACTTACTACAACAATCACAACTACAGCTCCTGATACAACAACTGTAGCTTCTACGTCATCCACAGCAGCTGCCTCTACGACAACCACTGCAGCTCTAACAACAACAACTGCTGCTCCAACGACCACTACAACTCCAGAACCTATTACGACAACCACTGCAGCTCCTGCTACAACAACTGCTATTCTTACAACCACTGCGACTGCAGCACCTTCTACAACAACTACAACTTCAGCTCCTACGACAACAACAACAGCAACACCTACAGAAACTGTAGCTCCCACGACAACTGCAGCTCCTACAACAACTTTAGCATCTACTTCAACCACAGCAGCTGCCCCTACGACAACCACTGCAGCCCTAACTACAACAACTGCTGCTCCTACGACCACTACAACTCCAGAACCTACTACGACAACCGGTGCAGCTCCTACTACAACAACTGCTGTTCTTACGACCACAACGACTGACTGCAGCACCTTCTACAACTTCAGCTCCTACGACAACCACAACAGCAACACCTACAACAACTGCAGCTCCTACAACAACTTTAGCATCTACTTCAACCACAGCAGCTGCCCCTACAACAACCACTGCAGCCCTAACTACAACAACTGCTGCTCCTACGACCACTACAACTCCAGAACCTACTACGACAACCAGTGCAGCTCCTAATACAACAACTGCTGTTCTTACGACCACGACCTCAGCTCCTACGACAACCACAACAACAGCACCTACTACAACATCTGCAGTTCCATCAACTGTAGCTCCCACGACCACTCCACCTGCTGTACTTACTACAACAATCACAACTACAGCTCCTGATACAACAACTGTAGCTTCTACGTCATCCACAGCAGCTGCCTCTACGACAACCACTGCAGCTCTAACAACAACAACTGCTGCTCCAACGACCACTACAACTCCAGAACCTGTTACGACAACCACTGCAGCTCCTGCTACAACAACTGCTATTCTTACAACCACTGCGACTGCAGCACCTTCTACAACAACTACAACTTCAGCTCCTACGACAACAACAACAGCAACACCTACAGAAACTGTAGCTCCCACGACAACTGCAGCTCCTACAACAACTTTAGCATCTACTTCAACCACAGCAGCTGCCCCTACAACAACCACTGCAGCCCTAACTACAACAACTGCTGCTCCTACGACCACTACAACTCCAGAACCTACTACGACAACCGGTGCAGCTCCTACTACAACAACTGCTGTTCTTACGACCACAACGACTGCAGCACCTTCTACAACATCTACAACTTCAGCTCCTACGACAACTACAACAACAGCAGTTACTACAACACCTGCAGTTCCATCAACTGTCGCTCCCACGACCACTCCACCTGCTGTACTTACTACAACAATCACAACTACAGCTCCTGATACAACAACTGTAGCTTCTACGTCATCCACAGCAGCTGCCTCTACGACAACCACTGCAGCTCTAACAACAACAACTGCTGCTCCAACGACCACTACAACTCCAGAACCTATTACGACAACCACTGCAGCTCCTGCTACAACAACTGCTATTCTTACAACCACTGCGACTGCAGCACCTTCTACAACAACTACAACTTCAGCTCCTACGACAACCACAACAGCAACACCTACAACAACTGTAGCTCCCACGACAACTGCAGCTCCTACAACAACTTTAGCATCTACTTCAACCACAGCAGCTGCCCCTACGACAACCACTGCAGCCCTAACTACAACAACTGCTGCTCCTACGACCACTACAACTCCAGAACCTACTACGACAACCAGTGCAGCTCCTACTACAACAACTGCTGTTCTTACGACCACGACTGCAGCACCTTCTACAACATCTACAACTTCAGCTCCTACGACAACCACAACAACAGCACCTACTACAACACCTGCAGTTCCATCAACTGTAGCTCCCACGACCACTCCACCTGCTGTACTTACTACAACAATCACAACTACAGCTCCTGATACAACAACTTTAGCATCTACTTCAACCACAGCAGCTGCCCCTACGACAACCACTGCAGCCCTAACTACAGCAACTGCTGCTCCTACGACCACTACAACTCCAGAACCTACTACAACAACTGCTGTTCTTACGACCACGACTGCAGCACCTTCTACAACATCTACAACTTCAGCTCCTACGACAACCACAACAACAGCACCTACTACAACACCTGCAGTTCCATACAACTGTAGCTCCCACGACCACTCCACCTGCTGTACTTACTACAACAATCACAACTACAGCTCCTGATACAACAACTGTAGCTTCTACGTCATCCACAGCAGCTGCCTCTACGACAACCACTGCAGCTCTAACAACAACAACTGCTGCTCCAACGACCACTACAACTCCAGAACCTATTACGACAACCACTGCAGCTCCTGCTACAACAACTGCTATTCTTACAACCACTGCGACTGCAGCACCTTCTACAACAACTACAACTTCAGCTCCTACGACAACCACAACAGCAACACCTACAACAACTGTAGCTCCCACGACAACTGCAGCTCCTACAACAACTTTAGCATCTACTTTAACCACAGCAGCTGCCCCTACGATAACCACTGCAGCCCTAACTACAACAACTGCTGCTCCTACGACCACTACAACTCCAGAACCTACTACGACAACCGGTGCAGCTCCTACTACAACAACTGCTGTTCTTACGACCACAACGACTGCAGCGACCTTCTAGCAACATCTACAACTTCAGCTCCTACGACAACCACAACAGCAACACCTACTACAACAACTGCAGCTCCTACAACAACTTTAGCATCTACTTCAACTCACAGCAGCTGCACTCACTACAACAATCACAACTGCAGCTCCTAACTACAACAACTGCTAGCTCCTACGACCACTACAACTCCAGAACCTACTACGACAACCACTGCAGCTCCTACTACAACAACTGCTGTTCCTACAACCACTGCGACTGCAGCACCTTCTACGACTACAACTTCAGCTCCTACGACAACCACAACAGCAACACCTACAACAACTGTAGCTCCCACGACAACTGCAGCTCCTACAACAACTTTAGCATCTACTTCAACCACAGCAGCTGCCCCTACGACAACCACTGCAGCCCTAACTACAACAACTGCTGCTCCTAAGACCACTACAACTCCAGAACCTACTACGACAATCACAACTACAGCTCCTGACTACAACAACTGTAGCTTCTACGTCATCCACAGCAGCTGCCTCTACGACAACCACTGCAGCTCTAACAACAACAACTGCTGCTCCAACGACCACTACAACTCCAGAACCTGTTACGACAACCACTGCAGCTCCTGCTACAACAACTGCTATTCTTACAACCACTGCGACTGCAGCACCTTCTACAACAACTACAACTTCAGCTCCTACGACAACAACAACAGCAACACCTACAGAAACTGTAGCTCCCACGACAACTGCAGCTCCTACAACAACTTTAGCATCTACTTCAACCACAGCAGCTGCCCCTACAACAACCACTGCAGCCCTAACTACAACAACTGCTGCTCCTACGACCACTACAACTCCAGAACCTACTACGACAACCAGTGCAGCTCCTACTACAACAACTGCTGTTCTTACGACCACGACTGCAGCACCTTCTACAACATCTACAACTTCAGCTCCTACGACAACCACAACAACAGCACCTACTACAACACCTGCAGTTCCATCAACTGTAGCTCCCACGACCACTCCACCTGCTGTACTTACTACAACAATCACAACTACAGCTCCTGATACAACAACTGTAGCTTCTACGTCATCCACAGCAGCTGCCTCTACGACAACCACTGCAGCTCTAACAACAACAACTGCTGCTCCAACGACCACTACAACTCCAGAACCTATTACGACAACCACTGCAGCTCCTGCTACAACAACTGCTATTCTTACAACCACTGCGACTGCAGCACCTTCTACAACAACTACAACTTCAGCTCCTACCACAACCACAACAGCAACACCTTCAACAACTGTAGCTCCCACGACAACTGCAGCTCCTACAACAACTTTAGCATCTACTTCAACCACAGCAGCTGCCCCTACGACAACCACTGCAGCCCTAACTACAACAACTGCTGCTCCTACGACCACTACAACTCCAGAACCTACTACGACAACCAATGCAGCTCCTACTACAACAACTGCTGTTCTTACGACCACAACGACTGCAGCACCTTCTACAACTTCAGCTCCTACGACAACCACAACAGCAACACCTACAACAACTGCAGCTCCTACAACAACTTTAGCATCTACTTCAACCACAGCAGCTGCCCCTACGACAACCACTGCAGCCCTAACATCAACAACTGCTGCTCCTATGACCACTACAACTCCAGAACCTACTACGTCAACCAGTGCAGCTCCTACTACAACAACTGCTGTTCTTACGACCACGACTGCAGCACCTTCTACAACATCTACAACTTCAGCTCCTACGACAACCACAACAACAGCACCTACTACAACACCTGCAGTTCCTACAACTGTAGCTACCACGACCACTCCACCTGCTGTACTTACTACAACAATCACAACTACAGCTCCTGCTACAACAACTGTAGCTTCTACGTCAACCACAGCAGCTGCCTCTACGACAACCACTGCAGCTCCTGCTACATCAACTGCTATTCCAACAACCACTGCGACTGCAGCACCTTCTACAACTACAACTTCAGCTCCTACGACAACCACAACAGCAACACCTACAACAACTGTAGCTCCCACGACAACTGCAGCTCCTACAACAACTTTAGCATCTACTTCAACCACAGCAGCTGCCCCTACGACAACCACTGCAGCCCTAACTACAACAACTGCTGCTCCTAACGACCACTACAACTCCAGAACCTACTACGACAACCAATGCAGCTCCTACTACAACAACTGCTAGTCTTTAACCACGTCGACTGCGCACCTCAGCAGCTACGCTCCTACGACAACCACTGCAGCTACTAACTACAACAACTGCGTTCCTCCAACGACAGCACTACCAACTCACAGCAGCTGCCTATTACAACAACCACTGCAGCTCTAACTACAACAACTGCTGCTCCAACGACCACTACAACTCCAGAACTTACCACGACAACCACTGCAGCTTCTGCTACAACAACTACTATTTTTACAACCACTGCGACTGCAGCACCTTCTACAACGACTACAACTTCAGCACCTACGACAACAACAACAGCAACACCTACAGACAACTGTAGCTCCCACGACAACTGCAGCTCCTACAACAACTTTAGCATCTACTTCAACCACTGCAGCTGCCCCTACGATAACTACTGCAACCCTAACTACACAACTGCCGCTCCTACGACCACTACAACTCCAGAACCTACTACGACAACCAGTGCAGCTCCTACTACAACAACTGCTGTTCTTACGACCACGACTGCAGCACCTTCTACAACATCTACAACTTCAGCTCCTACGACAACCACAACAACAGCACCTACTACAACACCTGCAGATCCATCAACTGTAGCTCCCACGACCACTCCACCTGCTGTACTTACTACAACAATCACAACTACAGCTCCTGATACAACAACTGTAGCTTCTACGTCATCCACAGCAGCTGCCTCTACTACAACCACTGCAGCTCTAACAACAACAACTGCTGCTCCAACGACCACTACAACTCCAGAACCTATTACGACAACCACTGCAGCTCCTGCTACAACAACTGCTATTCTTACAACCACTGCGACTGCAGCACCTTCTACAACAACTACAACTTCAGCTCCTACCACAACCACAACAGCAACACCTACAACAACTGGAGCTCCCACGACAACTGCAGCTCCTACAACAACTTTAGCATCTACTTCAACCACAGCAGCTGTCCCTACGACAACCACTGCAGCCCTAACTACAACAACTGCTGCTCCTACGACCACTACAACTCCAGAACCTACTACGACAACCAATGCAGCTCCTACTACAACAACTGCTGTTCTTACGACCACAACGACTGCAGCACCTTCTACAACTTTAGCTCCTACGACAACCACAACAGCAACACCTACAACAACTGCAGCTCCTACAACAACTTTTGCATCTACTTCAACCACAGCAGCTGCCCCTACGACAACCACTGCAGCCCTAACATCAACAACTGCTGCTCCTATGACCACTACAACTCCAGAACCTACTACGTCAACCAGTGCAGCTCCTACTACAACAACTGCTGTTCTTACGACCACGACTGCAGCACCTTCTACAACATCTACAACTTCAGCTCCTACGACAACCACAACAACAGCCCCTACTACAACACCTGCAGTTCCTACAACTGTAGCTCCCACGACCACTCCACCTGCTGTACTTTCTACAACAATCACAACTACAGCTCCTGCTACAACAACTACTAGCTTCTACGATCACTACCACAGCAGCTGCCTACTACGACAACCACTGCAGCTCCTGCTACAACAACTGCTATTCTTACAACCACTGCGACTGCAGCACCTTCTACAACAACTACAACGTCAGCTCCTACGACAACCACAACAGCAACACCTACAACAACTGTAGCTCCCTCGGCAACTGCAGCTCCTACAACAACTTTAGCATCTACTTCAACCACTGCAGCCCTAACTACAACAACTACTCCTCCTACGACCACTACAACTCCAGAACCTACTACGACAACCAGTGCAGCTCCTACTACAACAACTGCTGTTCTTACGACCACGACTGCAGCACCTTCTACAACATCTACAACTTCAGCTCCTACGACAACCACAACAACAGCACCTACTACAACACCTGCAGTTCCTACAACTGTAGCTACCACGACCACTCCACCTGCTGTACTTACTACAACAATCACAACTACAGCTCCTGCTACAACAACTGTAGCTTCTACGTCAACCACAGCAGCTGCCTCTACAACAACCACTGCAGCTCCTGCTACATCAACTGCTATTCCAACAACCACTGCGACTGCAGCACCTTCTACAACTACAACTTCAGCTCCTACGACAACCACAACAGCAACACCTACAACAACTGTAGCTCCCACGACAACTGCAGCTCCTACAACAACTTTAGCATCTACTTCAACCACAGCAGCTGCCCCTAAGACAACCACTGCAGCCCTAACTACAACAACTGCTGCTCCTAAGACCACTACAACTCCAGAACCTACTACGACAACCAATGCAGCTCCTACTACAACAACTGTAGCTTCCACGTCATCCACAGCAGCTACCTCTACGACAACCACTGCAGCTCTAACTACAACAACTGCTTCTCCAACGACCACTACAACTCCAGATCCTATTACAACAACCACTGCAGCTCTAACTACAACAACTGCTGCTCCAACGACCACTACAACTCCAGAACTTACCACGACAACCACTGCAGCTTCTGCTACAACAACTACTATTTTTACAACCACTGCGACTGCAGCACCTTCTACAACGACTACAACTTCAGCACCTACGACAACAACAACAGCAACACCTACAGAAACTGTAGCTCCCACGACAACTGCAGCTCCTACAACAACTTTAGCATCTACTTCAACCACTGCAGCCCTAACTTCAACAACTACTCCGCCTACGACCACTACAACTCCAGAACCTACTACGACAACCAGTGCAGCTCCTACTACAACAACTGCTGTTCTTACGACCACGACTGCAGCACCTTCTACAACATCTACAACTTCAGCTCCTACGACAACCACAACAACAGCACCTACTACAACACCTGCAGATCCATCAACTGTAGCTCCCACGACCACTCCACCTGCTGTACTTACTACAACAATCACAACTACAGCTCCTGATACAACAACTGTAGCTTCTACGTCATCCACAGCAGCTGCCTCTACTACAACCACTGCAGCTCTAACAACAACAACTGCTGCTCCAACGACCACTACAACTCCAGAACCTATTACGACAACCACTGCAGCTCCTGCTACAACAACTGCTATTCTTACAACCACTGCGACTGCAGCACCTTCTACAACAACTACAACTTCAGCTCCTACCACAACCACAACAGCAACACCTACAACAACTGGAGCTCCCACGACAACTGCAGCTCCTACAACAACAACTTTAGCATCTACTTCAACCACAGCAGCTGTCCCTACGACAACCACTGCAGCCCTAACTACAACAACTGCTGCTCCTACGACCACTACAACTCCAGAACCTACTACGACAACCAATGCAGCTCCTACTACAACAACTGCTGTTCTTACGACCACAACGACTGCAGCACCTTCTACAACTTTAGCTCCTACGACAACCACAACAGCAACACCTACAACAACTGCAGCTCCTACAACAACTTTAGCATCTACTTCAACCACAGCAGCTGCCCCTACGACAACCACTGCAGCCCTAACATCAACAACTGCTGCTCCTACGACCACTACAACTCCAGAACCTACTACGTCAACCAGTGCAGCTCCTACTACAACAACTGCTGTTCTTACGACCACGACTGCAGCACCTTCTACAACATCTACAACTTCAGCTCCTACGACAACCACAACAACAGCCCCTACTACAACACCTGCAGTTCCTACAACTGTAGCTCCCACGACCACTCCACCTGCTGTACTTTCTACAACAATCACAACTACAGCTCCTGCTACAACAACTATAGCTTCTACATCAACCACAGCAGCTGCCTCTACGACAACCACTGCAGCTCCTGCTACAACAACTGCTATTCTTACAACCACTGCGACTGCAGCACCTTCTACAACAACTACAACGTCAGCTCCTACGACAACCACAACAGCAACACCTACAACAACTGTAGCTCCCACGACAACTGCAGCTCCTACAACAACTTTAGCATCTACTTCAACCACTGCAGCCCTAACTACAACAACTACTCCTCCTACGACAACTCCAGAACCTACTACGACAACCAGTGCAGCTCCTACTACAACAACTGCTGTTCTTACGACCACGACTGCAGCACCTTCTACAACATCTACAACTTCAGCTCCTACGACAACCACAACAACAGCACCTACTACAACACCTGCAGTTCCTACAACTGTAGCTACCACGACCACTCCACCTGCTGTACTTACTACAACAATCACAACTACAGCTCCTGCTACAACAACTGTAGCTTCTACGTCAACCACAGCAGCTGCCTCTACAACAACCACTGCAGCTCCTGCTACATCAACTGCTATTCCAACAACCACTGCGACTGCAGCACCTTCTACAACAACTACAACTTCAGCTCCTACGACAACCACAACAGCAACACCTACAACAACTGTAGCTCCCACGACAACTGCAGCTCCTACAACAACTTTAGCATCTACTTCAACCACAGCAGCTGCCCCTAAGACAACCACTGCAGCCCTAACTACAACAACTGCTGCTCCTAAGACCACTACAACTCCAGAACCTACTACGACAACCAATGCAGCTCCTACTACAACAACTGTAGCTTCCACGTCATCACACAGCAGCTACCTCTACGACAACCACTGCAGCTCTAACTACATCAACTGCTTCTCCAACGACCACTACCAACTCCAGCATCCTATTACAACAACCACTGCAGCTCTAACTACAACAACTGCTGCTCCAACGACCACTACAACTCCAGAACTTACCACGACAACCACTGCAGCTTCTGCTACAACAACTACTATTTTTACAACCACTGCGACTGCAGCACCTTCTACAACGACTACAACTTCAGCACCTACGACAACAACAACAGCAACACCTACAGAAACTGTAGCTCCCACGACAACTGCAGCTCCTACAACAACTTTAGCATCTACTTCAACCACTGCAGCTCCTAACTTCAACAACTACTCGCGCCTACGACCACTACAACTCCAGAACCTACTACGACAACCAGTGCAGCTCCTACTACAACAACTGCTGTTCTTACGACCACCGACTGCAGCACCTTCTACAACATCTACAACTTCAGCTCCTACGACAACCACAACAACAGCACCTACTACAACACCTGCAGATCCATCAACTGTAGCTCCCACGACCACTCCACCTGCTGTACTTACTACAACAATCACAACTACAGCTCCTGATACAACAACTGTAGCTTCTACGTCATCCACAGCAGCTGCCTCTACGACAACCACTGCAGCTCTAACAACAACAACTGCTGCTCCAACGACCACTACAACTCCAGAACCTATTACGACAACCACTGCAGCTCCTGCTACAACAACTGCTATTCTTACAACCACTGCGACTGCAGCACCTTCTACAACAACTACAACTTCAGCTCCTACGACAACCACAACAGCAACACCTACAACAACTGGAGCTCCCACGACAACTGCAGCTCCTACAACAACTTTAGCATCTACTTCAACCACAGCAGCTGTCCCTACGACAACCACTGCAGCCCTAACTACAACAACTGCTGCTCCTACGACCACTACAACTCCAGAACCTACTACGACAACCAATGCAGCTCCTACTACAACAACTGCTGTTCTTACGACCACAACGACTGCAGCACCTTCTACAACTTCAGCTCCTACGACAACCACAACAGCAACACCTACAACAACTGCAGCTCCTACAACAACTTTAGCATCTACTTCAACCACAGCAGCTGCCCCTACGACAACCACTGCAGCCCTAACATCAACAACTGCTGCTCCTATGACCACTACAACTCCAGAACCTACTACGTCAACCAGTGCAGCTCCTACTACAACAACTGCTGTTCTTACGACCACGACTGCAGCACCTTCTACAACATCTACAACTTCAGCTCCTACGACAACCACAACAACAGCCCCTACTACAACACCTGCAGTTCCTACAACTGTAGCTCCCACGACCACTCCACCTGCTGTACTTTCTACAACAATCACAACTACAGCTCCTGCTACAACAACTATAGCTTCTACATCAACCACAGCAGCTGCCTCTACGACAACCACTGCAGCTCCTGCTACAACAACTGCTATTCTTACAACCACTGCGACTGCAGCACCTTCTACAACAACTACAACGTCAGCTCCTACGACAACCACAACAGCAACACCTACAACAACTGTAGCTCCCACGACAACTGCAGCTCCTACAACAACTTTAGCATCTACTTCAACCACTGCAGCCCTAACTACAACAACTACTCCTCCTACGACAACTCCAGAACCTACTACGACAACCAGTGCAGCTCCTACTACAACAACTGCTGTTCTTACGACCACGACTGCAGCACCTTCTACAACATCTACAACTTCAGCTCCTACGACAACCACAACAACAGCACCTACTACAACACCTGCAGTTCCTACAACTGTAGCTACCACGACCACTCCACCTGCTGTACTTACTACAACAATCACAACTACAGCTCCTGCTACAACAACTGTAGCTTCTACGTCAACCACAGCAGCTGCCTCTACAACAACCACTACAGCTCCTGCTACATCAACTGCTATTCCAACAACCACTGCGACTGCAGCACCTTCTACAACTACAACTTCAGCTCCTACGACAACCACAACAGCAACACCTACAACAACTGTAGCTCCCACGACAACTGCAGCTCCTACAACAACTTTAGCATCTACTTCAACCACAGCAGCTGCCCCTACGACAACCACTGCAGCCCTAACTACAACAACTGCTGCTCCTAAGACCACTACAACTCCAGAACCTACTACGACAACCAATGCAGCTCCTACTACAACAACTGTAGCTTCCACGTCATCCACAGCAGCTACCTCTACGACAACCACTGCAGCTCTAACTACAACAACTGCTTCTCCAACGACCACTACAACTCCAGAACCTATTACAACAACCACTGCAGCTCTAACTACAACAACTGCTGCTCCAACGACCACTACAACTCCAGAACTTACCACGACAACCACTGCAGCTTCTGCTACAACAACTGCTATTCTTACAACCACTGCGACTGCAGCACCTTCTACAACAACTACAACTTCAGCTCCTACGACAACAACAACACCTACAGAAACTGTAGCTCCCACGACAACTGCAGCTCCTACAACAACTTTAGCATCTACTTCAACCACTGCAGCCCTAACTTCAACAACTACTCCGCCTACGACCACTACAACTCCAGAACCTACTACGACAACCAGTGCAGCTCCTACTACAACAACTGCTGTTCTTACGACCACGACTGCAGCACCTTCTACAACATCTACAACTTCAGCTCCTACGACAACCACAACAACAGCACCTACTACAACACCTGCAGATCCATCAACTGTAGCTACCAAGACCACTCCACCTGCTGTACTTACTACAACAATCACAACTACAGCTCCTGCTACAACAACTGTAGCTTCTACGTCAACCACAGCAGCTGCCTCTACAACAACCACTGCAGCTCCTGCTACATCAACTGCTATTCCAACAACCACTGCGACTGCAGCACCTTCTACAACTACAACTTCAGCTCCTACGACAACCACAACAGCAACACCTACAACAACTGTAGCTCCCACGACAACTGCAGCTCCTACAACAACTTTAGCATCTACTTCAACCACAGCAGCTGCCCCTACGACAACCACTGCAGCCCTAACTACAACAACTGCTGCTCCTAAGACCACTACAACTCCAGAACCTACTACGACAACCAATGCAGCTCCTACTACAACAACTGCTGTTCTTACGACCACGACTGCAGCACCTTCTACAACACCTACAACTTCAGCTCCTACGACAACCACAACAACAGCACCTACTACAACACCTGCAGTTCCTACAACTGTAGCTCCCACGACCACTCCACCTGCTGTACTTTCTACAACAATCACAACTACAGCTCCTGCTACAACAACTGTAGCTTATATTTCAACCACAGCAGCTGCCTCTACGACAACCACTGCAGCTCCTGCTACATCAACTGGTATTCCAACAACCTCTGCGACTGCAGCTCCTGCTACAACAACTGCTATTCTTTCAACCACTGCGACTGCAGCACCTTCTACAACTTCAGCTCCTACGACAACAACAACAACAGCAACACCTACAGAAACTGCAGCTCCTACAACAACTTTAGCATCTACTTCAACCACAGCAGCTGCCCCTACGACAACTACTGCAGCCCTAACTACAACAACTGCTGCTCCTACGACCACTACAACTCCAGAACCTACTACGACAACCAGTGCAGCTCCTACTACAACAACTGCTGTTCTTACGACCACGACTGCAGCACCTTCTACAACATCTACAACTTCAGCTCCTACGACAACCACAACAACGGCACCTACTACAACACCTGCAGTTCCTACAACTGTAGCTACCACGACCACTCCACCTGCTGTACTTACTACAACAATCACAACTACAGCTCCTGCTACAACAACTGTAGCTTCTACGTCAACCACAGCAGCTGCCTCTACGACAACCACTGCAGCTCCTGCTACAACAACTGCTATTCTTACAACCACTGCGACTGCAGCACCTTCTACAACAACTACAACTTCAGCTCCTACGACAACCACAACAACAACACCTACAACAACTGTAGCTCCCACGACAACTGCAGCTTCTACAACAACTTTAGCATCTACTTCAACCACAGCAGCTGCCCCTACGACAACCACTGCACCCCTAACTACAACAACTGCTGCTCCTAAGACCACTACAACTCCAGAACCTACTACGACAACCAATGCAGCTCCTACTACAACAACTGCTGTTCTTACGACCACGACTGCAGCACCTTCTACAACAACTACTTCAGCTCCTACGACAACCACAACATTAACACCTACAACAGCTCTAGCTCCCACGACAACTGCAGCTCCTACAACAACTTTAGCATCTACTTCAACCACTGCAGCCCTAACTACAACAACTACTCCTCCTACGACCACTACAACTCCAGAACCTACTACGACAACCAGTGCACCTCCTACTACAACAACTGCTGTTCTTACGACCACGACTGCAGCACCTTCTACAACATCTACAACTTCAGCTCCTACGACAACCACAACAACAGCACCTACTAGAACACCTGCAGTTCCTACAAATGTAGCTACCACGACCACTCCACCTGCTGCACTTACTACAACAATCACAACTACAGCTCCTGATACAACAACTATAGCTCCTACGTCATCCACAGCAGTTGCCTCTACGACAACCACAGCAGCTCTAACTACAACAACTGCTGCTCCAACGACCACTACAACTCCAGAACCTACCACGACAACCACTGCAGCTTCTGCTACAACAACTGCTATTCTTACAACCACTGCGACTGCAGCACCTTCTACAACAACTACAACTTCAGCTCCTACGACAACAACAACACCTACAGAAACTGTAGCTCCCACGACAACTGCAGCTCCTACAACAACTTTAGCATCTACTTCAACCACAGCAGCTGCCCCTACGACAACCACTGCAACCCTAACTACAACAACTGCTGCTCCTACGACCACTACAACTCCAGAACCTACTACGACAACCAGTGCAGCTCCTACTACAACAACTGCTGTTCTTACGACCACGACTGCAGCACCTTCTACAACATCTACAACTTCAGCTCCTACGACAACCACAACAACAGCACCTACTACAACACCTGCAGTTCCTACAAACTGTAGCTACCTACGACCACTCACACCTGCTGTACTTACTACAACAATCACAACTACAGCTCCTGACTACAACAACTGCTAGCTTCGACGTCAACCACAGCAGCTAGAACCTACTACAACAACCACTGCAGCTCCTGCTACAACAACTGCTATTCTTACAATCACTGCGACTGCAGCACCTTCTACAACAACTACAACTTCAGCTCCTACGACAACCACAACAGCAACACCTACAACAACTGTAGCTCCCACGACAACTGCAGCTCCTACAACAACTTTAGCATCTACTTCAACCACAGCGGCTGCCCCTACGACAACCACTGCAGCCCTAACTACAACAACTGCTGCTCCTAAGACCACTACAACTCCAGAACCTACTACGACAACCAATGCAGCTCCTACTACAACAACTGCTGTTCTTACGACCACGACTGCAGCACCTTCTACAACATCTACAACTTCAGCTCCTACTTCAACCACAGCAGCTGCCCCTACGACAACCACTGCAGCCCTAACTACAACAGCTGCTTCTCCTACGACCACTACAACTCCAGAACCTACTACGACAGAACCTACTCTTACGACTGCTATGACTGCTATGACTGCAGAATCTACCACGACAACCAGTGCAGCACCTTCTACAACAACTACAACAGCTATTTCTACAACAACTGTAAATCCTATGACAACAATCGTTGGTCCTACATCAATTAATACTGCAGATCCTAAAACCACCACCCCAACTGGTAGTTCTCATCCTACAACGACTACAACTGCAGCACTTACAAAAACAACCGCAATTGTACTTCCTACCTCGACAACCAGAACTGCAACTTATAACTCAACTTCTATGACATCAACTACTAGGTATGCAAGATAATTTAGTGTAATTATTTCATACAATTCAATTAACACTTTGTCAATCAAGGAACCTTTGCGACAATGAACCGTGTAAATCCATGTATATCCATGCTTGTGTCATTATATGAGTATAAATTAGCATATAATAACCCACCCAAAAAAATATTAACTCTTGAACCGTTCAAGCTAGAGAGACCGAACCAACTTTCATATGTTCAGGCTATCCTATCCTTTCCTTATCCATCAATCAATCTTTCCATCTACCTACTTTTTCCAATTATAACCAGTCACTACCATTACTACTGCGGTGACTGCCAATACTATAACTTATTTTACAACCATGAATACTTTAAGACAAGCTAGCAAGTACACACATTTTCTTTAGGAAATGTAATTTTCCATGTATTATTATTTTCTCTTAGATTCGGCACAGTGGGGGTTTTTGTTAAACTGATATTCAAGGTCAAAACACCAGTCCCCACTGAGAATGATGTCCTTGGTGCCGTCAAGAAGCAACTGTCTCCTCAATTCACGACCACTCAAACCACCTTCCAGAATGCAACTTATATCAGTGAGTTCCACAAATTAGGCTTCATGAAGACATTTATTTCCACTCTATAATATAATTTCTTAATGAGTAAACATTCAACTGCTCCTGCTATCTAAATACTTCTTGAATGTTTTTTAATGTTGTTGAAACTCCTAAATTGTAGCAGTTCATTTGATCTGTTGCTATAGTGACCATTTTTTTGTGTGCTCACAGAACTTACAGATACTTCATTTGCCATCGACCTTGGTTTCAAAATAACCAATGTAACCCAGGAGTCTCTAAGTAATAGACTCACACTCACCAATGAGACCGAACTCCAGATCCAGGATTCAATTAACAAACTAGTAAGATATACTGTACTTCTACACATAAGATACATTCATGGTCATGTTCAGGTCATGATAGTAATTGACAACTTGATGTTTTGTCCCCTTTTAGCTCCATAAGGTTCTCAGTGAACCAGACGGCAAACAGTTTCAATTTCCCATCGCCGACTTCATGTAAGTACAACGTCATATCCTTGAACCAACCCATCTTTCTCAACTGCACTCTTTAGAATTTCTGCATATTTCATTTAGCTGCTGCTTGTACAGCTAAACAGGATGAAGGGAGCATGTTTAACTCTCACACAAAACCCATTTTCACGTCCACAGTGATGATGGCACTGAAATCACGGCAAACGTGACGTATGTATACAAAGAGGAAGATGTCAACCACCCTAGTAGTTTTCTACAGGAAGTCTTAAAAGTCTCAGGTATGCTGCTTTCATTACCATACGGTTGTCATTTCTATGTTTTTTTTATGACAGTGAGTTATCAAACACCATGTAACGTGTATAATACTCAATCTCGAAAACACTTATATATCTATGTTA
Source organism: Salvelinus alpinus (assembly GCF_045679555.1). NCBI lineage: Eukaryota > Metazoa > Chordata > Actinopteri > Salmoniformes > Salmonidae > Salvelinus > Salvelinus alpinus. The sequence continues at coordinate 35,271,905 of NC_092114.1, forward strand.
TATGACATATTACAAGTTTATAATCCCTCTAAAATGTATTTTCATTTATTTTCTAGGTCTCCTGACCACCACTGTTGCCCCAACAACAACTACCAGCACCACACCACTTCCTACCCTTTTGACTTCAGTGACATCAACAACTAGGTAAGCAAGATCATTTATTATAATTATTTCATACAATTCAATGAACACTTTGTCAATTGAGTAACCTTTGCAACAATGAACCATGTATATCCATGCTTGTGTCGTTAACTACTGATGTTTTAATGAAAGCATCCAAAATGTTAACTTTTCTTTAGAAAAGCTCTTTGAGTACATCAATCGGTCAAAAGGCGCAATATAAATCTAATCCATTATTATTAATGTGCTTGCTGAAGGCAAGACCACTAGATTTCTTAGATACTTTTTCTAATTATTTTAACATTTTCTAAACTTTCTAAACTAAAACAATTTAATTGAGTATAAATTAGCATATAATAACCTACCAAAAATAATATTAACTCTTGAACCGTTCAAGCTAGAGAGACCGAACCAACTTTCATATGTTCAGGCTATCCTATCCTATCCTATCCTATTCTTATCCATCAATCAATCTTTCCATCTACCTACTTTTTCCAATTATAACCAGTCACTACCATTACTACTGCGGTGACTGCCAATACTATAACTTATTTTACAACCATGAATACTTTAAGACAAGCTAGCAAGTACACACATTTTCTTTAGGAAATGTAATTTTCCATGTATTATTATTTTCTCTTAGATTCGGCACAGTGGGGGTTTTTGTTCAACTGATATTCAAGGTCAAAACACCAGTCCCCACTGAGAATGATGTCCTTGGTGCCGTCAAGAAGCAACTGTCTCCTCAATTCACGACCACTCAAACCACCTTCCAGAATGCAACTTATATCAGTGAGTTCCACAAATTAGGCTTCATGAAGACATTTATTTCCACTCTATAATATAATTTCTTAATGAGTAAACATTCAACTGCTCCTGCTATCTAAATACTTCTTGAATGTTTTTTAATGTTGTTGAAACTCCTAAATTGTAGCAGTTCATTTGATCTGTTGCTATAGTGACCATTTTTTTGTGTGCTCACAGAACTTACAGATACTTCATTTGCCATCGACCTTGGTTTCAAAATAACCAATGTAACCCAGGAGTCTCTAAGTAATAGACTCACACTCACCAATGAGACCGAAACTCCAGATCCAGGATTCAATTAACAAACTAGTAAGATATACTGTACTTCTACACATAAGATACATTCATGGTCATGTTCAGGTCATGATAGTAATTGACAACTTGATGTTTTGTCCCCTTTTAGCTCCATAAGGTTCTCAGTGAACCAGACGGCAAACAGTTTCAATTTCCCATCGCCGACTTCATGTAAGTACAACGTCATATCCTTGAACCAACCCATCTTTCTCAACTGCACTCTTTAGAATTTCTGCATATTTCATTTAGCTGCTGCTTGTACAGCTAAACAGGATGAAGGGAGCATGTTTAACTCTCACACAAAACCCATTTTCACGTCCACAGTGATGATGGCACTGAAATCACGGCAAACGTGACGTATGTATACAAAGAGGAAGATGTCAACCACCCTAGTAGTTTTCTACAGGAAGTCTTAAAAGTCTCAGGTATGCTGCTTTCATTACCATACGGTTGTCATTTCTATGTTTTTTTTATGACAGTGAGTTATCAAACACCATGTAACGTGTATAATACTCAATCTCGAAAACACTTATATATCTATGTTATATGACATATTACAAGTTTATAATCCCTCTAAAATGTATTTTCATTTATTTTCTAGGTCTCCTGACCACCACTGTTGCCCCAACAACAACTACCAGCACCACACCACTTCCTACCCTTTTGACTTCAGTGACATCAACAACTAGGTAAGCAAGATCATTTATTATAATTATTTCATACAATTCAATGAACACTTTGTCAATTGAGTAACCTTTGCAACAATGAACCATGTATATCCATGCTTGTGTCGTTAACTACTGATGTTTTAATGAAAGCATCCAAAATGTTAACTTTTCTTTAGAAAAGCTCTTTGAGTACATCAATCGGTTAAAAGGCGCAATATAAATCTAATCCATTATTATTAATGTGCTTGCTGAAGGCAAGACCACTAGATTTCTTAGATACTTTTTCTAATTATTTTAACATTTTCTAAACTTTCTAAACTAAAACAATTTAATTGAGTATAAATTAGCATATAATAACCTACCAAAAATAATATTAACTCTTGAACCGTTCAAGCTAGAGAGACCGAACCAACTTTCATATGTTCAGGCTATCCTATCCTATCCTATTCTTATCCATCAATCAATCTTTCCATCTACCTACTTTTTCCAATTATAACCAGTCACTACCATTACTACTGCGGTGACTGCCAATACTATAACTTATTTTACAACCATGAATACTTTAAGACAAGCTAGCAAGTACACACATTTTCTTTAGGAAATGTAATTTTCCATGTATTATTATTTTCTCTTAGATTCGGCACAGTGGGGGTTTTTGTTAAACTGATATTCAAGGTCAAAACACCAGTCCCCACTGAGAATGATGTCCTTGGTGCCGTCAAGAATCAACTGTCTCCTCAATTCACGACCACTCAAACCACCTTCCAGAATGCAACTTATATCAGTGAGTTCCACAAATTAGGCTTCATGAAGACATTTATTTCCACTCTATAATATAATTTCTTAATGAGTAAACATTCAACTGCTCCTGCTATCTAAATACTTCTTGAATGTTTTTTAATGTTGTTGAAACTCCTAAATTGTAGCAGTTCATTTGATCTGTTGCTATAGTGACCATTTTTTTGTGTGCTCACAGAACTTACAGATACTTCATTTGCCATCGACCTTGGTTTCAAAATAACCAATGTAACCCAGGAGTCTCTAAGTAATAGACTCACACTCACCAATGAGACCGAAACTCCAGATCCAGGATTCAATTAACAAACTAGTAAGATATACTGTACTTCTACACATAAGATACATTCATGGTCATGTTCAGGTCATGATAGTAATTGACAACTTGATGTTTTGTCCCCTTTTAGCTCCATAAGGTTCTCAGTGAACCAGACGGCAAACAGTTTCAATTTCCCATCGCCGAATTCATGTAAGTACAACGTCATAACCTTGAACCAACCCATCTTTCTGAACTGCACTCTTTAGAATTTCTGCAGATTTCATTTAGCTGCTGCTTGTACAGCTAAACAGGATGAAGGGAGCATGTTTAACTCTCACACAAAACCCATTTTCACATCCACAGTGATGATGGCACTGAAATCACGGCAAACGTGACGTATGAATACAAAGAGGAAGATGTCAACCACCCTAGTAGTTTTCTACAGGAAGTCTTAAAAGTCTCAGGTATGCTGCTTTCGTTACCATACGGTTGTCTTTTCTATGTTTTTCTTTATGACAGTGAGTTATCAAACACCATGTAACGTGTATAATACTCAATCTCGAAAACACTTATATATCTATGTTATATGAAATATTACAAGTTTATAATCCCTCTAAAATGTATTTTCATTTATTTTCTAGGTCTCCTGACCACCACTGTTGCCCCAACAACAACTACCAGCACCACACCACTTCCTACCCTTTTGACTTCAGTGACATCAACAACTAGGTAAGCAACATCATTTATTATAATTATTTCATACAATTCAATTAACACCTTGTCAATCAAGGAACCTTTGCAACAATGAACCATGTATATTCATGCTTGTGTCGTTAACTACTGATGTTTTAATAAAAGCATCCAAAACATCAACCTTTCTTTAGAAAAGCTCTTTGAATACATCAATCGGTCAAAAGGCGCAATATAAATCTAATCCATTATTATTAATGTGCTTGCTGAAGGCAAGACCACGAGATTTCTTAGATACTTTTTCTAATTATTTTAACATTTTCTAAACTTTCTAAACTAAAACAATTTAATTGAGTATAAATTAGCATATAATAACCTACCAAAAATAATATTAACTCTTGAACCGTTCAAGCTAGAGAGACCGAACCAACTTTCATATGTTCAGGCTATCCTATCCTATCCTATTCTTATCCATCAATCAATCTTTCCATCTACCTACTTTTTCCAATTATAACCAGTCACTACCATTACTACTGCGGTGACTGCCAATACTATAACTTATTTTACAACCATGAATACTTTAAGACAAGCTAGCAAGTACACACATTTTCTTTAGGAAATGTAATTTTCCATGTATTATTATTTTCTCTTAGATTCGGCACAGTGGGGGTTTTTGTTAAACTGATATTCAAGGTCAAAACACCAGTCCCCACTGAGAATGATGTCCTTGGTGCCGTCAAGAAGCAACTGTCTCCTCAATTCACGACCACTCAAACCACCTTCCAGAATGCAACTTATATCAGTGAGTTCCACAAATTAGGCTTCATGAAGACATTTATTTCCACTCTATAATATAATTTCTTAATGAGTAAACATTCAACTGCTCCTGCTATCTAAATACTTCTTGAATGTTTTTTAATGTTGTTGAAACTCCTAAATTGTAGCAGTTCATTTGATCTGTTGCTATAGTGACCATTTTTTTGTGTGCTCACAGAACTTACAGATACTTCATTTGCCATCGACCTTGGTTTCAAAATAACCAATGTAACCCAGGAGTCTCTAAGTAATAGACTCACACTCACCAATGAGACCAAACTCCAGATCCAGGATTCAATTAACAAACTAGTAAGATATACTGTACTTCTACACATAAGATACATTCATGGTCATGTTCAGGTCATGATAGTAATTGACAACTTGATGTTTTGTCCCCTTTTAGCTCCATAAGGTTCTCAGTGAACCAGACGGCAAACAGTTTCAATTTCCCATCGCCGACTTCATGTAAGTACAACGTCATATCCTTGAACCAACCCATCTTTCTCAACTGCACTCTTTAGAATTTCTGCATATTTCATTTAGCTGCTGCTTGTACAGCTAAACAGGATGAAGGGAGCATGTTTAACTCTCACACAAAACCCATTTTCACGTCCACAGTGATGATGGCACTGAAATCACGGCAAACGTGACGTATGTATACAAAGAGGAAGATGTCAACCACCCTAGTAGTTTTCTACAGGAAGTCTTAAAAGTCTCAGGTATGCTGCTTTCATTACCATACGGTTGTCATTTCTATGTTTTTTTTATGACAGTGAGTTATCAAACACCATGTAACGTGTATAATACTCAATCTCGAAAACACTTATATATCTATGTTATATGACATATTACAAGTTTATAATCCCTCTAAAATGTATTTTCATTTATTTTCTAGGTCTCCTGACCACCACTGTTGCCCCAACAACAACTACCAGCACCACACCACTTCCTACCCTTTTGACTTCAGTGACATCAACAACTAGGTAAGCAAGATCATTTATTATAATTATTTCATACAATTCAATGAACACTTTGTCAATTGAGTAACCTTTGCAACAATGAACCATGTATATCCATGCTTGTGTCGTTAACTACTGATGTTTTAATGAAAGCATCCAAAATGTTAACTTTTCTTTAGAAAAGCTCTTTGAGTACATCAATCGGTCAAAAGGCGCAATATAAATCTAATCCATTATTATTAATGTGCTTGCTGAAGGCAAGACCACTAGATTTCTTAGATACTTTTTCTAATTATTTTAACATTTTCTAAACTTTCTAAACTAAAACAATTTAATTGAGTATAAATTAGCATATAATAACCTACCAAAAATAATATTAACTCTTGAACCGTTCAAGCTAGAGAGACCGAACCAACTTTCATATGTTCAGGCTATCCTATCCTATCCTATTCTTATCCATCAATCAATCTTTCCATCTACCTACTTTTTCCAATTATAACCAGTCACTACCATTACTACTGCGGTGACTGCCAATACTATAACTTATTTTACAACCATGAATACTTTAAGACAAGCTAGCAAGTACACACATTTTCTTTAGGAAATGTAATTTTCCATGTATTATTATTTTCTCTTAGATTCGGCACAGTGGGGGTTTTTGTTAAACTGATATTCAAGGTCAAAACACCAGTCCCCACTGAGAATGATGTCCTTGGTGCCGTCAAGAAGCAACTGTCTCCTCAATTCACGACCACTCAAACCACCTTCCAGAATGCAACTTATATCAGTGAGTTCCACAAATTAGGCTTCATGAAGACATTTATTTCCACTCTATAATATAATTTCTTAATGAGTAAACATTCAACTGCTCCTGCTATCTAAATACTTCTTGAATGTTTTTTAATGTTGTTGAAACTCCTAAATTGTAGCAGTTCATTTGATCTGTTGCTATAGTGACCATTTTTTTGTGTGCTCACAGAACTTACAGATACTTCATTTGCCATCGACCTTGGTTTCAAAATAACCAATGTAACCCAGGAGTCTCTAAGTAATAGACTCACACTCACCAATGAGACCAAACTCCAGATCCAGGATTCAATTAACAAACTAGTAAGATATACTGTACTTCTACACATAAGATACATTCATGGTCATGTTCAGGTCATGATAGTAATTGACAACTTGATGTTTTGTCCCCTTTTAGCTCCATAAGGTTCTCAGTGAACCAGACGGCAAACAGTTTCAATTTCCCATCGCCGACTTCATGTAAGTACAACGTCATATCCTTGAACCAACCCATCTTTCTCAACTGCACTCTTTAGAATTTCTGCATATTTCATTTAGCTGCTGCTTGTACAGCTAAACAGGATGAAGGGAGCATGTTTAACTCTCACACAAAACCCATTTTCACGTCCACAGTGATGATGGCACTGAAATCACGGCAAACGTGACGTATGTATACAAAGAGGAAGATGTCAACCACCCTAGTAGTTTTCTACAGGAAGTCTTAAAAGTCTCAGGTATGCTGCTTTCATTACCATACGGTTGTCATTTCTATGTTTTTTTTATGACAGTGAGTTATCAAACACCATGTAACGTGTATAATACTCAATCTCGAAAACACTTATATATCTATGTTATATGACATATTACAAGTTTATAATCCCTCTAAAATGTATTTTCATTTATTTTCTAGGTCTCCTGACCACCACTGTTGCCCCAACAACAACTACCAGCACCACACCACTTCCTACCCTTTTGACTTCAGTGACATCAACAACTAGGTAAGCAAGATCATTTATTATAATTATTTCATACAATTCAATGAACACTTTGTCAATTGAGTAACCTTTGCAACAATGAACCATGTATATCCATGCTTGTGTCGTTAACTACTGATGTTTTAATGAAAGCATCCAAAATGTTAACTTTTCTTTAGAAAAGCTCTTTGAGTACATCAATCGGTCAAAAGGCGCAATATAAATCTAATCCATTATTATTAATGTGCTTGCTGAAGGCAAGACCACTAGATTTCTTAGATACTTTTTCTAATTATTTTAACATTTTCTAAACTTTCTAAACTAAAACAATTTAATTGAGTATAAATTAGCATATAATAACCTAGCAAAAATAATATTAACTCTTGAACCGTTCAAGCTAGAGAGACCGAACCAACTTTCATATGTTCAGGCTATCCTATCCTTTCCTATATCCATCAATCAATCTTTCCATCTACCTACTTTTTCCAATTATAACCAGTCACTACCATTACTACTGCGGTGACTGCCAATACTATAACTTATTTTACAACCATGAATACTTTAAGACAAGCTAGCAAGTACACACATTTTCTTTAGGAAATGTAATTTTCCATGTATTATTATTTTCTCTTAGATTCGGCACAGTGGGGGTTTTTGTAAAACTGATATTCAAGGTCAAAACACCAGTCCCCACTGAGGATGATGTCCTTGGTGCCGTCAAGAAGCAATTGTCTCCTCAATTCACGACCACTCAAACCACCTTCCAGAATGCAACTTATATCAGTGAGTTCCACAAATTAGGCTTCATGAAGACATTTATTTCCACTCTATAATATAATTTCTTAATAAGTAAACATTCAACTGCTCCTGCTATCTAAATACTTCTTGAATGTTTTGTAATGTTGTTGAAACTCCTAAATTGTAGCAGTTCATTTGATCTGTTGCTATAGTGACAATTTTTTTGTGTGCTCACAGAACTTACAGATACTTCATTTGCCATCGACCTTGGTTTCAAAATAACCAATGTAACCCAGGAGTCTCTAAGTAATAGACTCACACTCACCAATGAGACCAAACTCCAGATCCAGGATTCAATTAACAAACTAGTAAGATATACTGTACTTCTACACATAAGATACATTCATGGTCATGTTCAGGTCATGATAGTAGTTGACAACTTGATGTTTTGTCCCCTTTTAGCTCCATAAGGTTCTCAGTGAACCAGACGGCAAACAGTTTCAATTTCCCATCGCCGACTTCATGTAAGTACAACGTCATATCCTTGAACCAACCCATCTTTCTCAACTGCACTCTTTAGAATTTCTGCATATTTCATTTAGCTGCTGCTTGTACAGCTAAACAGGATGAAGGGAGCATGTTTAACTCTCACACAAAACCCATTTTCACGTCCACAGTGATGATGGCACTGAAATCACGGCAAACGTGACGTATGTATACAAAGAGGAAGATGTCAACCACCCTAGTAGTTTTCTACAGGAAGTCTTAAAAGTCTCAGGTATGCTGCTTTCATTACCATACGGTTGTCATTTCTATGTTTTTTTTATGACAGTGAGTTATCAAACACCATGTAACGTGTATAATACTCAATCTCGAAAACACTTATATATCTATGTTATATGACATATTACAAGTTTATAATCCCTCTAAAATGTATTTTCATTTATTTTCTAGGTCTCCTGACCACCACTGTTGCCCCAACAACAACTACCAGCACCACACCACTTCCTACCCTTTTGACTTCAGTGACATCAACAACTAGGTAAGCAAGATCATTTATTATAATTATTTCATACAATTCAATGAACACTTTGTCAATTGAGTAACCTTTGCAACAATGAACCATGTATATCCATGCTTGTGTCGTTAACTACTGATGTTTTAATGAAAGCATCCAAAATGTTAACTTTTCTTTAGAAAAGCTCTTTGAGTACATCAATCGGTCAAAAGGCGCAATATAAATCTAATCCATTATTATTAATGTGCTTGCTGAAGGCAAGACCACTAGATTTCTTAGATACTTTTTCTAATTATTTTAACATTTTCTAAACTTTCTAAACTAAAACAATTTAATTGAGTATAAATTAGCATATAATAACCTACCAAAAATAATATTAACTCTTGAACCGTTCAAGCTAGAGAGACCGAACCAACTTTCATATGTTCAGGCTATCCTATCCTATCCTATCCTATTCTTATCCATCAATCAATCTTTCCATCTACCTACTTTTTCCAATTATAACCAGTCACTACCATTACTACTGCGGTGACTGCCAATACTATAACTTATTTTACAACCATGAATACTTTAAGACAAGCTAGCAAGTACACACATTTTCTTTAGGAAATGTAATTTTCCATGTATTATTATTTTCTCTTAGATTCGGCACAGTGGGGGTTTTTGTTCAACTGATATTCAAGGTCAAAACACCAGTCCCCACTGAGGATGATGTCCTTGGTGCCGTCAAGAAGCAACTGTCTCCTCAATTCACGACCACTCAAACCACCTTCCAGAATGCAACTTATATCAGTGAGTTCCACAAATTAGGCTTCATGAAGACATTTATTTCCACTCTATAATATAATTTCTTAATGAGTAAACATTCAACTGCTCCTGCTATCTAAATACTTCTTGAATGTTTTTTAATGTTGTTGAAACTCCTAAATTGTAGCAGTTCATTTGATCTGTTGCTATAGTGACCATTTTTTTGTGTGCTCACAGAACTTACAGATACTTCATTTGCCATCGACCTTGGTTTCAAAATAACCAATGTAACCCAGGAGTCTCTAAGTAATAGACTCACACTCACCAATGAGACCAAACTCCAGATCCAGGATTCAATTAACAAACTAGTAAGATATACTGTACTTCTACACATAAGATACATTCATGGTCATGTTCAGGTCATGATAGTAGTTGACAACTTGATGTTTTGTCCCCTTTTAGCTCCATAAGGTTCTCAGTGAACCAGACGGCAAACAGTTTCAATTTCCCATCGCCGACTTCATGTAAGTACAACGTCATATCCTTGAACCAACCCATCTTTCTCAACTGCACTCTTTAGAATTTCTGCATATTTCATTTAGCTGCTGCTTGTACAGCTAAACAGGATGAAGGGAGCATGTTTAACTCTCACACAAAACCCATTTTCACGTCCACAGTGATGATGGCACTGAAATCACGGCAAACGTGACGTATGTATACAAAGAGGAAGATGTCAACCACCCTAGTAGTTTTCTACAGGAAGTCTTAAAAGTCTCAGGTATGCTGCTTTCATTACCATACGGTTGTCATTTCTATGTTTTTTTTATGACAGTGAGTTATCAAACACCATGTAACGTGTATAATACTCAATCTCGAAAACACTTATATATCTATGTTATATGACATATTACAAGTTTATAATCCCTCTAAAATGTATTTTCATTTATTTTCTAGGTCTCCTGACCACCACTGTTGCCCCAACAACAACTACCAGCACCACACCACTTCCTACCCTTTTGACTTCAGTGACATCAACAACTAGGTAAGCAAGATCATTTATTATAATTATTTCATACAATTCAATGAACACTTTGTCAATTGAGTAACCTTTGCAACAATGAACCATGTATATCCATGCTTGTGTCGTTAACTACTGATGTTTTAATGAAAGCATCCAAAATGTTAACTTTTCTTTAGAAAAGCTCTTTGAGTACATCAATCGGTCAAAAGGCGCAATATAAATCTAATCCATTATTATTAATGTGCTTGCTGAAGGCAAGACCACTAGATTTCTTAGATACTTTTTCTAATTATTTTAACATTTTCTAAACTTTCTAAACTAAAACAATTTAATTGAGTATAAATTAGCATATAATAACCTACCAAAAATAATATTAACTCTTGAACCGTTCAAGCTAGAGAGACCGAACCAACTTTCATATGTTCAGGCTATCCTATCCTATCCTATCCTATTCTTATCCATCAATCAATCTTTCCATCTACCTACTTTTTCCAATTATAACCAGTCACTACCATTACTACTGCGGTGACTGCCAATACTATAACTTATTTTACAACCATGAATACTTTAAGACAAGCTAGCAAGTACACACATTTTCTTTAGGAAATGTAATTTTCCATGTATTATTATTTTCTCTTAGATTCGGCACAGTGGGGGTTTTTGTTCAACTGATATTCAAGGTCAAAACACCAGTCCCCACTGAGGATGATGTCCTTGGTGCCGTCAAGAAGCAACTGTCTCCTCAATTCACGACCACTCAAACCACCTTCCAGAATGCAACTTATATCAGTGAGTTCCACAAATTAGGCTTCATGAAGACATTTATTTCCACTCTATAATATAATTTCTTAATGAGTAAACATTCAACTGCTCCTGCTATCTAAATACTTCTTGAATGTTTTTTAATGTTGTTGAAACTCCTAAATTGTAGCAGTTCATTTGATCTGTTGCTATAGTGACCATTTTTTTGTGTGCTCACAGAACTTACAGATACTTCATTTGCCATCGACCTTGGTTTCAAAATAACCAATGTAACCCAGGAGTCTCTAAGTAATAGACTCACACTCATCAATGAGACCAAACTCCAGATCCAGGATTCAATTAACAAACTAGTAAGATATACTGTACTTCTACACATAAGATACATTCATGGTCATGTTCAGGTCATGATAGTAGTTGACAACTTGATGTTTTGTCCCCTTTTAGCTCCATAAGGTTCTCAGTGAACCAGACGGCAAACAGTTTCAATTTCCCATCGCCGACTTCATGTAAGTACAACGTCATATCCTTGAACCAACCCATCTTTCTCAACTGCACTCTTTAGAATTTCTGCATATTTCATTTAGCTGCTGCTTGTACAGCTAAACAGGATGAAGGGAGCATGTTTAACTCTCACACAAAACCCATTTTCACGTCCACAGTGATGATGGCACTGAAATCACGGCAAACGTGACGTATGTATACAAAGAGGAAGATGTCAACCACCCTAGTAGTTTTCTACAGGAAGTCTTAAAAGTCTCAGGTATGCTGCTTTCATTACCATACGGTTGTCATTTCTATGTTTTTTTTATGACAGTGAGTTATCAAACACCATGTAACGTGTATAATACTCAATCTCGAAAACACTTATATATCTATGTTATATGACATATTACAAGTTTATAATCCCTCTAAAATGTATTTTCATTTATTTTCTAGGTCTCCTGACCACCACTGTTGCCCCAACAACAACTACCAGCACCACACCACTTCCTACCCTTTTGACTTCAGTGACATCAACAACTAGGTAAGCAAGATCATTTATTATAATTATTTCATACAATTCAATGAACACTTTGTCAATTGAGTAACCTTTGCAACAATGAACCATGTATATCCATGCTTGTGTCGTTAACTACTGATGTTTTAATGAAAGCATCCAAAATGTTAACTTTTCTTTAGAAAAGCTCTTTGAGTACATCAATCGGTCAAAAGGCGCAATATAAATCTAATCCATTATTATTAATGTGCTTGCTGAAGGCAAGACCACTAGATTTCTTAGATACTTTTTCTAATTATTTTAACATTTTCTAAACTTTCTAAACTAAAACAATTTAATTGAGTATAAATTAGCATATAATAACCTACCAAAAATAATATTAACTCTTGAACCGTTCAAGCTAGAGAGACCGAACCAACTTTCATATGTTCAGGCTATCCTATCCTATCCTATCCTATTCTTATCCATCAATCAATCTTTCCATCTACCTACTTTTTCCAATTATAACCAGTCACTACCATTACTACTGCGGTGACTGCCAATACTATAACTTATTTTACAACCATGAATACTTTAAGACAAGCTAGCAAGTACACACATTTTCTTTAGGAAATGTAATTTTCCATGTATTATTATTTTCTCTTAGATTCGGCACAGTGGGGGTTTTTGTTCAACTGATATTCAAGGTCAAAACACCAGTCCCCACTGAGGATGATGTCCTTGGTGCCGTCAAGAAGCAACTGTCTCCTCAATTCACGACCACTCAAACCACCTTCCAGAATGCAACTTATATCAGTGAGTTCCACAAATTAGGCTTCATGAAGACATTTATTTCCACTCTATAATATAATTTCTTAATGAGTAAACATTCAACTGCTCCTGCTATCTAAATACTTCTTGAATGTTTTTTAATGTTGTTGAAACTCCTAAATTGTAGCAGTTCATTTGATCTGTTGCTATAGTGACCATTTTTTTGTGTGCTCACAGAACTTACAGATACTTCATTTGCCATCGACCTTGGTTTCAAAATAACCAATGTAACCCAGGAGTCTCTAAGTAATAGACTCACACTCACCAATGAGACCAAACTCCAGATCCAGGATTCAATTAACAAACTAGTAAGATATACTGTACTTCTACACATAAGATACATTCATGGTCATGTTCAGGTCATGATAGTAGTTGACAACTTGATGTTTTGTCCCCTTTTAGCTCCATAAGGTTCTCAGTGAACCAGACGGCAAACAGTTTCAATTTCCCATCGCCGACTTCATGTAAGTACAACGTCATATCCTTGAACCAACCCATCTTTCTCAACTGCACTCTTTAGAATTTCTGCATATTTCATTTAGCTGCTGCTTGTACAGCTAAACAGGATGAAGGGAGCATGTTTAACTCTCACACAAAACCCATTTTCACGTCCACAGTGATGATGGCACTGAAATCACGGCAAACGTGACGTATGTATACAAAGAGGAAGATGTCAACCACCCTAGTAGTTTTCTACAGGAAGTCTTAAAAGTCTCAGGTATGCTGCTTTCATTACCATACGGTTGTCATTTCTATGTTTTTTTTATGACAGTGAGTTTTCAAACACCATGTAACGTGTATAATACTCAATCTCGAAAACACTTATATATCTATGTTATATGACATATTACAAGTTTATAATCCCTCTAAAATGTATTTTCATTTATTTTCTAGGTCTCCTGACCACCACTGTTGCCCCAACAACAACTACCAGCACCACACCACTTCCTACCCTTTTGACTTCAGTGACATCAACAACTAGGTAAGCAAGATCATTTATTATAATTATTTCATACAATTCAATGAACACTTTGTCAATTGAGTAACCTTTGCAACAATGAACCATGTATATCCATGCTTGTGTCGTTAACTACTGATGTTTTAATGAAAGCATCCAAAATGTTAACTTTTCTTTAGAAAAGCTCTTTGAGTACATCAATCGGTCAAAAGGCGCAATATAAATCTAATCCATTATTATTAATGTGCTTGCTGAAGGCAAGACCACTTGATTTCTTAGATACTTTTTCTAATTATTTTAACATTTTCTAAACTTTCTAAACTAAAACAATTTAATTGAGTATAAATTAGCATATAATAACCTACCAAAAATAATATTAACTCTTGAACCGTTCAAGCTAGAGAGACCGAACCAACTTTCATATGTTCAGGCTATCCTATCCTATCCTATCCTATTCTTATCCATCAATCAATCTTTCCATCTACCTACTTTTTCCAATTATAACCAGTCACTACCATTACTACTGCGGTGACTGCCAATACTATAACTTATTTTACAACCATGAATACTTTAAGACAAGCTAGCAAGTACACACATTTTCTTTAGGAAATGTAATTTTCCATGTATTATTATTTTCTCTTAGATTCGGCACAGTGGGGGTTTTTGTTCAACTGATATTCAAGGACAAAACACCAGTCCCCACTGAGGATGATGTCCTTGGTGCCGTCAAGAAGCAACTGTCTCCTCAATTCACGACCACTCAAACCACCTTCCAGAATGCAACTTATATCAGTGAGTTCCACAAATTAGGCTTCATGAAGACATTTATTTCCACTCTATAATATAATTTCTTAATGAGTAAACATTCAACTGCTCCTGCTATCTAAATACTTCTTGAATGTTTTTTAATGTTGTTGAAACTCCTAAATTGTAGCAGTTCATTTGATCTGTTGCTATAGTGACCATTTTTTTGTGTGCTCACAGAACTTACAGATACTTAATTTGCCATCGACCTTGGTTTCAAAATAACCAATGTAACCCAGGAGTCTCTAAGTAATAGACTCACACTCACCAATGAGACCAAACTCCAGATCCAGGATTCAATTAACAAACTAGTAAGATATACTGTACTTCGACACATAAGATACATTCATGGTCATGTTCAGGTCATGATAGTAGTTGACAACTTGATGTTTTGTCCCCTTTTAGCTCCATAAGGTTCTCAGTGAACCAGACGGCAAACAGTTTCAATTTCCCATCGCCGACTTCATGTAAGTACAACGTCATATCCTTGAACCAACCCATCTTTCTCAACTGCACTCTTTAGAATTTCTGCATATTTCATTTAGCTGCTGCTTGTACAGCTAAACAGGATGAAGGGAGCATGTTTAACTCTCACACAAAACCCATTTTCACGTCCACAGTGATGATGGCACTGAAATCACGGCAAACGTGACGTATGTATACAAAGAGGAAGATGTCAACCACCCTAGTAGTTTTCTACAGGAAGTCTTAAAAGTCTCAGGTATGCTGCTTTCATTACCATACGGTTGTCATTTCTATGTTTTTTTTATGACAGTGAGTTATCAAACACCATGTAACGTGTATAATACTCAATCTCGAAAACACTTATATATCTATGTTATATGACATATTACAAGTTTATAATCCCTCTAAAATGTATTTTCATTTATTTTCTAGGTCTCCTGACCACCACTGTTGCCCCAACAACAACTACCAGCACCACACCACTTCCTACCCTTTTGACTTCAGTGACATCAACAACTAGGTAAGCAAGATCATTTATTATAATTATTTCATACAATTCAATGAACACTTTGTCAATTGAGTAACCTTTGCAACAATGAACCATGTATATCCATGCTTGTGTCGTTAACTACTGATGTTTTAATGAAAGCATCCAAAATGTTAACTTTTCTTTAGAAAAGCTCTTTGAGTACATCAATCGGTCAAAAGGCGCAATATAAATCTAATCCATTATTATTAATGTGCTTGCTGAAGGCAAGACCACTAGATTTCTTAGATACTTTTTCTAATTATTTTAACATTTTCTAAACTTTCTAAACTAAAACAATTTAATTGAGTATAAATTAGCATATAATAACCTACCAAAAATAATATTAACTCTTGAACCGTTCAAGCTAGAGAGACCGAACCAACTTTCATATGTTCAGGCTATCCTATCCTATCCTATCCTATTCTTATCCATCAATCAATCTTTCCATCTACCTACTTTTTCCAATTATAACCAGTCACTACCATTACTACTGCGGTGACTGCCAATACTATAACTTATTTTACAACCATGAATACTTTAAGACAAGCTAGCAAGTACACACATTTTCTTTAGGAAATGTAATTTTCCATGTATTATTATTTTCTCTTAGATTCGGCACAGTGGGGGTTTTTGTTCAACTGATATTCAAGGTCAAAACACCAGTCCCCACTGAGGATGATGTCCTTGGTGCCGTCAAGAAGCAAATGTCTCCTCAATTCACGACCACTCAAACCACCTTCCAGAATGCAACTTATATCAGTGAGTTCCACAACTTAGGCTTCATGAAGACATTTATTTCCACTCTATAATATAATTTCTTAATGAGTAAACATTCAACTGCTCCTGCTATCTAAATACTTCTTGAATGTTTTTTAATGTTGTTGAAACTCCTAAATTGTAGCAGTTCATTTGATCTGTTGCTATAGTGACCATTTTTTTGTGTGCTCACAGAACTTACAGATACTTCATTTGCCATCGACCTTGGTTTCAAAATAACCAATGTAACCCAGGAGTCTCTAAGTAATAGACTCACACTCACCAATGAGACCAAACTCCAGATCCAGGATTCAATTAACAAACTAGTAAGATATACTGTACTTCTACACATAAGATACATTCATGGTCATGTTCAGGTCATGATAGTAGTTGACAACTTGATGTTTTGTCCCCTTTTAGCTCCATAAGGTTCTCAGTGAACCAGACGGCAAACAGTTTCAATTTCCCATCGCCGACTTCATGTAAGTACAACGTCATATCCTTGAACCAACCCATCTTTCTCAACTGCACTCTTTAGAATTTCTGCATATTTCATTTAGCTGCTGCTTGTACAGCTAAACAGGATGAAGGGAGCATGTTTAACTCTCACACAAAACCCATTTTCACGTCCACAGTGATGATGGCACTGAAATCACGGCAAACGTGACGTATGTATACAAAGAGGAAGATGTCAACCACCCTAGTAGTTTTCTACAGGAAGTCTTAAAAGTCTCAGGTATGCTGCTTTCATTACCATACGGTTGTCATTTCTATGTTTTTTTTATGACAGTGAGTTATCAAACACCATGTAACGTGTATAATACTCAATCTCGAAAACACTTATATATCTATGTTATATGACATATTACAAGTTTATAATCCCTCTAAAATGTATTTTCATTTATTTTCTAGGTCTCCTGACCACCACTGTTGCCCCAACAACAACTACCAGCACCACACCACTTCCTACCCTTTTGACTTCAGTGACATCAACAACTAGGTAAGCAAGATCATTTATTATAATTATTTCATACAATTCAATGAACACTTTGTCAATTGAGTAACCTTTGCAACAATGAACCATGTATATCCATGCTTGTGTCGTTAACTACTGATGTTTTAATGAAAGCATCCAAAATGTTAACTTTTCTTTAGAAAAGCTCTTTGAGTACATCAATCGGTCAAAAGGCGCAATATAAATCTAATCCATTATTATTAATGTGCTTGCTGAAGGCAAGACCACTAGATTTCTTAGATACTTTTTCTAATTATTTTAACATTTTCTAAACTTTCTAAACTAAAACAATTTAATTGAGTATAAATTAGCATATAATAACCTACCAAAAATAATATTAACTCTTGAACCGTTCAAGCTAGAGAGACCGAACCAACTTTCATATGTTCAGGCTATCCTATCCTATCCTATCCTATTCTTATCCATCAATCAATCTTTCCATCTACCTACTTTTTCCAATTATAACCAGTCACTACCATTACTACTGCGGTGACTGCCAATACTATAACTTATTTTACAACCATGAATACTTTAAGACAAGCTAGCAAGTACACACATTTTCTTTAGGAAATGTAATTTTCCATGTATTATTATTTTCTCTTAGATTCGGCACAGTGGGGGTTTTTGTTCAACTGATATTCAAGGTCAAAACACCAGTCCCCACTGAGGATGATGTCCTTGGTGCCGTCAAGAAGCAACTGTCTCCTCAATTCACGACCACTCAAACCACCTTCCAGAATGCAACTTATATCAGTGAGTTCCACAAATTAGGCTTCATGAAGACATTTATTTCCACTCTATAATATAATTTCTTAATGAGTAAACATTCAACTGCTCCTGCTATCTAAATACTTCTTGAATGTTTTTTAATGTTGTTGAAACTCCTAAATTGTAGCAGTTCATTTGATCTGTTGCTATAGTGACCATTTTTTTGTGTGCTCACAGAACTTACAGATACTTCATTTGCCATCGACCTTGGTTTCAAAATAACCAATGTAACCCAGGAGTCTCTAAGTAATAGACTCACACTCACCAATGAGACCAAACTCCAGATCCAGGATTCAATTAACAAACTAGTAAGATATACTGTACTTCTACACATAAGATACATTCATGGTCATGTTCAGGTCATGATAGTAGTTGACAACTTGATGTTTTGTCCCCTTTTAGCTCCATAAGGTTCTCAGTGAACCAGACGGCAAACAGTTTCAATTTCCCATCGCCGACTTCATGTAAGTACAACGTCATATCCTTGAACCAACCCATCTTTCTCAACTGCACTCTTTAGAATTTCTGCATATTTCATTTAGCTGCTGCTTGTACAGCTAAACAGGATGAAGGGAGCATGTTTAACTCTCACACAAAACCCATTTTCACGTCCACAGTGATGATGGCACTGAAATCACGGCAAACGTGACGTATGTATACAAAGAGGAAGATGTCAACCACCCTAGTAGTTTTCTACAGGAAGTCTTAAAAGTCTCAGGTATGCTGCTTTCATTACCATACGGTTGTCATTTCTATGTTTTTTTTATGACAGTGAGTTATCAAACACCATGTAACGTGTATAATACTCAATCTCGAAAACACTTATATATCTATGTTATATGACATATTACAAGTTTATAATCCCTCTAAAATGTATTTTCATTTATTTTCTAGGTCTCCTGACCACCACTGTTGCCCCAACAACAACTACCAGCACCACACCACTTCCTACCCTTTTGACTTCAGTGACATCAACAACTAGGTAAGCAAGATCATTTATTATAATTATTTCATACAATTCAATGAACACTTTGTCAATTGAGTAACCTTTGCAACAATGAACCATGTATATCCATGCTTGTGTCGTTAACTACTGATGTTTTAATGAAAGCATCCAAAATGTTAACTTTTCTTTAGAAAAGCTCTTTGAGTACATCAATCGGTCAAAAGGCGCAATATAAATCTAATCCATTATTATTAATGTGCTTGCTGAAGGCAAGACCACTAGATTTCTTAGATACTTTTTCTAATTATTTTAACATTTTCTAAACTTTCTAAACTAAAACAATTTAATTGAGTATAAATTAGCATATAATAACCTACCAAAAATAATATTAACTCTTGAACCGTTCAAGCTAGAGAGACCGAACCAACTTTCATATGTTCAGGCTATCCTATCCTATCCTATCCTATTCTTATCCATCAATCAATCTTTCCATCTACCTACTTTTTCCAATTATAACCAGTCACTACCATTACTACTGCGGTGACTGCCAATACTATAACTTATTTTACAACCATGAATACTTTAAGACAAGCTAGCAAGTACACACATTTTCTTTAGGAAATGTAATTTTCCATGTATTATTATTTTCTCTTAGATTCGGCACAGTGGGGGTTTTTGTTCAACTGATATTCAAGGTCAAAACACCAGTCCCCACTGAGGATGATGTCCTTGGTGCCGTCAAGAAGCAACTGTCTCCTCAATTCACGACCACTCAAACCACCTTCCAGAATGCAACTTATATCAGTGAGTTCCACAAATTAGGCTTCATGAAGACATTTATTTCCACTCTATAATATAATTTCTTAATGAGTAAACATTCAACTGCTCCTGCTATCTAAATACTTCTTGAATGTTTTTTAATGTTGTTGAAACTCCTAAATTGTAGCAGTTCATTTGATCTGTTGCTATAGTGACCATTTTTTTGTGTGCTCACAGAACTTACAGATACTTCATTTGCCATCGACCTTGGTTTCAAAATAACCAATGTAACCCAGGAGTCTCTAAGTAATAGACTCACACTCACCAATGAGACCAAACTCCAGATCCAGGATTCAATTAACAAACTAGTAAGATATACTGTACTTCTACACATAAGATACATTCATGGTCATGTTCAGGTCATGATAGTAGTTGACAACTTGATGTTTTGTCCCCTTTTAGCTCCATAAGGTTCTCAGTGAACCAGACGGCAAACAGTTTCAATTTCCCATCGCCGACTTCATGTAAGTACAACGTCATATCCTTGAACCAACCCATCTTTCTCAACTGCACTCTTTAGAATTTCTGCATATTTCATTTAGCTGCTGCTTGTACAGCTAAACAGGATGAAGGGAGCATGTTTAACTCTCACACAAAACCCATTTTCACGTCCACAGTGATGATGGCACTGAAATCACGGCAAACGTGACGTATGTATACAAAGAGGAAGATGTCAACCACCCTAGTAGTTTTCTACAGGAAGTCTTAAAAGTCTCAGGTATGCTGCTTTCATTACCATACGGTTGTCATTTCTATGTTTTTTTTATGACAGTGAGTTATCAAACACCATGTAACGTGTATAATACTCAATCTCGAAAACACTTATATATCTATGTTATATGACATATTACAAGTTTATAATCCCTCTAAAATGTATTTTCATTTATTTTCTAGGTCTCCTGACCACCACTGTTGCCCCAACAACAACTACCAGCACCACACCACTTCCTACCCTTTTGACTTCAGTGACATCAACAACTAGGTAAGCAAGATCATTTATTATAATTATTTCATACAATTCAATGAACACTTTGTCAATTGAGTAACCTTTGCAACAATGAACCATGTATATCCATGCTTGTGTCGTTAACTACTGATGTTTTAATGAAAGCATCCAAAATGTTAACTTTTCTTTAGAAAAGCTCTTTGAGTACATCAATCGGTCAAAAGGCGAAATATAAATCTAATCCATTATTATAAATGTGCTTGCTGAAGGCAAGACCACTAGATTTCTTAGATACTTTTTCTAATTATTTTAACATTTTCTAAACTTTCTAAACTAAAACAATTTAATTGAGTATAAATTAGCATATAATAACCTACCAAAAATAATATTAACTCTTGAACCGTTCAAGCTAGAGAGACCGAACCAACTTTCATATGTTCAGGCTATCCTATCCTATCCTATCCTATTCTTATCCATCAATCAATCTTTCCATCTACCTACTTTTTCCAATTATAACCAGTCACTACCATTACTACTGCGGTGACTGCCAATACTATAACTTATTTTACAACCATGAATACTTTAAGACAAGCTAGCAAGTACACACATTTTCTTTAGGAAATGTAATTTTCCATGTATTATTATTTTCTCTTAGATTCGGCACAGTGGGGGTTTTTGTTCAACTGATATTCAAGGTCAAAACACCAGTCCCCACTGAGGATGATGTCCTTGGTGCCGTCAAGAAGCAACTGTCTCCTCAATTCACGACCACTCAAACCACCTTCCAGAATGCAACTTATATCAGTGAGTTCCACAAATTAGGCTTCATGAAGACATTTATTTCCACTCTATAATATAATTTCTTAATTAGTAAACATTCAACTGCTCCTGCTATCTAAATACTTCTTGAATGTTTTTTAATGTTGTTGAAACTCCTAAATTGTAGCAGTTCATTTGATCTGTTGCTATAGTGACCATTTTTTTGTGTGCTCACAGAACTTACAGATACTTCATTTGCCATCGACCTTGGTTTCAAAATAACCAATGTAACCCAGGAGTCTCTAAGTAATAGACTCACACTCACCAATGAGACCAAACTCCAGATCCAGGATTCAATTAACAAACTAGTAAGATATACTGTACTTCTACACATAAGATACATTCATGGTCATGTTCAGGTCATGATAGTAGTTGACAACTTGATGTTTTGTCCCCTTTTAGCTCCATAAGGTTCTCAGTGAACCAGACGGCAAACAGTTTCAATTTCCCATCGCCGACTTCATGTAAGTACAACGTCATATCCTTGAACCAACCCATCTTTCTCAACTGCACTCTTTAGAATTTCTGCATATTTCATTTAGCTGCTGCTTGTACAGCTAAACAGGATGAAGGGAGCATGTTTAACTCTCACACAAAACCCATTTTCACGTCCACAGTGATGATGGCACTGAAATCACGGCAAACGTGACGTATGTATACAAAGAGGAAGATGTCAACCACCCTAGTAGTTTTCTACAGGAAGTCTTAAAAGTCTCAGGTATGCTGCTTTCATTACCATACGGTTGTCATTTCTATGTTTTTTTTATGACAGTGAGTTATCAAACACCATGTAACGTGTATAATACTCAATCTCGAAAACACTTATATATCTATGTTATATGACATATTACAAGTTTATAATCCCTCTAAAATGTATTTTCATTTATTTTCTAGGTCTCCTGACCACCACTGTTGCCCCAACAACAACTACCAGCACCACACCACTTCCTACCCTTTTGACTTCAGTGACATCAACAACTAGGTAAGCAAGATCATTTATTATAATTATTTCATACAATTCAATGAACACTTTGTCAATTGAGTAACCTTTGCAACAATGAACCATGTATATCCATGCTTGTGTCGTTAACTACTGATGTTTTAATGAAAGCATCCAAAATGTTAACTTTTCTTTAGAAAAGCTCTTTGAGTACATCAATCGGTCAAAAGGCGCAATATAAATCTAATCCATTATTATTAATGTGCTTGCTGAAGGCAAGACCACTAGATTTCTTAGATACTTTTTCTAATTATTTTAACATTTTCTAAACTTTCTAAACTAAAACAATTTAATTGAGTATAAATTAGCATATAATAACCTACCAAAAATAATATTAACTCTTGAACCGTTCAAGCTAGAGAGACCGAACCAACTTTCATATGTTCAGGCTATCCTATCCTATCCTATCCTATTCTTATCCATCAATCAATCTTTCCATCTACCTACTTTTTCCAATTATAACCAGTCACTACCATTACTACTGCGGTGACTGCCAATACTATAACTTATTTTACAACCATGAATACTTTAAGACAAGCTAGCAAGTACACACATTTTCTTTAGGAAATGTAATTTTCCATGTATTATTATTTTCTCTTAGATTCGGCACAGTGGGGGTTTTTGTTCAACTGATATTCAAGGTCAAAACACCAGTCCCCACTGAGGATGATGTCCTTGGTGCCGTCAAGAAGCAACTGTCTCCTCAATTCACGACCACTCAAACCACCTTCCAGAATGCAACTTATATCAGTGAGTTCCACAAATTAGGCTTCATGAAGACATTTATTTCCACTCTATAATATAATTTCTTAATGAGTAAACATTCAACTGCTCCTGCTATCTAAATACTTCTTGAATGTTTTTTAATGTTGTTGAAACTCCTAAATTGTAGCAGTTCATTTGATCTGTTGCTATAGTGACCATTTTTTTGTGTGCTCACAGAACTTACAGATACTTCATTTGCCATCGACCTTGGTTTCAAAATAACCAATGTAACCCAGGAGTCTCTAAGTAATAGACTCACACTCACCAATGAGACCAAACTCCAGATCCAGGATTCAATTAACAAACTAGTAAGATATACTGTACTTCTACACATAAGATACATTCATGGTCATGTTCAGGTCATGATAGTAGTTGACAACTTGATGTTTTGTCCCCTTTTAGCTCCATAAGGTTCTCAGTGAACCAGACGGCAAACAGTTTCAATTTCCCATCGCCGACTTCATGTAAGTACAACGTCATATCCTTGAACCAACCCATCTTTCTCAACTGCACTCTTTAGAATTTCTGCATATTTCATTTAGCTGCTGCTTGTACAGCTAAACAGGATGAAGGGAGCATGTTTAACTCTCACACAAAACCCATTTTCACGTCCACAGTGATGATGGCACTGAAATCACGGCAAACGTGACGTATGTATACAAAGAGGAAGATGTCAACCACCCTAGTAGTTTTCTACAGGAAGTCTTAAAAGTCTCAGGTATGCTGCTTTCATTACCATACGGTTGTCATTTCTATGTTTTTTTTATGACAGTGAGTTATCAAACACCATGTAACGTGTATAATACTCAATCTCGAAAACACTTATATATCTATGTTATATGACATATTACAAGTTTATAATCCCTCTAAAATGTATTTTCATTTATTTTCTAGGTCTCCTGACCACCACTGTTGCCCCAACAACAACTACCAGCACCACACCACTTCCTACCCTTTTGACTTCAGTGACATCAACAACTAGGTAAGCAAGATCATTTATTATAATTATTTCATACAATTCAATGAACACTTTGTCAATTGAGTAACCTTTGCAACAATGAACCATGTATATCCATGCTTGTGTCGTTAACTACTGATGTTTTAATGAAAGCATCCAAAATGTTAACTTTTCTTTAGAAAAGCTCTTTGAGTACATCAATCGGTCAAAAGGCGCAATATAAATCTAATCCATTATTATTAATGTGCTTGCTGAAGGCAAGACCACTAGATTTCTTAGATACTTTTTCTAATTATTTTAACATTTTCTAAACTTTCTAAACTAAAACAATTTAATTGAGTATAAATTAGCATATAATAACCTACCAAAAATAATATTAACTCTTGAACCGTTCAAGCTAGAGAGACCGAACCAACTTTCATATGTTCAGGCTATCCTATCCTATCCTATCCTATCCTATTCTTATCCATCAATCAATCTTTCCATCTACCTACTTTTTCCAATTATAACCAGTCACTACCATTACTACTGCGGTGACTGCCAATACTATAACTTATTTTACAACCATGAATACTTTAAGACAAGCTAGCAAGTACACACATTTTCTTTAGGAAATGTAATTTTCCATGTATTATTATTTTCTCTTAGATTCGGCACAGTGGGGGTTTTTGTTCAACTGATATTCAAGGTCAAAACACCAGTCCCCACTGAGGATGATGTCCTTGGTGCCGTCAAGAAGCAACTGTCTCCTCAATTCACGACCACTCAAACCACCTTCCAGAATGCAACTTATATCAGTGAGTTCCACAAATTAGGCTTCATGAAGACATTTATTTCCACTCTATAATATAATTTCTTAATGAGTAAACATTCAACTGCTCCTGCTATCTAAATACTTCTTGAATGTTTTTTAATGTTGTTGAAACTCCTAAATTGTAGCAGTTCATTTGATCTGTTGCTATAGTGACCATTTTTTTGTGTGCTCACAGAACTTACAGATACTTCATTTGCCATCGACCTTGGTTTCAAAATAACCAATGTAACCCAGGAGTCTCTAAGTAATAGACTCACACTCACCAATGAGACCAAACTCCAGATCCAGGATTCAATTAACAAACTAGTAAGATATACTGTACTTCTACACATAAGATACATTCATGGTCATGTTCAGGTCATGATAGTAGTTGACAACTTGATGTTTTGTCCCCTTTTAGCTCCATAAGGTTCTCAGTGAACCAGACGGCAAACAGTTTCAATTTCCCATCGCCGACTTCATGTAAGTACAACGTCATATCCTTGAACCAACCCATCTTTCTCAACTGCACTCTTTAGAATTTCTGCATATTTCATTTAGCTGCTGCTTGTACAGCTAAACAGGATGAAGGGAGCATGTTTAACTCTCACACAAAACCCATTTTCACGTCCACAGTGATGATGGCACTGAAATCACGGCAAACGTGACGTATGTATACAAAGAGGAAGATGTCAACCACCCTAGTAGTTTTCTACAGGAAGTCTTAAAAGTCTCAGGTATGCTGCTTTCATTACCATACGGTTGTCATTTCTATGTTTTTTTTATGACAGTGAGTTATCAAACACCATGTAACGTGTATAATACTCAATCTCGAAAACACTTATATATCTATGTTATATGACATATTACAAGTTTATAATCCCTCTAAAATGTATTTTCATTTATTTTCTAGGTCTCCTGACCACCACTGTTGCCCCAACAACAACTACCAGCACCACACCACTTCCTACCCTTTTGACTTCAGTGACATCAACAACTAGGTAAGCAAGATCATTTATTATAATTATTTCATACAATTCAATGAACACTTTGTCAATTGAGTAACCTTTGCAACAATGAACCATGTATATCCATGCTTGTGTCGTTAACTACTGATGTTTTAATGAAAGCATCCAAAATGTTAACTTTTCTTTAGAAAAGCTCTTTGAGTACATCAATCGGTCAAAAGGCGCAATATAAATCTAATCCATTATTATTAATGTGCTTGCTGAAGGCAAGACCACTAGATTTCTTAGATACTTTTTCTAATTATTTTAACATTTTCTAAACTTTCTAAACTAAAACAATTTAATTGAGTATAAATTAGCATATAATAACCTACCAAAAATAATATTAACTCTTGAACCGTTCAAGCTAGAGAGACCGAACCAACTTTCATATGTTCAGGCTATCCTATCCTATCCTATCCTATTCTTATCCATCAATCAATCTTTCCATCTACCTACTTCTTCCAATTATAACCAGTCACTACCATTACTACTGCGGTGACTGCCAATACTATAACTTATTTTACAACCATGAATACTTTAAGACAAGCTAGCAAGTACACACATTTTCTTTAGGAAATGTAATTTTCCATGTATTATTATTTTCTCTTAGATTCGGCACAGTGGGGGTTTTTGTTCAACTGATATTCAAGGTCAAAACACCAGTCCCCACTGAGGATGATGTCCTTGGTGCCGTCAAGAAGCAACTGTCTCCTCAATTCACGACCACTCAAACCACCTTCCAGAATGCAACTTATATCAGTGAGTTCCACAAATTAGGCTTCATGAAGACATTTATTTCCACTCTATAATATAATTTCTTAATGAGTAAACATTCAACTGCTCCTGCTATCTAAATACTTCTTGAATGTTTTTTAATGTTGTTGAAACTCCTAAATTGTAGCAGTTCATTTGATCTGTTGCTATAGTGACCATTTTTTTGTGTGCTCACAGAACTTACAGATACTTCATTTGCCATCGACCTTGGTTTCAAAATAACCAATGTAACCCAGGAGTCTCTAAGTAATAGACTCACACTCACCAATGAGACCAAACTCCAGATCCAGGATTCAATTAACAAACTAGTAAGATATACTGTACTTCTACACATAAGATACATTCATGGTCATGTTCAGGTCATGATAGTAGTTGACAACTTGATGTTTTGTCCCCTTTTAGCTCCATAAGGTTCTCAGTGAACCAGACGGCAAACAGTTTCAATTTCCCATCGCCGACTTCATGTAAGTACAACGTCATATCCTTGAACCAACCCATCTTTCTCAACTGCACTCTTTAGAATTTCTGCATATTTCATTTAGCTGCTGCTTGTACAGCTAAACAGGATGAAGGGAGCATGTTTAACTCTCACACAAAACCCATTTTCACGTCCACAGTGATGATGGCACTGAAATCACGGCAAACGTGACGTATGTATACAAAGAGGAAGATGTCAACCACCCTAGTAGTTTTCTACAGGAAGTCTTAAAAGTCTCAGGTATGCTGCTTTCATTACCATACGGTTGTCATTTCTATGTTTTTTTTATGACAGTGAGTTATCAAACACCATGTAACGTGTATAATACTCAATCTCGAAAACACTTATATATCTATGTTATATGACATATTACAAGTTTATAATCCCTCTAAAATGTATTTTCATTTATTTTCTAGGTCTCCTGACCACCACTGTTGCCCCAACAACAACTACCAGCACCACACCACTTCCTACCCTTTTGACTTCAGTGACATCAACAACTAGGTAAGCAAGATCATTTATTATAATTATTTCATACAATTCAATGAACACTTTGTCAATTGAGTAACCTTTGCAACAATGAACCATGTATATCCATGCTTGTGTCGTTAACTACTGATGTTTTAATGAAAGCATCCAAAATGTTAACTTTTCTTTAGAAAAGCTCTTTGAGTACATCAATCGGTCAAAAGGCGCAATATAAATCTAATCCATTATTATTAATGTGCTTGCTGAAGGCAAGACCACTAGATTTCTTAGATACTTTTTCTAATTATTTTAACATTTTCTAAACTTTCTAAACTAAAACAATTTAATTGAGTATAAATTAGCATATAATAACCTACCAAAAATAATATTAACTCTTGAACCGTTCAAGCTAGAGAGACCGAACCAACTTTCATATGTTCAGGCTATCCTATCCTATCCTATCCTATTCTTATCCATCAATCAATCTTTCCATCTACCTACTTCTTCCAATTATAACCAGTCACTACCATTACTACTGCGGTGACTGCCAATACTATAACTTATTTTACAACCATGAATACTTTAAGACAAGCTAGCAAGTACACACATTTTCTTTAGGAAATGTAATTTTCCATGTATTATTATTTTCTCTTAGATTCGGCACAGTGGGGGTTTTTGTTCAACTGATATTCAAGGTCAAAACACCAGTCCCCACTGAGGATGATGTCCTTGGTGCCGTCAAGAAGCAACTGTCTCCTCAATTCACGACCACTCAAACCACCTTCCAGAATGCAACTTATATCAGTGAGTTCCACAAATTAGGCTTCATGAAGACATTTATTTCCACTCTATAATATAATTTCTTAATGAGTAAACATTCAACTGCTCCTGCTATCTAAATACTTCTTGAATGTTTTTTAATGTTGTTGAAACTCCTAAATTGTAGCAGTTCATTTGATCTGTTGCTATAGTGACCATTTTTTTGTGTGCTCACAGAACTTACAGATACTTCATTTGCCATCGACCTTGGTTTCAAAATAACCAATGTAACCCAGGAGTCTCTAAGTAATAGACTCACACTCACCAATGAGACCAAACTCCAGATCCAGGATTCAATTAACAAACTAGTAAGATATACTGTACTTCTACACATAAGATACATTCATGGTCATGTTCAGGTCATGATAGTAGTTGACAACTTGATGTTTTGTCCCCTTTTAGCTCCATAAGGTTCTCAGTGAACCAGACGGCAAACAGTTTCAATTTCCCATCGCCGACTTCATGTAAGTACAACGTCATATCCTTGAACCAACCCATCTTTCTCAACTGCCCTCTTTAGAATTTCTGCATATTTAATTTAGCTGCTGCTTGTACAGCTAAACAGGATGAAGGGAGCATGTTTAACTCTCACACAAAACCCATTTTCACATCCACAGTGATGATGGCACTGAAATCACGGCAAACGTGACGTATGTATACAAAGAGGAAGATGTCAACCACCCTAGTAGTTTTCTACAGGAAGTCTTAAAAGTCTCAGGTATGCTGCTTTCATTACCATACGGTTGTCATTTCTATGTTTTTTTTATGACAGTGAGTTATCAAACACCATGTAACGTGTATAATACTCAATCTCGAAAACACTTATATATCTATGTTATATGACATATTACAAGTTTATAATCCCTCTAAAATGTATTTTCATTTATTTTCTAGGTCTCCTGACCACCACTGTTGCCCCAACAACAACTACCAGCATCACACCACTTCCTACCCTTTTGACTTCAGTGACATCAACAACTAGGTAAGCAAGATAATTTATTATAATTATTTCATACAATTCAATGAACACTTTGTCAATTGAGTAACCTTTGCAACAATGAACCATGTATATCCATGCTTGTGTCGTTAACTACTGATGTTTTAATGAAAGCATCCAAAATGTTAACTTTTCTTTAGAAAAGCTCTTTGAGTACATCAATCGGTCAAAAGGCGCAATATAAATCTAATCCATTATTATTAATGTGCTTGCTGAAGGCAAGACCACTAGATTTCTTAGATACTTTTTCTAATTATTTTAACATTTTCTAAACTTTCTAAACTAAAACAATTTAATTGAGTATAAATTAGCATATAATAACCTACCAAAAATAATATTAACTCTTGAACCGTTCAAGCTAGAGAGACCGAACCAACTTTCATATGTTCAGGCTATCCTATCCTATCCTATCCTATTCTTATCCATCAATCAATCTTTCCATCTACCTACTTTTTCCAATTATAACCAGTCACTACCATTACTACTGCGGTGACTGCCAATACTATAACTTATTTTACAACCATGAATACTTTAAGACAAGCTAGCAAGTACACACATTTTCTTTAGGAAATGTAATTTTCCATGTATTATTATTTTCTCTTAGATTCGGCACAGTGGGGGTTTTTGTTCAACTGATATTCAAGGTCAAAACACCAGTCCCCACTGAGGATGATGTCCTTGGTGCCGTCAAGAAGCAACTGTCTCCTCAATTCACGACCACTCAAACCACCTTCCAGAATGCAACTTATATCAGTGAGTTCCACAAATTAGGCTTCATGAAGACATTTATTTCCACTCTATAATATAATTTCTTAATGAGTAAACATTCAACTGCTCCTGCTATCTAAATACTTCTTGAATGTTTTTTAATGTTGTTGAAACTCCTAAATTGTAGCAGTTCATTTGATCTGTTGCTATAGTGACCATTTTTTTGTGTGCTCACAGAACTTACAGATACTTCATTTGCCATCGACCTTGGTTTCAAAATAACCAATGTAACCCAGGAGTCTCTAAGTAATAGACTCACACTCACCAATGAGACCAAACTCCAGATCCAGGATTCAATTAACAAACTAGTAAGATATACTGTACTTCTACACATAAGATACATTCATGGTCATGTTCAGGTCATGATAGTAGTTGACAACTTGATGTTTTGTCCCCTTTTAGCTCCATAAGGTTCTCAGTGAACCAGACGGCAAACAGTTTCAATTTCCCATCGCCGACTTCATGTAAGTACAACGTCATATCCTTGAACCAACCCATCTTTCTCAACTGCACTCTTTAGAATTTCTGCATATTTCATTTAGCTGCTGCTTGTACAGCTAAACAGGATGAAGGGAGCATGTTTAACTCTCACACAAAACCCATTTTCACGTCCACAGTGATGATGGCACTGAAATCACGGCAAACGTGACGTATGTATACAAAGAGGAAGATGTCAACCACCCTAGTAGTTTTCTACAGGAAGTCTTAAAAGTCTCAGGTATGCTGCTTTCATTACCATACGGTTGTCATTTCTATGTTTTTTTTATGACAGTGAGTTATCAAACACCATGTAACGTGTATAATACTCAATCTCGAAAACACTTATATATCGATGTTATATGACATATTACAAGTTTATAATCCCTCTAAAATGTATTTTCATTTATTTTCTAGGTCTCCTGACCACCACTGTTGCCCCAACAACAACTACCAGCACCACACCACTTCCTACCCTTTTGACTTCAGTGACATCAACAACTAGGTAAGCAAGATCATTTATTATAATTATTTCATACAATTCAATGAACACTTTGTCAATTGAGTAACCTTTGCAACAATGAACCATGTATATCCATGCTTGTGTCGTTAACTACTGATGTTTTAATGAAAGCATCCAAAATGTTAACTTTTCTTTAGAAAAGCTCTTTGAGTACATCAATCGGTCAAAAGGCGCAATATAAATCTAATCCATTATTATTAATGTGCTTGCTGAAGGCAAGACCACTAGATTTCTTAGATACTTTTTCTAATTATTTTAACATTTTCTAAACTTTCTAAACTAAAACAATTTAATTGAGTATAAATTAGCATATAATAACCTACCAAAAATAATATTTACTCTTGAACCGTTCAAGCTAGAGAGACCAAACCAACTTTCATATGTTCAGGCTATCCTATCCTATCCTATTCTTATCAATCAATCAATCTTTCCATCTACCTACTTTTTCCAATTATAACCAGTCACTACCATTACTACTGCGGTGACTGCCAATACTATAACTTATTTTACAACCATGAATACTTTAAGACAAGCTAGCAAGCACACACATTTTCTTTAGGATATGTAATTTTCCATGTATTATTATTTTCTCTTAGATTTGGCACAGCCGTGGTTTTTGTTAAACTGATATTCAACCTCAAAACACCAGTCCCCACTGAGGATGATGTCCTTGGTGCCGTCAAGAAGCAACTGTCTCTTCAATCCAAGACCACTCAAACCACCTTCCAGAATGCAACTTATATCAGTGAGTTTAAGAAATTAGGCTTCATGAAGACATTTATTTCCACTCTATAAAATAATTTCTTATTAAGTACACATTCAACTGCTCCTGCTATCTAAATAGTTCTTGAATGTTTTTTTTACGGTGTTGAAACTCCTAAATTGTAGCAGTTCATTTGATCTGTTGCTATAGTGACCATGTTTTTATCTGCTCACAGAACTTTCAGATACTTCATTTGCCATCAACCTTGGTTTCAAAATAACCAATGTAACCCTGGAGTCTCTAAGTAATAGACTCACATTCACCAATGAGACCTACGTCCAGATACAGGATTCAATTAACACACTAGTAAGATACTGTACTTCTACACATAAGATACATCCATGGTCATGTTCAGGTCATGATAGTAGTTGACAACTTGATGTTTTGTCCCCTTTTAGCTTCGTCAACTTCTCAGTGAACCAAACGGCAACCAGTTTCAATTTCCCATCGCCGACTTCATGTAAGTACAACGTCATATCCTTGAACCAACCCATCTTTCTCAACTGCACTCTTTAGAATTTCTGCAGATTTCATTTAGCTGCTGCTTGTACAGCTAAACAGGATGAAGGGAACATGTTTAACTCTCACACAAAACCCATTTTTACGTCCACAGTGCTTATGGCACTGAAATCAGAGCAAACGTGACGTATGTATACAAAGAGGACGATGTCAACCACCCTGGTAGTTTTCTACAGGAAGTCTTAAAGGTCTCAGGTATGCTGCTTTTGTTACCATACGGTTGTCATTGCTGTGTTTTTTTTATGACAGTGAGTTATCAAACACCATGTAACGTGTATAATACTCAATCTCGAAAACACTTTGTTATATGACATATTACAAGTTTTAATCCCTCTAAAATGTATTTTCATTTATTTTCTAGGTCTCCTGACCACCACTGTTAACCCAACAACAACTACCAGCACCACACCACTTCCTACACTTTTGACTTCAGTGACATCAACAACTAGGTAAGCAAGATCATTTATTATAATTATTTCATACAATTCAATTAACAGTTTGTCAGTCAAGGAACCTTTGCTTCAATGAACCATGTATATCCATGCTTGTGTCGTTAACTACTGATGTTTTAATGAAAGCATCCAAAATGTCAACCTTTCTTTAGAAAAGCTCTTTGAGTACATCAATCGGTCAAAAGGCGCAATATAAATACAATCCATTATTATTAATGTGCTTGCTGAAGGCAAGACCACTAGATTTCTTACATACTTTTTCGAATTATTTTAACATTTTCTGAACTTTCTAAACTAAAACAATTTAATTCAGTATAAATTAGCATATAATAACCCACCAAAAATAATATTAACTCTTGAACCGTTCAAGCTAGAGAGACCAAACCAACTTTCATATGTTCAGGCTATCCTATCCTTTCCTTATCCATCAATCAATCTTTCCATCTACCTACTTTTTCCAATTATAACCAGTCACTACCATTACTACTGTATTGACTGCCACTACTATGACTTATTTTAAAATCATAAATACTTTAAGACAAGCTAGCAAGCACACACATTTTCTTTAGGAAATGTAATTTTCCATGTATTATTATTTTTTCTTAGATTTGGCACAGCCGTGGTTTTTGTTAAACTGATATTCAACCTCAAAACACCAGTCCCCACTGAGGATGATGTCCTTGGTGCCGTCAAGAAGCAACTGTCTCTTCAATCCAAGACCACTCAAACCACCTTCCAGAATGCAACTTATATCAGTGAGTTTAAGAAATTAGGCTTCATGAAGACATTTATTTCCACTCTATAAAATAATTTCTTATTAAGTACACATTCAACTGCTCCTGCTATCTAAATACTTCTTGAATGTTTTTTTTACGGTGTTGAAACTCCTAAATTGTAGCAGTTCATTTGATCTGTTGCTATAGTGACCATGTTTTTATCTGCTCACAGAACTTTCAGATACTTCATTTGCCATCAACCTTGGTTTCAAAATAACCAATGTAACCCTGGAGTCTCTAAGTAATAGACTCACATTCACCAATGAGACCTACGTCCAGATACAGGATTCAATTAACACACTAGTAAGATACTGTACTTCTATACATACGATACATCCATGGTCATGTTCAGGTCATGATAGTAGTTGACAACTTGATGTTTTGTCCCCTTCTAGCTTCGTCAACTTCTCAGTGAACCAAACGGCAACCAGTTTCAATTTCCCATCGCCGACTTCATGTAAGTACAACGTCATAACCTTGAACCAACCCATCTTTCTCAACTGCACTCTTTAGAATTTCTGCAGATTTCATTTAGCTGCTGCTTGTACAGCTAAACAGGATGAAGGGAACATGTTTAACTGTCACACAAAACCCATTTTTATGTCCACAGTGCTTATGGCACTGAAATCAGAGCAAACGTGACGTATGTATACAAAGAGGACGATGTCAACCACCCTAGTAGTTTTCTACAGGAAGTCTTAAAAGTCTCAGGTATGCTGCTTTTGTTACCATACGGTTGTCATTGCTGTGTGTTTTTTATGACAGTGAGTTATCAAACACCATGTAACGTGTATAATACTCAATCTCCAAAACACTTATATATCTATGTTATATGACATTTTACAAGTTTATAATCCCTCTAAAATGTATTTTCATTTCTATTCTAGGTCTCCTGACCACCACTGTTGCCCCAACAACAACTACCAGCACCACACCACTTCCTACCCTTTTGCTGACCACTACTTTCAATACCACAAGTGTTGGAGGTTTTCCTGGCTGGGCTTTGGCCATTATCATTCCTTGTGGCATTGCTATCATTCTGGTACCCCTGTGGATCCTGCTATGTGTACGTATAGGCTTGTGTTCACATGTGTACTGTGAAAATAGTTTACAAAGTGTTTCATCCAATAAGCTGTTTAATTTCTGCAATGATATTTTGCATGTGAATCATGCCTCCCCATCTTTCTTTTGCAGTGTATGCTATGTGGCTGCTGTGCAGCTGTAAGGAGACGCTGGCACAGACGCAGATCTTATAATGTACAGTACACCACCAGAAACGGACTCTTCTGAGGTGACAACACTAACATCAGTAGGCAACTGTCATCACAAGAACAGCCAATTATCTATCTATATCTGCATATCAGGAGACTTCATTGGGTGCTTGCATCTATTTTTTTTATCATGAAAAGAAAATTCATAATGGGCTTAATAATCCACAAGTTTTTTGCGCATTGTACAATTTTTTATATTATACATCTGATTGTTAATCATAGTTACAGCTGAGCTGAACAGCATGTATGCTTATGTATTTATTAGCTATGTAATTGATGTGGTTTCAAGCTGTGCTGTCCACTGACTAAAATGGTTATCAGTTATTTATTTAATGTATAATAAGGTAGATTAAAATATTTATTTGAGTTTTGTTATTTCCTCTCTTGACTAACTATTAACTAACTTATTTTCAACTGCAATACTGTACTTGTTTCTTCATCACACAGTTTGACAAATGTAATAAAGACTTTGCAAATCAGTATTAAGAAAACATTGTATGATTACAGACAGCACATCTAAACATCAAAGGAAGTCAAGATTGTCCCACCTGGCACCTTACGCTCAGAAATATCTAACACAATTTAATATCTACAGTACCAGTCAAAAGTTTGGACACACCTACTCATTCAAGGGTTTTTCTTTCTTTTTACTATTTTCTACATTGTAGAATAATAGTGAAGATATAACACATATGGAATCATGTAGTAACCAAAAAAGTGTTAAACAAATAAAAATAGATTTTAGATTTTAGATTCTTCAAAGTAGCCACCCTTTGCCTTGATGACAGCTTTGCACACTCTTGGCATTCTCTCAACCAGCTTCACCTGGAATGGTTTTCCAACAGTCTTGAAGTAGTTCCCACATATGCTGAGCACTTGTTGGCTGCTTTTCCTTCACTCTGCGGTCCAACTCATCCTAACCATCTCTATTGGGTTGAGGTCAGGTGATTGTGGAGGCTAGATCCTCTGATTTAGCACTCCAAATATCCCTTACACAGCCTGGAGGAATGTTGGGTCATTGTCCAGTTGAAAAATAAATAATAGTCACACTAAGCGCAAACCAGATGGGATGGCGTATTGCTGCAGAATGCTGTGGTAGCCATGCTGGTTAAGTGTGCCTTGAATTCTAAATAAATCACAGACAGTGTCACCAGCAAAGCACCCCCACACCATCACACCTCCTCCAAGCTTCTTCTTCTTATTGGTGTCCTTTAGTAGTGGTTTCTTTACAGTATTTCGACCATGAAGGTCTGATTCATGCAGTCATCTCTGAACAGTTGATGTTGAGATGTGTCTGTTACTTGAACTCTGTAAAGTATTTATTTGGGCTGCAATCTGAGGTGCAGTTAACTCTAACGAACTTATCCTCTGCAGCAGAGGTAACTCTGGGTCTTCATCTCCTGTGGCAGTCCTCATGAGAGCCAGTTTCATCATAGCGCTTGTTGGTTCCCTGACATTTTCCGAATTGACTGACCTTCATGTCTTAAATTACTGATGGACTGTTGTTTCTCTTTGCTTATTTGAGCTGTTCTTACCATAATATAGACTTGGTATTTTTTTTTACATTATTTTTTACTACCTATCATAAAAGTAATTTTGGAACATTAAAGTCAATGTCTTGAAGTACTCAACACAAGATATTACTTGTTATAAACACATTTATTTTTTCTAACCCAAATTATTGATACATTTTTTTCCACTTTAGTCAGTATATACTTTCGCGGAAAATAGGCAGTTTTCTCGACTCATACCCTGACTTTGAGAAGGGATTGGGTGATTAGCTTAGCAGCCACGTGATGCTGCATAACAATGAGAACGCGATTGGTCGACGGTGCTGTGTGGACATTATATATTGAATTATTCATTGCCTAATGTGATTCCTTTCTCTACTATCTCAGGCGTCATGTTGCTAAATGGCACAACAAAAATAGCTAAGAATCATGGTGAAAGTGGCCGTAACAAGCAAAGGATCATGGTCGATGTAGTCATTTTCATCTTGCCTGAGAGTCAACCTTAACGGTTGTTTAGCAACACAACCGACGCCTAAGCAACTATGGGGCAAAA
This sequence comes from Salvelinus alpinus, assembly GCF_045679555.1. Classification (NCBI taxonomy): domain Eukaryota; kingdom Metazoa; phylum Chordata; class Actinopteri; order Salmoniformes; family Salmonidae; genus Salvelinus; species Salvelinus alpinus. The sequence continues at coordinate 35,309,666 of NC_092114.1, forward strand.
CAGACTGGGTTGGCAGTTGGCTTAGATTGTTGAATATGGAAAGCCATTTGGCTCTTTGCATGTAAAAAAAAAAACATGTCAAATAACACTATTTGATGAGTCAAATAAGGTTTTAATTTTACATGTCAAATAAAAAAGTTGTATTGTTGTGTGTGCCTAATTTGCACGTGCAAAGCCAAGCGCCAACATTACGATCAGTAGCACTGTCAAAGCTGCTGTAAAAAATAAATAAAAGATTGCAAACAAGCACACTCCTTGGCCACGATGTAGTTACAATACTGCGTTGGTAATAAGTCATTATTTGTTTGACTGAATGGGACAACGTCTGTGTTAGCATTTGAAATAAGATCAGGATCAAACGAGCAGGATCAAAAATGTTAGCAAATATATTTTGATGCAGATGTTATTAGCAACTTTTGGGGTAGTTAGCTTTAGCTTGGTACCTAGCGAGCACCAATGCAACCAGCCTGAAAACAATGACCAGTTGAAACTGCAGTCATTTTCATTATTCTTAGCAATGATTTAGGAATCCTTGTGAGTAAGTATTATTAGGTAGCCACTTGTTGTTCGCCTAATGAAATTAAACTTCAGTTCATGAAAATAAATAGCTAGGCAGCTACCTAGCCCTGTTGCCCAAAGCTAGCGTTAAAAGCAGTCAGCTAGCTTCATCTGGCTAGTGATGCTCGACCGGACCGGGTTATATGTTGTGAAGCTAGCCACAATAAGGATTAGGCACAATAGTGTAATTTGAGGTTTACCTTCAAAATAAAAGTACCTATTTGAAAGTGATGCAGAAGTTTAGAATTGGTGGAATCATGCCATATTTAGACTAGATAATGTTAAACAAGGTTGGATTGTGAAGCAATGATTATGAAGCAATGAAATGGGGTATCAGTCTACTCGGTTACACCCACAGAACACAACTCTGAAGAGTTTATGCAAATACACTACCGGTAAAAAGTTTTAGAGCACCTACTGATGTCACGATCGTATACTGGAGAGAATGAGGACCAAGGCGCAGCGGGATATGAATACATCTTCTCTTTTTATTTAAACGACGAAGATGAACACGACACGAAACGCTTTAACAAACTATACAAAACAACAAACGACCGTGAAGCTAAATAACGTTGTGCACATACACACACACACACACACACACACACACACACACACACACACACACACACACACACACACACACACACACACACACACACACACACACACACACACACACACACACACACAGGCTACAAACGTTCCACATAGACAATTACCCACAAATACATGATGCCCATGGCTACCTAAAATATGGCTCCCAATCAGAGACAAATGAACAACATCTGTCTCTGATTGAGAACCAATCAGGCAACCATAGACATACCTAGACACAACACTCAACCATAGACTATACTAAACACCTACACTGAACACAACCCCATCTACTCTATGAAACCCACTCAATCACACAAACCACACTATACAAATACAAAAACACATACTAACCCATGTCACACCCTGACCTAACTAAAATACTAATGAAAACAAAGATAACTAAGGCCAGGGTGTGACATAACCCCCCCCTTAAGGTGCGAACTCCGGACGCACCAGCATAAAGTCTATGGGAGGGTCTGGGTGGGCGTCTGTCCATGGTGGCGGCTCTGGTACTGGTCGTGGTCCCCACCCCACCATAGTCACTACCCGCTTTTGTAGCCTCCTCCAAATGTCCACCCTCCAACTTAACCCCACTGGACTAAGGGGCAGCACCGGACAAAGGGGCAGCACCGGACAAAGGGGCAGCACCGGACAAAGGGGCAGCACCGGACAAAGGGGCAGCACCGGACAAAGGGGCAGCACCGGACAAAGGGGCAGCACCGGACAAAGGGGCAGCACCGGACAAAGGGGCAGCACCGGACAAAGGGGCAGCACCGGACAAAGGGGCAGCACCGGGATAAAGGGCAGCACCGGGATAAGGGGCAGCACCGGGATAAGGGGCAGCACCGGGATAAGGGGCAGCACCGGACTAAGGGGCATCACCGGACTAAGGGGCATCACCGGACTAAATGGCGGATCCTGGCTGGACGGCTCTGGCGGATCCTGGCTGGCTAACGGCTCTGGCGGATCCTGGCTGGCTGACGGCTCTGGCGGATCCTGGCTGGCTGACGGGTCTGGCGGATCCTGGCTGGCTGACGGATCTGGCGGATCCTGGCTGGCTGACGGATCTGGCGGATCCTGGCTGGCTGATGGATCTGGCTGCTCATGGCTGGCTGACGGATCTGGCTGCTCATGGCTGGCTGACGGATCTGGCTGCTCATGGCTGTCTGACGGATCTGGCTGCTCATGGCTGGCTGACGGATCTGGCTGCTCATGGCTGGCTGACGGATCTGGCTGCTCATGGCTGGCTGACGGATCTGGCTGCTCATGGCTGGCTGACGGATCTGGCTGCTCATGGCTCGCTGGCGGATCTGGCTGCTCATGGCTCGCTGGCGGATCTGGCAGATCCTGTCTGGTTGGCGGCTCTGGCAGATCCTGTCTGGTTGGCGGCTCTGGCAGATCCTGTCTGGTTGGCGGCTCTGGCAGATCCTGTCTGGTTGGCGGCTCTGGCAGATCCTGTCTGGTTGGCGGCTCTAGCAGCTCCTGACTGACGAACGGCTCTGACGGCTCGGGACAGACGGGCGGCTCTAATGGCTCGGGACAGACGGATGGCTCAGATGGCGCTGGGGAGACGGATGGCTCAGATGGCGCTGGGGAGACGGATGGCTCAGATGGCGCTGGGGAGACGGATGGCTCAGATGGCGCTGGGGAGACGGATGGCTCAGATGGCGCTGGGGAGACGGATGGCTCAGATGGCGCTTGGCAGACGGGCAGCTCTGGCCGGCTGAGGCGCACTGTAGGCCTGGTGCGTGGTGCCGGAACTGGTGGTACCGGGCTGGGGCGACGCATCTCAGGGCTAGTGCGGGGAGAAGGAACAGGGCATACTGGACCCTGGAGACGCACCTTAGGCCTAGTGCGTGGTGTCGGAACTGGTGGTACCGGGCTAGGGACACGCATCTCAAGGCTAGTGCGGGGAGCAACAACAGGGCACACTGGACTCTCAAGGCGTACTATAGGCCTTGTGCGTGGTACCGGTACTGGTGGTACCGGGCTGAGGGCCCGCACATCAGGGCGAGTACGGGGAGAAGGAACAGTGCGTACAGGACTCTGGAGACACACAGAAGGCTTGGTGCGTGGTGTAGGCACTGGTGGTAATGTGCTGGAGACACGCACCACAGGGCTAGTACGTGGAGGAGGAACAGGGCTCTGGAGACACCCAGGAAGCTTGATGCGTGGTGTAGGCACTGGTGGTAATGGGCTGGAAACACGCACCTCAAAGCTAGTGCGGGGAGCAGGAACAGTGCGTAAAGGGCTCTGGAGACGCACCTTAGACCTAGTGCTTGGTGCCGGAACTAGTGGTACAGGGCTGGGGACATGCATCTCAGGATGAGTGCAAAAAGTAGGAACAGGACACACCGGGTTGTGAAGGTGTACTGGAGACCTGGTGTGTATAGCCGGCATCAAATCTTCCGGGAACTTTAACACAAGTTTCAGGCTGAGTACGAGGAACTGACACAGGTGGCATTGGACAGCTAACACGCTCCTCAGGGAGAATGCCATGCATACTCTGCCAAACCAACAGCTCTCTCTCTTCACTCTCCTCCAATTTCTTCAACAACTCTTCGAATGTCTCATAATCTCCCCTTCGTTCACTCTCCTCCAATCTGTCCAATAACTCCTCGACCCTCTCAGACTCACTCCTCAACTTCGCCGACTGCTCCAAGTGCCCCCCTCCAAAATTGTTTTTGTGCTGTCTCTTGGGCTTCCTCCCGTGTCGCCTTGCTGCCTCCATCTCTGCCTTGGGGCAGTGATATTCCCCTGGCTGTGACCAGGGTCCTCTCCCGTCTAGAATTTCCTCCCACGTCCAGGAGTCTTGACATCGCTGCTGTTGCGTTTTTTTCCGCTGCTTGGTCCGATGGTGGGTAATTCTGTCACGATCGTATACTGGAGAGAATGAGGACCAAGGCGCAGCGGGATATGAATACATCTTCTCTTTTTATTTAAACGACGAAGATGAACACGACACGAAACGCTTTAACAAACTATACAAAACAACAAACGACCGTGAAGCTAAATAACGTTGTGCACATACACACACACACACACACACACACACACACACACACACACACACACACACACACACACACACACACACACACACACACACACACACACACACACACACACACACACACACACACACACACACACAGGCTACAAACGTTCCACATAGACAATTACCCACAAATACATGATGCCCATGGCTACCTAAAATATGGCTCCCAATCAGAGACAAATGAACAACATCTGTCTCTGATTGAGAACCAATCAGGCAACCATAGACATACCTAGACACAACACTCAACCATAGACTATACTAAACACCTACACTGAACACAACCCCATCTACTCTATGAAACCCACTCAATCACACAAACCACACTATACAAATACAAAAACACATACTAACCCATGTCACACCCTGACCTAACTAAAATACTAATGAAAACAAAGATAACTAAGGCCAGGGTGTGACAACTGATCCGTATTCATCGACCTGGCCAAGGCTTTCGACTCTGTCAATCACCACATTCTTATTGACAGACTCAACAGCCTTGGTTTCTCAAATGATTGCCTCGCCTGGTTCACCAACTACTTCTCTGATAGAGTTCAGTGTGTCAAATCAGAGGGTTTGTTGTTCGGACCTCTGGCAGTCGCTATGGGGGTGCCACAGGGTTCAATTCTCGGGCTGACTCTTCTCTGTATACATCAATGATGTCGCTCTTGCTGCTGGTGATTCTCTGATCCACCTCTACGCAGACGACACCATTCTGTATACTTCTGTCCCTTCTTTGGGCACAGTGTTAACAAACCTCCAGACGAGTTTCAATGCCATACAACTCTCCTTCCGTAGCCTCCAAGTAAAACTAAATGCATGCTCTTCAACCGATCACTAACCCTAGTAGTTAGAGCGTTGGACTAGTAACCGAAAGGTTGCAAGTTTGAATCCCCGAGCTGACAAGGTAAAAATCTGTTGTTCTGTCCCTGAATAAGGTAGATAACCCACTGTTCCTAGGCCGTCATTGAAAATAAGAACTTAACTGACTTGCCTAGTTAAATAAAGGTAAAATAAAAACTGGCTCTCATGAGGACTGCCATAGGAATGGAAGACCAAGAGTTACCTCTGCTGCAGAGGATACGTTCATTAGAGTTACAGCCCAAATAAATGCTTCACAGAGTTCAAGTAACAGACATCTCAACATCAACAGATGAGACTCTGTGAATCAGGCCGTCATGGTCGAATTTCTGCAAAGAAACCACAGCTAAAGGACACCAATAAGGAGAAGAGACTTGCTTGGGCCAAGAAACACGAGCAGTGGACATTAGACCGGTGTATATTTGTCCTTTGGTCTGGAGTCCAAATTGGAGATTTTTGGTTCCAACTGCCGTGTCTTTGTGAAACGCGGTGTGGGTGAACGGATTATCACTGCATGTGTATTTCCCACCGTAAAGCATGGAGGAGGAGGTGATATGGTGCTTTGCTGGTGACACTGTCTGTGATTTATTTAGAATAAAAAATATATATTGTATTTTAAAAGCAACAGTTCTAACCTAGACTTTTTTTCAACAATACTTTTTTTTTTCATCTGTACTGTTACTTAGGGTTGCACTATCAAAAACTCAACCTGTGTGATGTGATCAATGAGTTTATTCCAGTTAAAATGTACAATTATTTATTTTATTTTAACAACAACAGTTCCAACCTAGACAGATGTAGAGAGTGTTTTTAATGGGAAAAAAATTAATATGCATAGCAATTTATAAGGGTATTTCATTGTTATTTGTTTTTGTCTTAAGGGCAATAAAATGTACCAGTATTTACGTATAGTTGCATATTTTCATAAGCTTGGGTCTCAGGAAAACAGAATTTCTAATTTGGGTCCCAGGGTGAAAAAGTTTAAGAACCCCTGTTATCAACGTGCAACCAAAAATACGTTTGCACAATGAGCACTTGTCTCTCAAAACATCGTTACAGTTGTTTAGCTAGCTAGCCAATTGTAGACATATTTAACGTTACATTGACATGAAATCAGTCAAAACACTTCCCCACATGGCAGTTTCTTGTCGTTGTTGGTAGAATCACAACAACTTTGGTCGCTCTGACGATTGTAATTTACATAGGCTTTCTAGGGCAGACCAGGGCTGATGGCACCGCTTGGTTGCTACGCAGTAGCCGATCAGCAGAGCTTGTGACTTCAGTCAGAATACTTCACTATTGTAGTCATATTTTGTCTCTACAGCAAGAGGGCGCCAAATGATCAGGTTCTGGTTAGTTATTGTTCAACACAGGCCCGCTCCAAATATATTGAAAATGCATTCTTATATGTCTGAATTGGTGAAAACTAACATTACAAGTTTTCCAAGAGCCATTATGTACCATTATGTGGAGTGTGGAGCTTGCAATGCCAGGGTCGGTTCCCACTAGAGTCCTTCACACAAAAATCTATGCACGCTCTACTGTGGTTCGCTTTCAAAAAAAGCATCTACAAAATTATAATATAAACTAAGCATGTACTGTTCATCTTTCATGTCATACCATGGCATTCACACATAAAACAAGGAGGATGTTCCTTATCGTGGATGTAATGGCATGTTCAATAGAACAGATTCAATGAAACTAGAACACCTTTCAGCGTCATAGTAGAAGTCAGGGAAATGTCAGGGAGTGAGTCAACGCTTAAATTAACATGCCATCTTATATTATGAAATCTAATGACAAACCAAACAAGTTTTAAATCAACCAGTACTGTTTAGGGTGTGTCTAGTTATTGGAGGATGGCAATGCCTAAGACAACAATAAATAATCAGAAACTTGAAATCACATTTCTCATATCCAAATAGTGTTGTGTAAGGGTAAGTTGTACAATTCACATCTGATAAATACAAGTTAGGATTTGTTATGATTGGGTCACTGCAAATCGTTAGTTGGGATGTGTGCAAAAAAAAGTATATCATTGGTCAAAACACTGACACACTGACTGGGGATGTTGACTTCGCAAGATGACACGTTTTCTCTAAATGAATACATTTCTACCTGTACATATTTACATTTACATTTAAGTCATTTAGCAGACGCTCTTATCCAGAGCGACTTACAAATTGGAAAGTTCATACATATTCATCCTGGTCCCCCCGTGGGGAATGAACCCACAACCCTGGCGTTGCAAGCGCCATGCTCTACCAACTGAGCCACACGGGACCACGTGTGGTCCTCGTAGGTCCCATATGTTTTGTTTACTGTGGCAAGTAGCCATCCTATAAGCAGGAAGGAGTTCTATAGAAATAATCCACTTCACAGAGGTTTAACGGGTCCTGGATAGAGGTCCTGGATGGCAGGAAGCTTGGCCCTAGTGATGTACTGGGCCGTATGCACTACCCTCTGTAGTGATGCAACCATTCAGGATGCTCTCGATGGTGCAGCTGTAGAACTTTTTGAGGATCTGTAGACCCATGGGGGAATAGTTTTTGCCGTGCCCTCTTCATGACTGTCTTGGTGTGTTTGGACAATGATAGATTGTTGGTGATGTGGACACCAAGGAAATTGAAGAGCTCAACCTGCTCCACTACAGCCCCGTCTATGAGAATGGGGGCGTGCTCGGTCCTCTCAGTCCAACATTCATCTCCTTTGTCTTGATCACGTTGAGGGACAGGTTGTTTTCCTGGCACCACATGACCAGGTCTCTGACCTTCTCCCTATAGGCTGTCTCATCGTTGTCGGTGAGCCTACAACTGTTGTCGTCAGCAAACTTAATGATGGTGTTGGAGTCGTACCTGGCTATGCAGTCATGAGTGAACAGGGAGTACAGGAGGGGACTGAGCACACACCCCTGAGGGGCCCACGTGTTGAGGATCAGCATGGCAGATGTGTTGTTACCTACTCTTACCACCTGGGGCCCGCCCATCAGCAAGTCCAGGATCCAGTTGCAGAGGGAGGTGTTTGGTCAGGGTCCTATGGTATTGAACGCTGAGTTGTAGTCAATGAATAGCATTCTCACGTAGGTGTTCCTTTTGTCCAAGTGGGAAAGGGCAGTGGGGAGTGCAATAGAGATGGCATCATCTGTCGATCTGTTGGGGCGGTATTGAAATTGGAGTGGGTCTAGGGTTTCTGGGATGATGGTGTTGATGTGAGCCATGATCAGCCTTTCAAAGCATTTCATGGCTACAGACATGAGTGCTATGGGTCGGTAGTCATTTAGGAAGGTTACATTAGTGTTCTTGGGCACAGGGACTATAGTTGTCTGCTTGAAACATGTTGGTATTAGACTCAGTCAGGAACAGTTTGAAAATGTCAGAAGACACTTGCCAGTAGGTCAGCGCATGCTCGGACTACACGTCCTGGTAATCCGTCTGGCCCCGCAGCCTTGTGATTGTTGACCTGTTTAAAGGTCTTACTCACATCGGCTATGGAGAGTGTGATCACACAGTCGTTCGGAACAGCTGAAGCTAACATGCATGCTTCAGTGTTGCGTGCCTCGAAGCAAGCATAGAAGTAATTTAGCTTGTCTATTAGGCCGGTGTCACTGGGCAGCTCGCGGCTGTGTGAGCAGTGCTTCCCTTTTTATGCGAGTAAAGTACGTAATTTTTTTTTTTATCTTGGATTCATGTGACGATATGTTGTGTGGTTCTCCCAATACAACTCGGGAAAGCATGCAGTTTATTAGGCTACAAATTAAATAAGTTATGATGTACTTCACAGTGTGGTGAAAGTGCACAGTGATGAGCATGATTCTCCTTTCAATAAATATCGATGGTCTTATTCTGGTGACATGATGATTGATGCTGCAGTTGGACCTCAAAGCCAGCTCCACTGCATGTTTTTCATTGTTCCCCTCTAATCAGGGACTGATTTAGGGACACCAGGTGTGTGCACTTAATTATCAGGTAGAACAGAAAACCAGCAGGCTCTGGACCTCGTAGAGTAAAAGTTGAATACCCCTGATGTAGGCTATACCCACAATGTATCTGCTAGCTGTTAGCTAGAGCACACGTGCCAATACCAGAGTGGGCACATTCGCTACACAGTGCATTCAGAAAGTATTCAGACCCCTTGACTTTTTCCACATTTCGTTACATTACAGACTTCTTCTAGAATGTATTTAATATTTTTCTCCCTCATCAGTCTACACAATCTACCCATAATAACAAAGCAAAAATAGGTTTTTAGAATTTTTTGCTAATTTATAAAAAATAAAAACCTGAAATATGACATTTACACAAGTTTTCAGACCCTTTACTCAGTACTTTGTTAAAGCACCTTTGGCAGCGATTACAGCCTCAAGTCTTCTTGAATATGGTACTACAAGCTTGGCACATTTGTATTTGGGGAGTTTCTCCCATTCTTTTCTGAGTGCCCAGTTCCCAGTTGTTTTGAACGTGGAAATAGTGACGGCGTCAGCATCACTGGCTACTGACCTATTAAAAATGAGTGTGTTCTTCAAACATGTCAGGAAACTGTCTTATATGGGACACCGAATGAAGGGATGACGACTAACGTCTACCACCAGAAATAAATGCTCATAGGTACTGTATCTGTATTGGTTTGAAAGACAATTATAATATTTGCACATTGTTGTATTAGCAGAACAATACGGATGGTTTATTCTACATGGAACCGTTGCACTTGAAAGTTATCAAAACACTTTGTTTAGAATATCTACATAAATTCAGCAATTTGCACTTTTCTCTTATTACTTTGTAGGCTACTGCTGGACCCATGGCTTGAGGCAAACTCTGTCATATCCAGTGTCATATCCAGGGTGAAGTGTCATGCACTCCACCCCTCCTGCCACCTGACTGCACTTGTACGTACATGAAGACAGAACCTCACCCAGAGACCTGTGAATGTCGGTATGTGGTTAGACAGCCAAATCCTTAGAAAATACCATAGAAATAGAATTGAATGCCATGCTATTTCTGGGACAGCTGAAGTTGTACCGAAGATTTGTATGCTCCTTGTTCTATCTGTGGTTCTCCTCTACACAGAACTTATTTGTATTGTTGCTAGGTAAAGTGTAGCTATACTGCCTTTATAAGCACATCAATATTACAGCAGAAAATGTTTTGTCTTTACATGAAATTACAAAACTTCAAGTTGCAAGCTACTTTCATAGCATAGTTCATAGTTGTAGAACAAGTGTCTCTTGAAAAACATTGCAGACACTGGTAAAACATGTGTATACTTTAAATGCATACATTCAACAGCTGATGATACCAAAATGAACAAATGGCGGGAAATCACGCATTAGATGCCTTCGCAGTATGAATAAACTTAGTATGTTGATATTCTTGCTTACTGCATATGTTTTACTAAACAGTATGTTCTAAATAATCTATAGTACGATTAGTACACAGAAGTATGTACTTTTAGTAAGTAGTAGGCAAGACATATATTGGACACGGACCATGCCTCGGGATTTAATGAATGTGAAATGTCATATGAATATAAATATCTTCTTTCCAAGCACTGTCTCTACGTAGGTTGGTATACAATGAGTCTTAAATCTGGTCACACCCTAAAAAGTCACACCCTCGAATATAAACGTACTCTCTAAAACTTGTTGTGTTTGCACCTAGCAAGTACAACGGAAATGCACAGACATTACATCCATATAAACAGTCCTTATTAGTCAAGAAGGCTCTGATAGTAACAATTAGACATGTTGAGTCAGGCATCACTGTCAGGGTTGTACAGGTTCACAAGTGATACTCACATGTTGAAAGAAACTCGCCCAAATTGCTTATCTAAATATTTTGGGTAACACTTTGTGAATGTTAAAGGTGCCATAACAACCTAATATTTAAAAATAATTCAAACGATACCAGAATAAGTAATTTTTTTATTACAGTATTTAGCAGCAGTATTGTTGCTGGTGTTGCTGACAGGATTAGTCCTGTGCACCACAAGGCTGTATTAGACTCTGCTGAGCTAAAGCCAAGGCATAAGCTTCTGGCTCAATGGGTGTTAGGCCGGGTATCTGTAAAGCACCTCCTGATCACCTCTGATGTAAAAAGGGCTTTATAAAAGAAACAATTGCTCTGACCTGAGTTCAAATAGTATTTAGCCTGTCTGGAGTGGAGTGCCAGAAAGATGTGGTTTGCTCTTTTGGGACTATTACAGTGGTCCCATTGTGCCAGGCAAGCTCAATCATCGACCACAGCTAGTTAGAGTATTTAGAATATACTATTTATCCAGGTCTGGTTCCAACCCCTTCTGCCACTGTGTCCTTGAGCAAGGCACATAAACCCCTGAACTGCTACCTGGGTACTGCTCTGAGGCTTACCTGATGCTCCCAGACTGTTGCGTGAATAGTATGTCAGAGGGTTGGGTACTGTGACAGGTGGAATACACATTTTCGTTGTACTGATAAACAAGGCAACATTAAACATGTCCTCCAACTAATAAATGTAAGATATTGTGTGTGACCGCATTTTATCCAATATATTGACCAGATACTCAAGTGGTCGCTCTAACAATGAAAATACATGTGTTCAAAATAGAAGGCAGTTAGCCTGGGTACCAGTCCAGGGCTTGACATTCAGGTAATTTCAATTGTGAGTGATTTCATGTTCAATTTGCAAAATAAAATCAGGTGATTTTTTAGTGTTTATAAATACAGGGTAATTGTGTGAATTTTACAGAGAGTAGAGGCCTAATGTTTATGAATTAAAATGGCCAACGTGCTTCCCGTGGTTACTTTTATTATTGTCATGCCAGATACTCAAGGTTGTGACCCGGTCCGTGTACATCTTAGACAATGGTTTTCTGATGTAAAATGGAAACGTCAGCAATGTGAAAAGGCACGTTAATTTTTTCATAAAATACATTGGTTGTTGTTATCTCGTTTTTTGCAGATTAACAAAAAAGTAGAGATTCTCGAGATGCAGCAGTGTGTATGAAGACTCTCCGGTGACAGTGTCCGAGGGGTTGGCTGAGAGAGTTTTTAAGGTGACTGTGGAGAGGGCCAGAGCGGGGAGCAACCCTTATACTGCATATACACAGCCATGGAGCTATCGAGAACACTCCCTGTGGTACAGGCATTATTGGTAAGACTGGGCGAAAGAAGGGATGAGGGAGGAGATGTGTGTAGGTGGTGAGGAGGCGGAACACGTCGTACTCTCTGTCCTGAAGAGGTTAGTGTGCGAGGGCGCTAACCTGCTACTCTCCCTCTGCTCCCTCTGAGGAAGAACATCCCGGAAAACATTACCTTCCTCTTCTTTTTGTGTGTTGTGTGTGTGTGTGTGTGTGTGTGTGTGTGTCCAGTTGTTTTAGTCTACTCATAAAAGTGTGTTTGTCTTTCAAGAAATTCCACAAATGAACTTTTAACAAGGCACACCTACCTCATGAAGCTGGTTGAGAGAATACCAAGAGTGTGCAAAGCTGTCATCAAGGCAAAGGGCGGATACTTTGAAGAATCTCAAGTATAAAGTATATTTAGATTTGTTTAACACTTTTTTGATTACTACGTGATTCCATATGTGTTTTTTCATAGTTTTGATGTCTTCACTATTATTCTACAATGTAAAACATTGTAAAAAATAAAGTAAAACCCTTGAATGAGTAGGTGTCTCCAAACTTTAGACCGGTACTGAATGTGTATGTATGTATGTACGTATGTACAGTATATGTCTATATACAGTGCATTTGGAAGGTATTCAGACCCCTCAACTTTTTCTACATTTTGTTACGTTACAGCCTTATTCTAAAATTGATTAAATTGTTTTTCCCCTCATCAATCTACACACAATTCCCCATAATGACAAAGCAAAAATACATTTTTAGAAATTTTAGCAAATGTATAAAACCTACAAAATTTATATCACATTTTCATAAGTATTCAGATCCTTCACTCGGTACTTTATTGAAGCACCTTTGGCAGTGATTCCAGCCTCGAGTCGTCTTGGGTATGATACTACAAACTTGGCACACCTGTATTTGGGGAGTTTCTCCCATTCTTCTCTGCAGATCCTCTCAAGCTCTGTTAGGTTGGATGGGGTGCATAGCTGCATAGCTATTTTCAGGTCTCCAGAAATGTTCGATCGGGTTCAAGTCCGGGCTCTGGCTGGGCCACTCAAGGACATTCAGAGACTTGTCCCGAAGCCACTCCTGCGTTGTCTTGGCTGTGTGCTTAGGTGAACTTTTGCCCCAGTCTGAGGTCTGAGGTCCTGTTTCCTCTGGAGCAGGTTTTCATCAAGGATCTCTCTATAAGTCTCTCTATAAATTCCTGTTCAACACTTCCTGTTGAACGCGGAACGAGGGAGAGCTTGGTTTGTTGTTTTGAAAGTGTATTGGAAAGTTTCTTAGTTGCTAGCTAACTTTTTAGTTTGGATCCCGCGACGCATTTGACATCAGTTACTGGGACTGCTATTCTGTCCAGTGATCCTGCCAACCAAGGCCGGGTCTGAGGAGCTATTTGGCGTAGCAGCTAGCCTAGCTGCTTAATAGCTGCCTATCAAGCTAGCAGGGTTCATTGAGGATTTCAATGTAGCCAGCGACGCGGTTAGCCATTGTGGCTGGGACCGCGGATTGTCTCGGGTTTGTGGCTGTCTAGATCCCTGCTGTTTGTTGTGTTCAATCTTCCCTGTGACCTGCCATGTCTGGAACTGCGAGAAGTAACAGCGTAACCTACATTGCTACCTGCCATGACAAAGACAAAAGCCGGCGGGAGTATTGTTGAGGACAGTGGTGTCTCAGGTGAAGGATCTTTTAAACAAAAAAATGAGTCCAGGACCTGAAGAACAGTTTGCAGTTCTCCCAGGGTCAGCTCGACGAGGTGAAACAGGAGAACGGCAAGATGACAGCAATCGTAAGTCATTGAGAGAGGACATCAGTTCTGTGTGTGAATCCATGATAACAATGACGGGTAAATCTCGAGGGACAATCAAGGCGGAACAAAATGGTTGTGGACGGAATTGCAGAATCCCCACATGAGACCTGGACGAAGTCTGAGGAATGTATATCTTCCTCAACAAGGACTCCCCTGAAGCTGTGTGCCAGAAGAGGAAAGAACTTATCCCAGTCATGAAAGCTGTCAGAGCACGTGGGGACATTGCTTACATCCGCTATGACAGGCTCATTTTCCACCCTCCCTCCCAGAAGCCTGGAAGGGATGAGAGAGCCAAGCTTATGGGTTCGTAGCTCCAACCCCGAAGCACACACACACACACACACACACCAATTGATTAATGGACTGCTGAATGTTAATTTTCTTTTCCATATAATGTCTATCTCTGATAAGCTACCCAGGAAAGGGCTGAAAATTGCCCATATTAATATATGTAGCCTTATAAATAAGGTTAATGAAATCAATAACTTGCTAACAACAGATAACATTCATATATTAGCCATTTCTGAGACTCACTTAGATTATTAACTTGATGATACATCAGTAGCAATACAAGGATATAACATCTATAGAAGAGACAGAAACGCTTATGGGGAAGGTGATGCTGTATATATTCAGAGCCATATCCCTGTAATGCTTAGAGAAGATCTTATGTCAAGTGTTAATGAAGTGTTGTGGTTTCAGGTTCACTTGGCACATCTAAAGCGTTTTATTTTGGGATGTTGCTATAGGCCACCAAGTGCCAACAGTCATTATCTAAATAATATGTGTGAAATGCTTGATAGTCTATGTGATGTAAACAGAGAGGTCTACTTTCTTGGGGACCTGCATATTGACTGGTTTTCATCAAGCTGTTTGCTCAAGAGGAAGCTTCTCACTGTAACCAGTTCCTGTAATCTGGTTCTGTCACGCCCTGACCATAAAGAACTTTTTATTCTCTATGTTGGTTAGGTCGGGGTGTGATTAAGGGTGGGTTATCTAGGTGAATTATATTTCTATGTTGGCCTGGTATGGTTCCCAATCAGAGGCAGCTGTTTATTGTTGTCTCTGATTGGGGATCATATTTAGGTAGCCATTTCCCCATTGTACTTTGTGGGATCTTGTCTAGGTATAGTTGCCTGATAAGCTACCCAGGAAAGGGCTTAAAATGGCCTATTTTGAGCTTCAAGTTTTGTTTGTTCGCTTTATTGTTTTTTCCCTTTGAGTTTTCTATTCCAAATAAAGGATGGAAACATTCCATGCTGCACCTTGGTCCAATCATTATGACAAACGTGACAGGTTCAGGTTATTAATCAACCTATCAGGGTGTTTACAAACACTATAGGGACAATATTATCCACATGTATCGATCACATTTTTACTAATACTGTAGAACTTTGTCCTAAAGCTGTATCCGTACCTATTGGATTCAGTGATCACAATATAGTGGCTATATCCAGGAAGGCCAAAGTTCCAAAAGCTGGGCCTAAAATACTGTATAAGAGATCATAGAAAATATTTTGCTGTGACTCTTATGTGGATAATGTTAAAAATATGTATTGGTCTGATGTGATTAATAAGGAGCATCCAGACGCTGCACTTGATGAATTTATGAAATTGCTTCTTCCAATTATTGATAAACATGCACCTGTTAGGCAACTGACTGTTAGAACTGTTAAGGCTCCATGGATTGATGAGGAATTGAAAAACTGTATGGTTGAAAGAGATGGAGCAAAAGGAGTGGCTAATAAGTCTGACTGACTTACTACAAATTGAGAAATTATGTAACGAATTATGTGACATAAAAAAAGAAGAAACTGTATTATGAAGCCAAGATCAATGATATAAAGAATGGTGGGAAAAAAACTTTGGAGTACTTTAAATGAAATTATGGGCAGAAAGACAGATTCAGCTCCATCTTTCATCGAATCTGTCACGCCCTGACCATAGAGAGCCTTTTTTATTCTCTATTTTGGTTAGGTCGGGGTGTGACTAGGGGGGTTGTTCCTATCTAGGTGTTTTGTTTTCTATGTTGGCCTGGTATGGTTCCCAATCAGAGGCAGCTGTTTATCGTTGTCTCTGATTGGGGATCATATTTAGGCAGACTTTTCCACTGGGTTTTTGTGGGATCTTGTTTCTGTGTAGTTGCCTGTGAGCACTGCTTGAGCGTCACGTATCGTTTATTCTTTATTGTTTTTTTGTGCATTTCACTAATAAAATATGTGGAACCCAGATCACGCTGCACGTTGGTCCGAGTATGCTTACGACGATCGTGACAGAATCAGATGGCTTATTCATCACAAAACCATTTGATGTCGCTAATTATTTTCATGATTTCTTCATTTGCAAAGTGGGCAAACTTAGACAGAAAATGCCAGCAACGAACAGTGAGCCATCATATTAATGCATAAAAAAAACAAATAATAAAAGAAAAACATTGCAAGTTTGAATTTTGTAAAGTTTGTGTGGTCGAGGTGGAAAAATTATTGTTAACGGTCAATAATGACAAACCTCCTGGCATTGACAAATTAGATGGAAAGCTACTGAGGATGGTAGCCACTCCTATCTGTCATAGCCACTCCTATCTGTCAAATTAGATGGAAAGCTACTGAGGATGGTAGCCACTCCTATCTGTCATAGCCACTCCTATCTGTCATATCTTTAATCTGAGCCTAGAGGAGTGTGGTGTCAGGAAAACAACCTTTCCCTCAACGTTAACAAAACGAAGGAGATGATCGTGGACTTCAGGAAACAGCAGAGGGAGGACCCCCCTATCCACATTGACGGGTCAGCAGTGGAGAAGGTGTAAAGTTTTAAGTTCCTCGGCATAAACATCAAGGACAAACTGAAATGGTCCACCCACAGAGACAGTGTGGTGAAGAAGGCGCAACAGCGCCTTTTCAACCTCAGGAGGCTGAAGAAATTTGGCTTGTCACCTAAAACCCTCAAACTTTTACAGACACACAATTGAGAGCATCTAGTCGGGCTGTATCACCGCCTGGTAGGCAACTGCACCGCCCACAATCGCAGGGCTCTCCAGAGGGTGGTGCGGCCTGCACAACGCATCACCGGGGGCAAACTACCTCTCTCCAGGACACCTACAGCCCCGATGTCACAGGAAGGCCAAAAAGATAATTTACGACAACAACCACTCGAGCCACTGCCTGTTCACCCCACTACCATCCAGAAGGCGAGGTCAGTACAGGTGCATCCAAGCTGGGACCGAGAGACAGAAGCTATTTTTCAATCTCAAGACCATCAGACTGTTAAACAGCCATCACTAACACAGAGTGGCTGCTGCCTACATACAGACTTGAAATGATTGGCCACTTTAATAAATGGATCACTAGTCACTTTAATAATGTTTACATATCTTGCATTTCTCATCCCATATGTATATACTGTATTTTATACCATCTATTGCATCTTGCCTATGCCACTCAGTCATTGCTCATGCATATATTTATATGTATATATTCTTATTCCATCCCTTTACTTAGATTTGTGTCTATTAGGTAGTTGTTGTGGAATTGTTACATTACTTGTTAGATATTGCTGTACTGCCGGAACTAGAAGCACAAGCATTTCGCTAAAATCGCAATAACATCTGCTAACCATGTGTATGTGACCAAGAACATTTGATTTGATTTGATTTTTTTCTGTTAGAGTTCAGTGCAGCCTTTGATATTGTAATGTCGTGTCTTTGCTATCATTCAATTGAAGACTTATAGTTTTTATCAAAGATTCCTGTAATTAGGGATTACGCGATCAACTGAGTTGTAACGTAACTAATTAACTATGAATTCGAGGGCCCCAGGGAAAGTAGTCAGATTACAAAGTTATAATTTCCCAATATAACCTTTCAGATATTTTCATATCTGATCAATAGTCTTCTGATTAATGATTTATTTATTTTACCTCACGTTAGTCTCATTCCAAACGTCGTAAATTGTTGGTTATCTGCACGAACCCAGTCTTCACTATGAGTCATCCATACATCAATTGTCTTAAATAATTTATTTATTACTAACTAATTCATTTACAGAAATGCATAAACAAACAAACAAACTTAAAAATGGTTACATGAAAATGATGGGAGAAATATGCCCTAGGGGGCTGAACCGGCATGGCGGCTTGTTAGACAAAGGGAAAATGGGGGTCGATTCAGAAGTCACTACAGAGTATACTCTTTATAACAATTGACATGCTAATCCTTACACATGAACGCTCACTCATTCGGGAACAATTGCAATCAATATATATATATAGTTACGCTCGGTGTGTGTTGTCTTGATCGTTGGAGAGAAGTTAGTTTCTGTTGGAGTTCCTTCTGTCTCTGTCTTAGTTCTTGTGGGTAGTTCAGAGTGACATTCGTTATAGAATGGATGTTTCGCCGGTTGTCTTTCTTCGCGTTCAATGATACCGAATTCCTAGCTGCATACCAGTAGTCAATATCAAAGACTTGTTCTTATTCGTCTAAGAGTTTAACCACGTGGTATCGTTAAAGATTCAGCAATGGTACTTAACCTTCGTTCTCCTACGATGGAGAAAACATGGTCTAAAGGATAATTTCTCAGAGTTGGCTTTTATTCAGATAGCAGGAAGGGGCTGTCCTTGGATGTCTGACCCAACGGGGCTCAGGGGCGGTCCTTGGATTTAGTTCAAATCAAAAAGGGATTTGTATTTTTCTTCATTAAACAGTCCAAAATCATATTACACAATTATACAAACAGTATCATACTCACTCATTCATTTTATACAACAAACAGATGTAAACCTCATATCTGAGGTTATTATATAAACAGCGGTATGGTAATGTAGTCCCACAGTCTCACATGAGTTTCCCACGTGGTGACAAACAGGCATGTTAATAGCTGGGATCTTCACCGATCTTTAATACTTTTTCCGGAACATGAAATCTGTTCGTACCTCAAGTTCTGTGAGGTGGAAGAAACCTCTTTGTCCTGAAAGTGTACCCTCTCTCTAATACTGTTTAGCCATGAGGAGATTCTCAGGAATTTACGACGTCTCTCTGTGATCACAGCATGGGTTGAAGGAGGAAAGGGAGAGGCAGGGAGAGGGGGATGGGGTTTGCAATACCCAAGCAGGCAACGTCATGACAGTAACCTGTTGTTGAAAAAACGTATGTGTTATGGCATTTCAACCCTTGCCATATCATGGATTCAGAGCTATCTATCTAATAGATCTCAATGGGTTTTCTTTAATGTAAGCTTCTCTAATGTCAAACATGTGAAGTGTGGTGTAACGCAGAGCAGCCCTCTAGAACCTCTACTCTTTTCTATTTTTACCAATGACCTGCCACTGGCATTAAACAAAGCATGTGTGTCCATGTATGCTGATGATTCAACCATATAACATTCAGAAACCACAACTAATGAAGTCATTGAAACCCTTAGCAAAGAGTTGCAGTCTGTTTTGGAATGGGTGGCCAGTAATAAACTGGTGCTGAACATCTCTAAAAATAAGATCATTGTAATTGGTACAAATCATTCCTTAAGTTCTAGACTTCAGCTGAATCTAGTAATGAATGGGGTGGCTGTTGAACAAGTTGAGATGACTAAATTACTTGGTGTTACCTTTAGATTGTAAACTGTCATGGTCAAAACATATAGATTCAATGGTTGTAAATATGGGGAGAGATCTGTCCATAATAAAGAGATGCTCTGCATTTTTGACACCACACTCCAAAAAGCAAGTTCTGCAGGCTCTAGTTTTGTCTTATCTTGATTATTGTCCAGTCGTGTGGCCGAGTGCTGCAAGGAAAGACCTAGTTAAGCTGCAGCTGGCCCAGAACAGAGCGACACGTCTTGCTCTTCATTGTAATCAGAAAGCCTGATATAAATACTATGCATGCCATTCTCTCTTGGCTAAGAGTTAAGGAGAGACAGACTACATCACTTATTTTTATAAGAAATATTAATCCCAAATTGTTTGCATAGTCAACTTGCACACAGCTCTGACACACACACTTACCCCACCAGACATGCCACCAGTGGTCTTTTCACAGTCCCCAAATACAGAACAAATTCAAGAAAGTGTACAGTATTATAAAGAGCCATTATTGCATGGAACTTCGTTCCATCTCATATTACTCAAGTGAACAGCAAACCTGTTTTTAAAAAACAGATAACGTAACACCCACGGCACAACGCCTCTCCCCTATTTGACCTCGATAGTTAGTGTGTATGTATTGGTATTGATATGTAGGCTATGTGTGCCTTTTAACATTATAAAAAGATTAATGTAGTTCTGTCCTTGACCTGTTCTTGTCTATTAATGTTCTATATTATGTCATGTTTTGTGTGGACCCCAGGAAGAGTAGCTGCTGCTTTTGCAACAGCTAAAGGGGATCCTAATGAAATACCAAAATACTTTGATCTGTTCATCTTTCCCTCGATCCTGACTAGTCTCCCAGTCCCTGCCGCTGAATAACATCCCCACAGCATGATGCTGCCACCACCATACTACACCGTAGGGATGGTGCCAGGTTTCCTTGAGACGTGACACTCGGCATTCAAGCCAAATAGTTAAATCTTGGTTACATCAGACCAGATAATCTTGTTTCCCATGGTCTGAGAGTCCTTTAGGTGTCTTTTGGCAAACTCCAAGCGGGCTGTCATGTGCCTTTTACTGAGGAGTTGCTTCCGTCTGGCCACTCTACCATAAAGGCCTGATTGGTGGAGTGCTGCAGAGATGCTTGTCCTTCTGGAAGGTTCTCCCATCTCCACAGAGGAACTCTGGAGCTCTGGAACCATCGGGTTCCTGGTCACCTCCCTGATCAAGGCCCTTCTCCCCCTATTGCTCAGTTTGGCTGGGTGGCCAGCTCTAGGAAAAGTCTTAGTGGTTCCAAACTTCTTCCCTTAAAGAAAGATGGAAGACACTGTGTTCTTGGGGACCTTCAATGCTGCAGAAATGTTTTGGTACCCTTCCTCAGATCTGTGTCTCGACTAAATCATGTCATGGAGCTCTACAAACAATTCATTTGAACTCATGGCTTGGTTTTTGCTCTGACATGCACTGTCAACTGTGGGACCTTATAGACAGGTGTGTGCCTTTCCAAATCATGTCCAATCAATTGAATTTATCACAGGTGGACTCCAATCAAGTTGTAGAAACATCTCAAGGATTATCAATTTCGAGTCTAATATCAAAGGGTCTGAATACTTAAAAAACGTTTTCGCCATGTCATTATGGGGTATTGTGTGTAGATTGATGAGGATTTTTTTTATTTAATCCATTTTAGAATAAAGCTTTAACGTAACAAAATGTGGAAAAAGTCAAGGGGTCTGACTACTTTCCTAATGCACTGTATACATTCTGAACCAAAATGATAAATGCAACATGTAAAGTGTTGGTACCATGTTTAAAATGAATGGGCTGCAATTAAAGATCCCAGAAATGTTCTATACACACTAAAGCTTATTTCACTCAAATTCTGTGCACAAATTTGTCTACTTACCTTTTAGTGAGCATTTCTCCTTCGCCAAGATAATCCATCCACCTGACAGGTGTGGCATATCAAGAAGCTGATTAAACAGCATGATCATTATCACAGGTGCACCTTGTGCTGGGGAAAATTAAAGGCCGCTCTAAAATATGCAGTGTTGTCACACAACACAATGCCACAGATGTCAAGTTTTGAGGGAGCGTGCAATTGGCATGCTGACTGCAGGAACATCCACCAGAAATGTTTCCAGAGAATTTAATGTTAATTTCTCTACCCTAAGCCACCTCCACCATCGTTTTAGAGTTTGCATACTCACCAGACATGTCACCCATCGAGCTTGTTTGGGATTCTCTGGATCGTCGTGTACGACAGCGTCTTCCAGTTCCCGTCAGTATCCAGCTACTTCACACTGCCATTGAATAGAAGTGGGACAACATTCCACAGGCCACAAGCAACAGCCTGATCAACTCTATGTGAAGGAGATGTATTGCGCTGCATGAGGCAAATGGTGGTCACACCAGATACTGACTGGTTTTCTGATCCACACCGCTACCTTTTTTTAAGGTATCTGTGGCCAACAGATGCATATCTGTATTCACAGTCATGTGAAATCCATAGATTAGGGCCTAATGATTTTATTTCAATGAACTGATTTCCTTATATGAACTGTGTAACTCATTAAAATATTTGAAATTGTTGCATGTTGCGTTTATATTTTTGTACAGTGTATATTATTCTTATTAACACAAGTTCAACTCACTATAAAACTAGAAATCTGGAAATCCAAGACGATTTCCTCCGTTGTTGGGTTCACCATGTGGGGTCATTGTGACTCTCAATCATAGTTAGCAGCTGATTACAAAATACCTTGACATCTCTTTTGTTAGAGATTCATAAACTGAATCTACTGTTAGAAGAAACAGCTAGGTTATGTTAGTTCAAATATATTGGAATTGGCAGGTATGTGAGTGTAGGACTGTTAAATAAAAAAGTCTGAGTGATCACTTTAGGCCACTGACTAAATTAAATGAATGGCTCAAAAGTTAAGTAAATTAAGTGTAATTAAGCAAGTTTTGGCCTTTAGAAAATCTTGAAAAATGTTTGTCACCTGACCAGTTTTCAATACAAGAAGGTCAGTAACTGGGGAACTAACAATTGTAATTATACTCTCAAAGAGATTCACCTACCCATCTTTTGTCCCTCCCTTTTTCACATTATCTTTTGACCCTCCCACAAGTTTTCTTCAGAAAACCTAGCCAGTTTTCTTTCACCTGATCGGTGAAACTCCAGTATCTTTGAGAAAAAACAAAATAAATATTATCTATATACTGTATATTATTATATAACAAAGCAGTCACCCCACCACTTTAGTAAAAAGCTGGGGAATGAGGCTGGATAAATGTAACCACTCTCAAATTCATGGATGCAAGGAATGACCATCAATGAGGTAAAAATGACGAGGACCAAGGCAGTCTTCAAAATATTGAAATGCGTTTATTGTAGTGTAGTTTCATGTTCAGTAGAACAAATAAAACAATTACTTGAACACCATCATTATAGCATTTGTCAGGCAGAGATACAAGTCTTTAAATAAACATGCAATCTTCTGATATGTAATATTATAACAAACCAAATCAGTGTTCAATCAACCATGATTATAAAGGCTTTGGCTAGTCACAGAATTAGTCATCTGTGGACAGCAACACCTAAGACAACAGTAAATGTTTAGAAACATGAAATCACAGTTCACATATCCAAATAGTGCTAGGAGTAAGTGTAAGAGTAGGTTGTACAATTCACATCTGATAAATATAAATTGTTGTGGATTGTTACAATTGGGGTTCCTGCAATATGTTTGGTTCGGAGTTCAACATAGGGTGGCGGTCTCAAAATGGTCTCTCAATAGCCATGTTGTAGGACTCACAACCCTAGGTTGTCCCCTGTCCTGGGGAAATGTAACCACTCAAATTCATAGACTGTTATGGAAGATATAATTAATATTTACCAATCCCGGATTGTCCATTTAAAGACTCTGCCCAATCACTGTTTTAATAAAAAAAAAATATTCAGCCACGAGATAAAGATTTATATTAATTTCTCAAAAAATATTATTTGTGAAGTCCAAAAAATAAAGGGTAGTTTGCACACAAAAATAATAGACAGAATGTCAGAATTATTATAATTTAAAAAAAATGGCTTTTCAGCAGGCACACCCATGTTTTGGTGTCAACCTTCAGTTTAAGTAATCAATGTTAAATCATTTTACCAACTGAAGAATAAGTGTCATACAAATATATTATTCTTATTAATACAATTAATGAAGTCCAACTGAAATCTGGAAATCCAAGATGATTTCCTCCGTTGTTGTGTTCACCATGTGGGGTCATTGTGACTCTCAATCATAGTTAGCAGCTGATTACAAAATACCTTGACATCTCTTTTGTTAGAGATTCATAAACTGAATCTACTGTTAGAAGAAACAGCTAGGTTATGTTAATAATATATGTACACAAATTAGCAGGTGTGTGAGTGTAGGACTGTTAAATAGAAAAAGGCTGAATTATAACCTTAGGCCACTGACTAAATAAAAGTATGTTTTTGACTATAGAAAACGTTGAAAAATTGTAATTGTGCCTGACCAGTTTTCAATACAATAAGGTCAGTAATTGGGGAAAACGAAATTGTTATTATACTCACAAACTGATTTACCTGCCCATATTTTGTTCCACCCTTTTTCATATCTTTTGTCCCTCCCAAATTTTTGTCAGAACACCTAACCAGTTTTCTTTCACCTGACCAGTTTTCAATACCACGTCAGTATCTTGGGAAATAACAATAACAGTATTATGCACAAGACCTTTCACATGCATTCACCCGCCCATCCATTGTCCCTCCCTTTTTCATAATCTTTATCTTATATTTTGTGCCTCCCAAAATATTTACGTCACTTGAAAGGTGAAGAATTTGTGGCATCATAACAGCCCTAGAGTAATATAAATAGAAACTAGAAATACATTGGCATGACAGTATACAAATGAACAGTTCAATTGTAAGCTTGGAATGGCAAACACAACTACACGGACAATAACATTTTAGAGCGGATAGAAGCTAGATATTGTGATTGTTTATTGTCATTGACCAATTCCTTCCTCAATTGATATTTGGAGAAATTACAGAAATAAGGAGACTGGCAGTAAAGTGTTTTCTGTAGGTAAGTAATGACCTTTACTGTATAATGTAATCTATACATGGAAAAGCTTTGATTTTTTAACATATTTTATTTGCACACAGTAAAAAAATTTAATAGAAAATATAACACAAGGTATGTACACATGTCACATGAGGAAGATAAACCCAAAATTGGCTTTTAAGAAAGGATATAAGTCCTAAATGGATCATGTAAATAAAAAACATTGAAACTATGAAGATTATGGGTATTATGTATGTGTTATATATGAAAACCCATCCACTTTTGATGAACGACAACTATTACTGTCACAGAATATATATAGGATTCAGAATTTCTGGCAGACTGTTTGGAAACTTTTCCTCTTTTATGAAGTAACGGTTACATGATTTAAGTGATATACATTCATCAGTATAATGGATGGATGTGGATTCCTTTTATTTGATGTATTATGTGTTATATTTGGGAAAACACTCCACTTTTGATGAACTTCACCAATTACTGTATCAGAATATGTATTGGTTTCAGAGTGAATTGCTGGGTGCTGGTAGACTGTTTGAAAACTAGAAATTACTTTTCTTCTTTTATGAAGTAAGATGATTGACGTGCTGCAGTAAAAGGCAGATTTCTCATAGAAAAAATACAACACAAATTTAGATTTTCCTATAAAATTTCACGAGGGTGTATAAATCAATTTTTACAGCAGCCTACTATACAAAAATTATAGAAAACTTTTTGAGATCTTTATACCTCTTGATCTGGCACACCTAAATGAGTTCAAGTGCACACGTTTCCTTACCAAGTTACACATTAAGTTTAACTTGAATGGAGTCCACCATTGCACATTAATAGTGGTTCATAAGAACAGTCAATAAAATGTATATTTTTCTTTCTGTTCAGAAAACAACTGCATCAACTGGGTTCAAAATGAAGGCACAGAAAGTGACAGCTACTTTCACCATGGGTATGTAGTACACTGAATTTCATGTTTTACTAAATGCTAACTTCATGTCAACTAGTGTATTAATCCGAAATCAAAATATAAATTATCAAAAAGGCAGGATGATGACATAAAATGTAATTATACTAATGAGCAATGATGTATTTTTTTTTTTGCATATGATGTTACAATGCATATGATTTTTTCCAAAATATGTGTCTATTTTGACATTTAGTGTGGGAAATTTTAAATGTTGCCTAATCTACTGTCAAGTGTCACACCTCGATTAAATACATACATATTTAAAGGGAAAATTACTAAATGGTAAGAGGTAAACATAATCACACTGCTACATATTACTTCAATTATATTAACACACTACTTACTGTAATGAAAAATGTGATATCTTGTCAACAAACAAAAAATACAACTCAAGTGTGTTAATCTCAGTAAGGTATTATACAGTGCCTTCAGAAAGTATTCACACCCTTTCACTTTTTCCAAATGTTGTTGAATTCCAGCCTGAATTTAGAATGGATTAAATTTGGATTTTTATGTCACTGGCCTACACTCAATACCCGATAATGTCAAAGTGGAGTTTTTTTTAAACAAATTAATAAAAAATGAAAAGCTGAAATGTCTTGAGTTCATAATTATTCAACCCCTTTCGCTATGTCAAGCCTAAATAAATTCAGGAGGAAAAATTTAATTTACAAGTCACATAATAAGTTGCAAGGACTCACTCTGTGTGCAATAATAGTGTTTAACATGATTTTTGAGTGACTAAGTCATCTCTGTACCCCACACATACAATTATCTGTAAGTTCTCAAGCAGTGAATTTCAAACACAGATTCAACCACAAAGACCAGGAAGGTTTTCAAATGCCCCGCAAAAAAAGGCAGACATTGAATATCCCTTTGAGCATGGTGAAGTTATTAATTCAACATTAGAAGGTGTATCAATACACCCAGTCACTTCCTAATTAAGTTGCCGGAGAGGAAGGAAAACTCAGGGATTTCACCATCAGGCCAATGGTAACTTTGAAACAGTTTAATGGCTGTGATAGGAGAAAACTGAGGATGGATCAACAATATTGTAATTAATCCACAATACTAACCTAATTGACAGAGTGAAAAGACAGAAACCTATACAGAATATGCAATTCACTTTTTGTTCTGAATACGAAGTATTATGTTTGGAGCAAATCCAATACAACACATTACTGAGTACCACTCCTTATTTTCAATCATAGTGGTAGAGGCATAATGTTATGGGTATGCTTATAATCTGGACTGGGGAGTTTTTAAGGATAAAAAAGAAATGGAATGGAGCTAAGCGCAGGCGAAATCCTAGAGGAGGATCCTAGAGGAGTCTGCTTTCCACCAGAAACTGGGAGATGAATTCACCTTTCAGCAGGACAATAACCTAAAAAGGAAGGCCACATCTACACTGGAGTTCATAATCAAGAAGACAGTGTGAATGTTCCAGTTTTGACTTGAATCTACTTGAAAATCTATGTAAATGGTTGTCTAGCAATGATCAACAACCGATTTGACACAGCTTGAAGAATTTTGAAAAGAATAATGAGCAAATGTTGCACAATCCAGGTGTGGAAAGCTCTTAGACTGACAAAAGGTGTTTCTACAAAGTATTGACTCGGTTGTGAACACTTATGTAAATGAGATATTTCTGTATTTTATTTTCAATACATTTGCAAAAATGTTCTTAATAAACATGTTTTCACTTTGTCATTATGGCTTATTGTGTGTAGATGGTTAGGAATTATTATTTTTTAAATACATTTTGAATTCAGGCTGTAACACAAGAAAATGTGGAATAAGTCAAGGGGTATGAACACTTACTTAAGGCATTGTAGGTAATATCCTTAACAATCATTTACTCTTTATTTTTAAATTTTTACATCATTATTTATTTTCAGAAAAATATAAGGAGTGTGGCTACAAATTATAATTATTTATTTTATGTGAAAATGAGCAGAATATTTAAAAACTGCACCTTCCAGATGAAGAGTAAACTTGGAAATATTGATATTGTGAGCAATAAACAATTTAACCTTTCATCTCACAAACCACAGTGTTCTTATGTTGGATTATCCATGGAGTTCCTTCCACAACCACATCTTCCACAACTGCAATTCCTACAACTGCAGATCTTATTACGACAACAACAACTGCAGCTCCTACGGCAACTGCGGCTCCAACGACAACTGCAGCTCCAACGACAACTGCAGCTCCAACGACAACTGCAGCTCCAACGACAACTGCAGCTCCAACGACAACGACAACTACAACTGCAGTACCTAATACAACAACCACAACTGCAGTTCCTAATACAACTGTAGCTCCTATGACCACTACAACAGTAGCACCTACAACGACAACTGTAGCTCCTACAGCAACAAATGTAGCTCCTACTACTACTACAACTACAGACCCTACTACGACTGTAGCTCCTGCGGACACTACAAAGGTAACACCTACAATTACCACTGTAGCTCCCACGACACCTGCAGCTCCTACGACAACTGAAGCTCTGACGACAACAACTGCAGCTCCTATGACCACAACAACTCCAGAACCTACGACTGCTACGACTGCAGAACCTACCACAACAACTGCTGTTCTTACGACCACAACGACTGCAGCACCTTCTACAACAACAACAACTTCAGCTCCTACGACAACCACAACAACAGCACCTACTACAACACCTGCAGTTCCTACAACTGTAGCTCCCACGACCACAACACCTGCTGTACTTACTACAACAATCCCAACTTCAGCTCCTACGACAACCACAACAGAAACACCTACAACAACTTTAGCTCCCACGACAACTGCAGCTCCTACAACAACTTTAGCATCTACTTCAACCACAGCAGCTGCCTCTACGACAACCACTGCAGCCCTAACTACAACTGCTGCTCCTACGACCACTACAACTCCAGAACCTACTACGACAACCAGTGCAGCTCCTTCTACAACAACTGCTGTTCTTACGACCACAACGACTGCAGCACCTTCTACAACAACTACAACTTCAGCTCCTACGACAACCACAACCGCAACACCTACAACAACTGTAGCTCCCACCACAACTGCAGCTCCTACAACAACTTTAGAATCTACTTCAACCACAGCAGCTGCCCCTACGACAACCACTGCAGCCCTAACTACAACTGCTGCTCCTACGACCACTACAACTCCAGAACCTACTACGACAACCAGTGCTGCTCCTACTACAACAACTGCTGTTCTTACGACCACAACGACTGCAGATCCTTCTACAACAACTACAACTTCAGCTCCTACGACAACCACAACAGCAACACCTACAACAACTGTAGCTCCCACGACAACTGCAGCTCCTATAACAACTTTAGCATCTACATCAACCACAGCAGCTGCCCCTACGACAACAACTGCAGCCCTAACTACAACAACTGCTGCTCCTACAACCACTACAACTCCAGAACCTACTACGACAACCAGTGCAGCTCCTACTACAACAACTGCTGTTCTTACGACCACAACGAATGCAGCACCTTCTACAACAACTACAACTTCAGCTCCTACGACAACCACAACAGCAACACCTACAACAACTGTAGCTCCCACGACAACTGCAGCTCCTACAACAACTTTAGCATCTACTTCAACCACAGCAGCTGCCCCTACGACAACCACTGCAGCCCTAACTACAACAACTTCTGCTCCTACGACCACTACAACTCCAGAACCTACTACGACAACCAGTGCTGCTCCTACTACAACAACTGCTGTTCTTACGACCACAACGACTGCAGCACCTTCTACAACAACTACAACTTCAGCTCCTACGACAACCACAACAGCAACACCTATAAAAACTGTAGCTCCCACGACAACTGCAGCTCCTATAACAACTTTAGCATCTACTTCAACCACAGCAGCTGCCCCTACGACAACAACTGCAGCCCTAACTACAACAACTGCTGCTCCTACGACCACTACAACTCCAGAACCTACTACGACAACCAGTGCAGCTCCTACTACAACAACTGCTGTTCTTACGACCACAACGACTGCAGCACCTTCTACAACAACTACAACTTCAGCTCCTACGACAACCACAACAGCAACACCTACAACAACTGTAGCTCCAACGACAACTGCAGCTCCTACAACAACTTTAGCATCTACTTC
The DNA here is from genome assembly GCF_045679555.1 of Salvelinus alpinus. Lineage (NCBI taxonomy): Eukaryota > Metazoa > Chordata > Actinopteri > Salmoniformes > Salmonidae > Salvelinus > Salvelinus alpinus. The sequence continues at coordinate 35,339,449 of NC_092114.1, forward strand.
AACCACAGCAGCTGCCCCTACGACAACCACTGCAGCCCTAACTACAACAACTGCTACTCCTACGACCACTACAACTCCAGAACCTACTACGACAACCAATGCAGCTCCTACTACAACAACTGCTGTTCTTACGACCACAACGAATGCAGCACCTTCTACAACAACTACAACTTCAACTCCTACGACAACCACAACAGCAACACCTACAACAACTGTAGCTCCCACGACAACTGCAGCTCCTACAACAACTTTAGCATCTACTTCAACCACAGCAGCTGCCCCTACGACAACCACTGCAGCCCTAACTACAACAACTGCTGCTCCTACGACCACTACAACTCCAGAACCTACTACGACAACCAGTGCAGCTCCTACTACAACAACTGCTGTTCTTACGACCACAACGACTGCAGCACCTTCTACAACAACTACAACTTCAGCTCCTACGACAACCACAACAGCAACACCTACAACAACTGTAGCTCCCACGACAACTGCAGCTCCTACAACAACTTTAGCATCTACTTCAACCACAGCAGCTGCCCCTACGACAACCACTGCAGCCCTAACTACAACAACTGCTACTCCTACGACCACTACAACTCCAGAACCTACTACGACAACCAATGCAGCTCCTATTACAACAGCTGCTGTTCTTACGACCACAACGACTGCAGCACCTTCTACAACAACTACAACTTCAACTCCTACGACAACCACAACAGCAACACCTACAACAACTGTAGCTCCCACGACAACTGCAGCTCCTACAACAACTTTAGCATCTACTTCAACCACAGCAGCTGCCCCTACGACAACCACTGCAGCCCTAACTACAACAACTGCTGCTCCTACGACCACTACAACTCCAGAACCTACTACGACAACCAGTGCAGCTCCTACTACAACAACTGCTGTTCTTACGACCACAACGACTGCAGCACCTTCTACAACAACTACAACTTCAGCTCCTACGACAACTACAACAGCAACACCTACAACAACTGTAGCTCCCACGACAACTGCAGCTCCTACAACAACTTTAGCATCTACTTCAACCACAGCAGCTGCCCCTACGACAACCACTGCAGCCCTAACTACAACAACTTCTGCTCCTACGACCACTACAACTCCAGAACCTACTACGACAACCAGTGCTGCTCCTACTACAACAACTGCTGTTCTTACGACCACAACGACTGCAGCACCTTCTACAACAACTACAACTTCAGCTCCTACGACAACCACAACAGCAACACCTATAACAACTGTAGCTCCCACGACAACTGCAGCTCCTACAACAACTTTAGCATCTACTTCAACCACAGCAGCTGCCCCTACGACAACCACTGCAGCCCTAACTACAACAACTTCTGCTCCTATGACCACTACAACTCCAGAACCTACTACGACAACCAGTGCTGCTCCTACTACAACAACTGCTGTTCTTACGACCACAACGACTGCAGCACCTTCTACAACAACTACAAATTCAGCTCCTACGACAACCACAACAGCAACACCTACAACAACTGTAGCTCCCACGACAACTGCAGCTCCTACAACAACTTTAGCATCTACTTCAACCACAGCAGCTGCCCCTACGACAACCACTGTAGCCCTAACTACAACAACTGCTGCTCCTACGACCACTACAACTCCAGAACCTACTACAACAACCAGTGCAGCTCCTACTACAACAACTGCTGTTCTTACGACCACAACGACTGCAGCACCTTCTACAACAACTACAACTTCAGCTCCTACGACAACCACAACAGCAACACCTACAACAACTGTAGCTCCCACGACAACTGTAGCTCCTACAACAACTTCAGCATCTACTTCAACCACAGCAGCTGCCCCTACGACAACCACTGCAGCCCTAACTACAACAACTTCTGCTCCTATGACCACTACAACTCCAGAACCTACTACGACAACCAGTGCTGCTCCTACTACAACAACTGCTGTTCTTACGACCACAACGACTGCAGCACCTTCTACAACAACTACAAATTCAGCTCCTACGACAACCACAACAGCAACACCTGCAACAACTGTAGCTCCCACGACAACTGCAGCTCCTACAACAACTTTAGCATCTACTTCAACCACAGCAGCTGCCCCTACGACAACCACTGTAGCCCTAACTACAACAACTGCTGCTCCTACGACCACTACAACTTCAGAACCTACTACGACAACCAGTGCTGCTCCTACTACAACTACTGCTGTTCTTACGACCACAACGACTGCAGAACCTTCTACAACAACTACAACTTCAGCTCCTACGACAACCACAACAGCAACACCGATAACAACTGTAGCTCCCACGACAACTGCAGCTCCTATAACAACTTTAGCATCTACTTCAACCACAGCAGCTGCCCCTACGACAACAACTGCAGTCCTAACTACAACAACTGCTGCTCCTACGACCACTACAACTCCAGAACCTACTACGACAACCAGTGCAGCTCCTACTACAACAACTGCTGTTCTTACGACCACAACGACTGCAGCACCTTCTACAACAACTACAACTTCAACTCCTACGACAACCACAACAGCAACACCTACAACAACTGTAGCTCCCACGACAACTGCAGCATCTACTTCAACCACAGCAGCTGCCCCTACGACAACCACTGCAGCCCTAACTACAACTGCTGCTCCTACGACCACTACAACTCCAGAACCTACTACGACAACCAGTGCAGCTCCTACTACAACAACTGCTGTTCTTACGACCACAACGACTGCAGCACCTTCCACAACAACTACAACTTCAGCTCCTACTACAACCACAACAGCAACACCTACAACAACTGTAGCTCCCACGATAACTGCAGCTCCTACAACAACTTTAGCATCTACTTCAACCACAGCAGCTACCCCTACGACAACCACTGCAGCCCTAACTTCAACTGCTGCTCCTACGACCACTACAACTCCAGAACCTACTACGACAACCAGTGCAGCTCCTACTACAACAACTGCTGTTCTTACGACCACAACGACTGCAGCACCTTCTACAACAACTACAACTTCCGCTCCTACGACAACCACAACAGCAACACCTATAACAACTGTAGCTCCCACGACAACTGCAGCTCCTATGACAACTTTAGCATCTACTTCAACCACAGCAGCTGGCCCTACGACAACCACTGCAGCCCTAACTACAACAACTGCTGCTCCTACGACCACTACAACTCCAGAACCTACTACGACAACCAGTGCAGCTCCTACTACAACAACTGCTGTTCTTACGACCACAACGACTGCAGCACCTTCTACAACAACTACAACTTCAGCTCCTACGACAACCACAACAGCAACACCTACAACAACTGTAGCTCCCACGACAACTGTAGCTCCTACAACAACTTCAGCATCTACTTCAACCACAGCAGCTGCCCCTACGACAACCACTGCAGCCCTAACTACAACAACTTCTGCTCCTACGACCACTACAACTCCAGAACCTACTACGACAACCAGTGCTGCTCCTACTACAACAACTGCTGTTCTTACGACCACAACGACTGCAGCACCTTCTACAACAACTACAACTTCAGCTCCTACGACAACCACAACAGCAACACCTATAACAACTGTAGCTCCCACGACAACTGCAGCTCCTATAACAACTTTAGCATCTACTTCAAACACAGCAGCTGCCCCTACGACAACAACTGCAGCCCTAACTACAACAACTGCTGCTCCTACGACCACTACAACTCCAGAACCTACTACGACAACCAGTGCAGCTCCTACTACAACAACTGCTGTTCTTACAACCACAACGACTGCAGCACCTTCTACAACAACTACAACTTCAGCTCCTACTACAACCACAACAGCAACACCTACAACAACTGTAGCTCCCACGATAACTGCAGCTCCTACAACAACTTTAGCATCTACTTCAACCACAGCAGCTACCCCTACGACAACCACTGCAGCACTAACTTCAACTGCTGCTCCTACGACCACTACAACTCCAGAACCTACTACGACAACCAGTGCAGCTCCTACTACAACAACTGCTGTTCTTACGACCACAACGACTGCAGCACCTTCTACAACAACTACAACTTCCGCTCCTACGACAACCACAACAGCAACACCTATAACAACTTTAGCTCCCACGACAACTGCAGCTCCTATGACAACTTTAGCATCTACTTCAACCACAGCAGCTGGCCCTACGACAACCACTGCAGCCCTAACTACAACAACTGCTGCTCCTACGACCACTACAACTCCAGAACCTACTACGACAACCAGTGCAGCTCCTACTACAACAACTGCTGTTCTTACGACCACAACGACTGCAGCACCTTCTACAACAACTACAACTTCAGCTCCTACGACAACCACAACAGCAACACCTACAACAACTGTAGCTCCCACGACAACTGTAGCTCCTACAACAACTTCAGCATCTACGTCAACCACAGCAGCTGCCCCTACGACAACCACTGCAGCCCTAACTACAACAACTTCTGCTCCTACGACCACTACAACTCCAGAACCTACTACGACAACCAGTGCTGCTCCTACTACAACAACTGCTGTTATTACGACCACAACGACTGCAGCACCTTCTACCACAACTACAACTTCAGCTCCTACGACAACCACAACAGCAACACCTATAACAACTGTAGCTCCCACGACAACTGCAGCTCCTATAACAACTTTAGCATCTACTTCAACCACAGCAGCTGCCCCTACGACAACAACTGCAGCCCTAACTACAACAACTGCTGCTCCTACGACCACTACAACTCCAGAACCTACTACGACAACCAGTGCAGCTCCTACTACAACAACTGCTGTTCTTACAACCACAACGACTGCAGCACCTTCTACAACAACTACAACTTCAGCTCCTACGACAACCACAACAGCAACACCTACAACAACTGTAGCTCCCACGACAACTGCAGCTCCTACAACAACTTCAGCATCTACTTCAACCACAGCAGCTGCCCCTACGACAACCACTGCAGCCCTAACTACAACAACTTCTGCTCCTACGACCACTGCAACTCCAGAACCTACTACGACAACCAGTGCAGCTCCTAGTACAACAACTGCTGTTCTTACGACCACAACGACTGCAGCACCTTCTACAACAACTACAACTTCAGCTCCTACGACAACCACAACAGCAACACCTACAACAACTGTAGCTCCCACGACAACTGCAGCTCCTACAACAACTTCAGCATCTACTTCAACCACAGCAGCTGCCCCTACGACAACCACTGCAGCCCTAACTACAACAACTTCTGCTCCTACGACCACTACAACTCCAGAACCTACTACGACAACCAGTGCTGCTCCTACTACAACAACTGCTGTTCTTACGACCACAACGACTGCAGCACCTTCTACAACAACTACAACTTCGGCTCCTACGACAACCACAACAGCAACACCTACAACAACTGTAGCTCCCACGACAACTGCAGCTCCTACAACAACTTTAGCATCTACTTCAACCACAGCAGCTGCCCCTACGACAACCACTGCAGCTCTAACTACAACAACTGCTACTCCTACGACCACTACAACTCCAGAACCTACTACGACAACCAGTGCAGCTCCTACTACAACAACTGCTGTTCTTACGACCACAACGACTGCAGCACCTTCTACAACAACTACAACTTCAACTCCTACGACAACCACAACAGCAACACCTACAACAACTGTAGCTCCCACGACAACTGCAGCTCCTACAACAACTTTAGCATCTACTTCAACCACAGCAGCTGCCCCTACGACAACCGCTGTAGCCCTAACTACAACAACTGCTGCTCCTACGACCACTACAACTCCAGAACCTACTACGACAACCAGTGCAGCTCCTACTACAACAACTGCTGTTCTTACGACCACAACGACTGCAGCACCTTCTACAACAACTACAACTTCAGCTCCTACGACAACCACAACAGCAACACCTACAACAACTGTAGCTCCCACGACAACTGCAGCTCCTACAACAACTTCAGCATCTACTTCAACCACAGCAGCTGCCCCTACGACAACCACTGCAGCCCTAACTACAACAACTTCTGCTCCTACGACTACTACAACTCCAGAACCTACTACGACAACCAGTGCTGCTCCTACTACAACAACTGCTGTTCTTACGACCACAACGACTGCAGCACCTTCTACAACAACTACAACTTCAGTTCCTACGACAACCACAACAGCAACACCTATAACAACTGTAGCTCCCACGACAACTGCAGCTCCTATAACAACTTTAGCATCTACTTCAACCACAGCAGCTGCCCCTACGACAACAACTGCAGCCCTAACTACAACAACTGCTGCTCCTACGACCACTACAACTCCAGAACCTACTACGACAACCAGTGCAGCTCCTACTACAACAACTGCTGTTCTTACGACCACAACGACTGCAGCACCTTCTACAACAACTACAACTTCAGCTCCTACGACAATCACAACAGCAACACCTACAACAACTGTAGCTCCCACGACAACTGCAGCTCCTACAACAACTTTAGCATCTACATCAACCACAACAGCTGCCCCTACGACAACCACTGCAGCCCTAACTACAACAACTGCTACTCCTACGACCACTACAACTCCAGAACCTACTACGACAACCAATGCAGCTCCTACTACAACAACTGCTGTTCTTACGACCACAACGACTACAGCACCTTCTACAACAACTACAACTTCAACTCCTACGACAACCACAACAGCAACACCTACAACAACTGTAGCTCCCACGACAACTGCAGCTCCTAAAACAACTTTAGCATCTACTTCAACCACAGCAGCTGCCCCTACGACAACCACTGTAGCCCTAACTACAACAACTGCTGCTCCTACGACCACTACAACTCCAGAACCTACTACGACAACCAGTGCAGCTCCTACTACAACAACTGCTGTTCTTACGACCACAACGACTGCAGCACCTTCTACAACAACTACAACTTCAGCTCCTACGACAACCACAACAGCAACACCTACAACAACTGTAGCTCCCACGACAACTGCAGCTCCTACAACAACTTTAGCATCTACTTCAACCACAGCAGCTGCCCCTACGACAACCGCTGTAGCCCTAACTACAACAACTGCTGCTCCTACGACCACTACAACTCCAGAACCTACTACGACAACCAGTGCAGCTCCTACTACAACAACTGCTGTTCTTACGACCACAACGACTGCAGCACCTTCTACAACAACTACAACTTCAGCTCCTACGACAACCACAACAGCAACACCTACAACAACTGTAGCTCCCACGACAACTGCAGCTCCTACAACAACTTCAGCATCTACTTCAACCACAGCAGCTGCCCCTACGACAACCACTGCAGCCCTAACTACAACAACTTCTGCTCCTACGACTACTACAACTCCAGAACCTACTACGACAACCAGTGCTGCTCCTACTACAACAACTGCTGTTCTTACGACCACAACGACTGCAGCACCTTCTACAACAACTACAACTTCAGTTCCTACGACAACCACAACAGCAACACCTATAACAACTGTAGCTCCCACGACAACTGCAGCTCCTATAACAACTTTAGCATCTACTTCAACCACAGCAGCTGCCCCTACGACAACAACTGCAGCCCTAACTACAACAACTGCTGCTCCTACGACCACTACAACTCCAGAACCTACTACGACAACCAGTGCAGCTCCTACTACAACAACTGCTGTTCTTACGACCACAACGACTGCAGCACCTTCTACAACAACTACAACTTCAGCTCCTACGACAATCACAACAGCAACACCTACAACAACTGTAGCTCCCACGACAACTGCAGCTCCTACAACAACTTTAGCATCTACATCAACCACAACAGCTGCCCCTACGACAACCACTGCAGCCCTAACTACAACAACTGCTACTCCTACGACCACTACAACTCCAGAACCTACTACGACAACCAATGCAGCTCCTACTACAACAACTGCTGTTCTTACGACCACAACGACTACAGCACCTTCTACAACAACTACAACTTCAACTCCTACGACAACCACAACAGCAACACCTACAACAACTGTAGCTCCCACGACAACTGCAGCTCCTACAACAACTTTAGCATCTACTTCAACCACAGCAGCTGCCCCTACGACAACCACTGTAGCCCTAACTACAACAACTGCTGCTCCTACGACCACTACAACTCCAGAACCTACTACGACAACCAGTGCAGCTCCTACTACAACAACTGCTGTTCTTACGACCACAACGACTGCAGCACCTTCTACAACAACTACAACTTCAGCTCCTACGACAACCACAACAGCAACACCTACAACAACTGTAGCTCCCACGACAACTGCAGCTCCTACAACAACTTCAGCATCTACTTCAACCACAGCAGCTGCCCCTACGACAACCACTGCAGCCCTAACTACAACAACTTCTGCTCCTACGACCACTACAACTCCAGAACCTACTACGACAACCAGTGCAGCTCCTACTACAACAACTGCTGTTCTTACGACCACAACGACTGCAGCGCCTTCTACAACAACTACAACTTCAACTCCTACGACAACCACAACAGCAACACCTACAACAACTGTAGCTCCCACGACAACTGCAGCTCCTACAACAACTTTAGCATCTACTTCAACCACAGCAGCTGCCCCTACGACAACCACTGTAGCCCTAACTACAACAACTGCTGCTCCTACGACCACTACAACTCCAGAACCTACTACGACAACCAGTGCAGCTCCTACTACAACAACTGCTGTTCTTACGACCACAACGACTGCAGCACCTTCTACAACAACTACAACTTCAGCTCCTACGACAACCACAACAGCAACACCTACAACAACTGTAGCTCCCACGACAACTGCAGCTCCTACAACAACTTCAGCATCTACTTCAACCACAGCAGCTGCCCCTACGACAACAACTGCAGCCCTAACTACAACAACTGCTGCTCCTACGACCACTACAACTCCAGAACCTACTACGACAACCAGTGCAGCTCCTACTACAACAACTGCTGTTCTTACGACCACAACGACTGCAGCACCTTCTACAACAACTACAACTTCAACTCCTACGACAACCACAACAGCAACACCTACAACAACTGTAGCTCCCACGACAACTGCAGCATCTACTTCAACCACAGCAGCTGCCCCTACGACAACCACTGCAGCCCTAACTTCAACTGCTGCTCCTACGACCACTACAACTCCAGAACCTACTACGACAACCAGTGCAGCTCCTACTACAACAACTGCTGTTCTTACGACCACAACGACTGCAGCACCTTCTACAACAACTACAACTTCCGCTCCTACGACAACCACAACAGCAACACCTATAACAACTGTAGCTCCCACGACAACTGCAGCTCCTATGACAACTTTAGCATCTACTTCAACCACAGCAGCTGGCCCTACGACAACCACTGCAGCCCTAACTACAACAACTGCTGCTCCTACGACCACTACAACTCCAGAACCTACTACGACAACCAGTGCAGCTCCTACTACAACAACTGCTGTTCTTACGACCACAACGACTGCAGCACCTTCTACAACAACTACAACTTCAGCTCCTACGACAACCACAACAGCAACACCTATAACAACTGTAGCTCCCACGACAACTGCAGCTCCTATAACAACTTTAGCATCTACTTCAACCACAGCAGCTGCCCCTACGACAACAACTGCAGCCCTAACTACAACAACTGCTGCTCCTACGACCACTACAACTCCAGAACCTACTACGACAACCAGTGCAGCTCCTACTACAACAACTGCTGTTCTTACGATCACAACGACTGCAGCACCTTCTACAACAACTACAACTTCAGCTCCTACGACAATCACAACAGCAACACCTTCAACAACTGTAGCTCCCACGACAACTGCAGCTCCTACAACAACTTTAGCATCTACATCAACCACAGCAGCTGCCCCTACAACAACCACTGCAGCCCTAACTACAACAACTGCTACTCCTACGACCACTACAACTCCAGAACCTACTACGACAACCAATGCAGCTCCTACTACAACAACTGCTGTTCTTACGACCACAACGACTGCAGCACCTTCTACAACAACTACAACTTCAGCTCCTACGACAACCACAACAGCAACACCTACAACAACTGTAGCTCCCACGACAACTGCAGCTCCTACAACAACTTCAGCATCTACTTCAACCACAGCAGCTGCCCCTACGACAACCACTGCAGCCCTAACTACAACAACTTCTGCTCCTACGACCACTACAACTCCAGAACCTACTACGACAACCAGTGCTGCTCCTACTACAACTACTGCTGTTCTTACGACCACAACGACTGCAGCACCTTCTACAACAACTACAACTTCCGCTCCTACGACAACCACAACAGCAACACCTATAACAACTGTAGCTCCCACGACAACTGCAGCTCCTATGACAACTTTAGCATCTACTTCAACCACAGCAGCTGGCCCTACGACAACCACTGCAGCCCTAACTACAACAACTGCTGCTCCTACGACCACTACAACTCCAGAACCTACTACGACAACCAGTGCAGCTCCTACTACAACAACTGCTGTTCTTACGACCACAACGACTGCAGCACCTTCTACAACAACTACAACTTCAGCTCCTACGACAACCACAACAGCAACACCTATAACAACTGTAGCTCCCACGACAACTGCAGCTCCTATAACAACTTTAGCATCTACTTCAACCACAGCAGCTGCCCCTACGACAACAACTGCAGCCCTAACTACAACAACTGCTGCTCCTACGACCACTACAACTCCAGAACCTACTACGACAACCAGTGCAGCTCCTACTACAACAACTGCTGTTCTTACGATCACAACGACTGCAGCACCTTCTACAACAACTACAACTTCAGCTCCTACGACAATCACAACAGCAACACCTTCAACAACTGTAGCTCCCACGACAACTGCAGCTCCTACAACAACTTTAGCATCTACATCAACCACAGCAGCTGCCCCTACAACAACCACTGCAGCCCTAACTACAACAACTGCTACTCCTACGACCACTACAACTCCAGAACCTACTACGACAACCAATGCAGCTCCTACTACAACAACTGCTGTTCTTACGACCACAACGACTGCAGCACCTTCTACAACAACTACAACTTCAGCTCCTACGACAACCACAACAGCAACACCTACAACAACTGTAGCTCCCACGACAACTGCAGCTCCTACAACAACTTCAGCATCTACTTCAACCACAGCAGCTGCCCCTACGACAACCACTGCAGCCCTAACTACAACAACTTCTGCTCCTACGACCACTACAACTCCAGAACCTACTACGACAACCAGTGCTGCTCCTACTACAACTACTGCTGTTCTTACGACCACAACGACTGCAGCACCTTCTACAACAACTACAACTTCAGTTCCTACGACAACCACAACAGCAACACCTATAACAACTGTAGCTCCCACGACAACTGCAGCTCCTATAACAACTTTAGCATCTACTTCAACCACAGCAGCTGCCCCTACGACAACAACTGCAGCCCTAACTACAACAACTGCTGCTCCTATGACCACTACAACTCCAGAACCTACTACGACAACCAGTGCAGCTCCTACTACAACAACTGCTGTTATTACGACCACAACGACTGCAGCACCTTCTACAACAACTACAACTTCAGCTCCTACGACAACCACAACAGCAACACCTACAACAACTGTAGCTCCCACGACAACTGCAGCTCCTACAACAACTTCAGCATCTACTTCAACCACAGCAGCTGCCCCTACGACAACCACTGCAGCCCTAACTACAACAACTTCTGCTCCTACGACCACTACAACTCCAGAACCTACTACGACAACCAGTGCTGCTCCTACTACAACAACTGCTGTTCTTACGACCACAACGACTGCAGCACCTTCTACAACAACTACAAATTCAGCTCCTACGACAACCACAACAGCAACACCTACAACAACTGTAGCTCCCACGACAACTGCAGCTCCTACAACAACTTTAGCATCTACTTCAACCACAGCAGCTGCCCCTAAGACAACCACTGCAGCCCTAACTTCAACAACTGCTACTCCTACGACCACTACAACTCCAGAACCTACTACGACAACCAGTGCAGCTCCTACTACAACAACTGCTGTTCTTACGACCACAACGACTGCAGCGCCTTCTACAACAACTACAACTTCAACTCCTACGACAACCACAACAGCAACACCTACAACAACTGTAGCTCCCACGACAACTGCAGCTCCTACAACAACTTTAGCATCTACTTCAACCACAGCAGCTGCCCCTACGACAACCACTGTAGCCCTAACTACAACAACTGCTGCTCCTACGACCACTACAACTCCAGAACCTACTACGACAACCAGTGCAGCTCCTACTACAACAACTGCTGTTCTTACGACCACAACGACTGCAGCACCTTCTACAACAACTACAACTTCAGCTCCTACGACAACCACAACAGCAACACCTACAACAACTGTAGCTCCCACGACAACTGCAGCTCCTACAACAACTTCAGCATCTACTTCAACCACAGCAGCTGCCCCTACGACAACAACTGCAGCCCTAACTACAACAACTGCTGCTCCTACGACCACTACAACTCCAGAACCTACTACGACAACCAGTGCAGCTCCTACTACAACAACTGCTGTTCTTACGACCACAACGACTGCAGCACCTTCTACAACAACTACAACTTCAACTCCTACGACAACCACAACAGCAACACCTACAACAACTGTAGCTCCCACGACAACTGCAGCATCTACTTCAACCACAGCAGCTGCCCCTACGACAACCACTGCAGCCCTAACTTCAACTGCTGCTCCTACGACCACTACAACTCCAGAACCTACTACGACAACCAGTGCAGCTCCTACTACAACAACTGCTGTTCTTACGACCACAACGACTGCAGCACCTTCTACAACAACTACAACTTCCGCTCCTACGACAACCACAACAGCAACACCTATAACAACTGTAGCTCCCACGACAACTGCAGCTCCTATGACAACTTTAGCATCTACTTCAACCACAGCAGCTGGCCCTACGACAACCACTGCAGCCCTAACTACAACAACTGCTGCTCCTACGACCACTACAACTCCAGAACCTACTACGACAACCAGTGCTGCTCCTACTACAACAACTGCTGTTCTTACGACCACAACGACTGCAGCACCTTCTACAACAACTACAACTTCAGCTCCTACGACAACCACAACAGCAACACCTATAACAACTGTAGCTCCCACGACAACTGCAGCTCCTATAACAACTTTAGCATCTACTTCAACCACAGCAGCTGCCCCTACGACAACAACTGCAGCCCTAACTACAACAACTGCTGCTCCTACGACCACTACAACTCCAGAACCTACTACGACAACCAGTGCAGCTCCTACTACAACAACTGCTGTTCTTACGATCACAACGACTGCAGCACCTTCTACAACAACTACAACTTCAGCTCCTACGACAATCACAACAGCAACACCTTCAACAACTGTAGCTCCCACGACAACTGCAGCTCCTACAACAACTTTAGCATCTACATCAACCACAGCAGCTGCCCCTACAACAACCACTGCAGCCCTAACTACAACAACTGCTACTCCTACGACCACTACAACTCCAGAACCTACTACGACAACCAATGCAGCTCCTACTACAACAACTGCTGTTCTTACGACCACAACGACTGCAGCACCTTCTACAACAACTACAACTTCAGCTCCTACGACAACCACAACAGCAACACCTACAACAACTGTAGCTCCCACGACAACTGCAGCTCCTACAACAACTTCAGCATCTACTTCAACCACAGCAGCTGCCCCTACGACAACCACTGCAGCCCTAACTACAACAACTTCTGCTCCTACGACCACTACAACTCTAGAACCTACTACGACAACCAGTGCAGCTCCTAGTACAACAACTGCTGTTCTTACGACCACAACGACTACAGCACCTTCTACAACAACTACAACTTCAGCTCCTACGACAACCACAACCACAACAGCAACACCTACAACAACTGTAGCTCCCACGACAACTGCAGCTCCTACAACAACTTCAGCATCTACTTCAACCACAGCAGCTGCCCCTACGACAACCACTGCAGCCCTAACTACAACAACTTCTGCTCCTACGACCACTACAACTCCAGAACCTACTACGACAACCAGTGCTGCTCCTACTACAACAACTGCTGTTCTTACGACCACAACGACTGCAGCACCTTCTACAACAACTACAACTTCGGCTCCTACGACAACCACAACAGCAACACCTACAACAACTGTAGCTCCCACGACAACTGCAGCTCCTACAACAACTTTAGCATCTACTTCAACCACAGCAGCTGCCCCTACGACAACCACTGCAGCTCTAACTACAACAACTGCTACTCCTACGACCACTACAACTCCAGAACCTACTACGACAACCAGTGCAGCTCCTACTACAACAACTGCTGTTCTTACGACCACAACGACTGCAGCACCTTCTACAACAACTACAACTTCAACTCCTACGACAACCACAACAGCAACACCTACAACAACTGTAGCTCCCACGACAACTGCAGCTCCTACAACAACTTTAGCATCTACTTCAACCACAGCAGCTGCCCCTACGACAACCACTGTAGTCCTAACTACAACAACTACTGCTCCTACGACCACTACAACTCCAGAACCTACTACGACAACCAGTGCAGCTCCTACTACAACAACTGCTGTTCTTACGACCACAACGACTGCAGCACCTTCTACAACAACTACAACTTCAGCTCCTACGACAACCACAACAGCAACACCTACAACAACTGTAGCTCCCACGACAACTGCAGCTCCTACAACAACTTCAGCATCTACTTCAACCACAGCAGCTGCCCCTACGACAACCACTGCAGCCCTAACTACAACAACTTCTGCTCCTACGACCACTACAACTCCAGAACCTACTACGACAACCAGTGCTGCTCCTACTACAACAACTGCTGTTCTTACGACCACAACGACTGCAGCACCTTCTACAACAACTACAACTTCAGTTCCTACGACAACCACAACAGCAACACCTATAACAACTGTAGCTCCCACGACAACTGCAGCTCCTATAACAACTTTAGCATCTACTTCAACCACAGCAGCTGCCCCTACGACAACAACTGCAGCCCTAACTACAACAACTGCTGCTCCTACGACCACTACAACTCCAGAACCTACTACGACAACCAGTGCAGCTCCTACTACAACAACTGCTGTTCTTACGACCACAACGACTGCAGCACCTTCTACAACAACTACAACTTCAGCTCCTACGACAACCACAACAGCAACACCTACAACAACTGTAGCTCCCACGACAACTGCAGCTCCTACAACAACTTCAGCATCTACTTCAACCACAGCAGCTGCCCCTACGACAACCACTGCAGCCCTAACTACAACAACTTCTGCTCCTACGACCACTACAACTCCAGAACCTACTACGACAACCAGTGCTGCTCCTACTACAACAACTGCTGTTCTTACGACCACAACGACTGCAGCACCTTCTACAACAACTACAAATTCAGCTCCTACGACAACCACAACAGCAACACTTACAACAACTGTAGCTCCCACGACAACTGCAGCTCCTACAACAACTTTAGCATCTACTTCAACCACAGCAGCTGCCCCTACGACAACCACTGCAGCCCTAACTTCAACAACTGCTACTCCTACGACCACTACAACTCCAGAACCTACTACGACAACCAGTGCAGCTCCTACTACAACAACTGCTGTTCTTACGACCACAACGACTGCAGCGCCTTCTACAACAACTACAACTTCAACTCCTACGACAACCACAACAGCAACACCTACAACAACTGTAGCTCCCACGACAACTGCAGCTCCTACAACAACTTTAGCATCTACTTCAACCACAGCAGCTGCCCCTACGACAACCACTGTAGCCCTAACTACAACAACTGCTGCTCCTACGACCACTACAACTCCAGAACCTACTACGACAACCAGTGCAGCTCCTACTACAACAACTGCTGTTCTTACGACCACAACGACTGCAGCACCTTCTACAACAACTACAACTTCAGCTCCTACGACAACCACAACAGCAACACCTACAACAACTGTAGCTCCCACGACAACTGCAGCTCCTACAACAACTTCAGCATCTACTTCAACCACGGCAGCTGCCCCTACGACAACAACTGCAGCACTAACTACAACAACTGCTGCTCCTACGACCACTACAACTCCAGAACCTACTACGACAACCAGTGCAGCTCCTACTACAACAACTGCTGTTCTTACGACCACAACGACTGCAGCACCTTCTACAACAACTACAACTTCAACTCCTACGACAACCACAACAGCAACACCTACAACAACTGTAGCTCCCACGACAACTGCAGCATCTACTTCAACCACAGCAGCTGCCCCTACGACAACCACTGCAGCCCTAACTTCAACTGTTGCTCCTACGACCACTACAACTCCAGAACCTACTACGACAACCAGTGCAGCTCCTACTACAACAACTGCTGTTCTTACGACCACAACGACTGCAGCACCTTCTACAACAACTACAACTTCCGCTCCTACGACAACCACAACAGCAACACCTATAACAACTGTAGCTCCCACGACAACTGCAGCTCCTATGACAACTTTAGCATCTACTTCAACCACAGCAGCTGGCCCTACGACAACCACTGCAGCCCTAACTACAACAACTGCTGCTCCTACGACCACTACAACTCCAGAACCTACTACGACAACCAGTGCTGCTCCTACTACAACAACTGCTGTTCTTACGACCACAACGACTGCAGCACCTTCTACAACAACTACAACTTCAGCTCCTACGACAACCACAACAGCAACACCTATAACAACTGTAGCTCCCACGACAACTGCAGCTCCTATAACAACTTTAGCATCTACTTCAACCACAGCAGCTGCCCCTACGACAACAACTGCAGCCCTAACTACAACAACTGCTGCTCCTACGACCACTACAACTCCAGAACCTACTACGACAACCAGTGCAGCTCCTACTACAACAACTGCTGTTCTTACGACCACAACGACTGCAGCACCTTCTACAACAACTACAACTTCAGCTCCTACGACAATCACAACAGCAACACCTTCAACAACTGTAGCTCCCACGACAACTGCAGCTCCTACAACAACTTTAGCATCTACATCAACCACAGCAGCTGCCCCTACAACAACCACTGCAGCCCTAACTACAACAACTGCTACTCCTACGACCACTACAACTCCAGAACCTACTACGACAACCAATGCAGCTCCTACTACAACAACTGCTGTTCTTACGACCACAACGACTGCAGCACCTTCTACAACAACTACAACTTCAGCTCCTACGACAACCACAACAGCAACACCTACAACAACTGTAGCTCCCACGACAACTGCAGCTCCTACAACAACTTCAGCATCTACTTCAACCACAGCAGCTGCCCCTACGACAACCACTGCAGCCCTAACTACAACAACTTCTGCTCCTACGACCACTACAACTCTAGAACCTACTACGACAACCAGTGCAGCTCCTAGTACAACAATTGCTGTTCTTACGACCACAACGACTACAGCACCTTCTACAACAACTACAACTTCAGCTCCTACGACAACCACAACAGCAACACCTACAACAACTGTAGCTCCCACGACAACTGCAGCTCCTACAACAACTTTAGCATCTACTTCAACCACAGCAGCTGCCCCTACGACAACCACTGCAGCTCTAACTACAACAACTGCTACTCCTACGACCACTACAACTCCAGAACCTACTACGACAACCAGTGCAGCTCCTACTACAACAACTGCTGTTCTTACGACCACAACGACTGCAGCACCTTCTACAACAACTACAACTTCAACTCCTACGACAACCACAACAGCAACACCTACAACAACTGTAGCTCCCACGACAACTGCAGCTCCTACAACAACTTTAGCATCTACTTCAACCACAGCAGCTGCCCCTACGACAACCACTGTAGTCCTAACTACAACAACTACTGCTCCTACGACCACTACAACTCCAGAACCTACTACGACAACCAGTGCAGCTCCTACTACAACAACTGCTGTTCTTACGACCACAACGACTGCAGCACCTTCTACAACAACTACAACTTCAGCTCCTACGACAACCACAACAGCAACACCTACAACAACTGTAGCTCCCACGACAACTGCAGCTCCTACAACAACTTCAGCATCTACTTCAACCACAGCAGCTGCCCCTACGACAACCACTGCAGCCCTAACTACAACAACTTCTGCTCCTACGACCACTACAACTCCAGAACCTACTACGACAACCAGTGCTGCTCCTACTACAACAACTGCTGTTCTTACGACCACAACGACTGCAGCACCTTCTACAACAACTACAACTTCAGTTCCTACGACAACCACAACAGCAACACCTATAACAACTGTAGCTCCCACGACAACTGCAGCTCCTATAACAACTTTAGCATCTACTTCAACCACAGCAGCTGCCCCTACGACAACAACTGCAGCCCTAACTACAACAACTGCTGCTCCTACGACCACTACAACTCCAGAACCTACTACGACAACCAGTGCAGCTCCTACTACAACAACTGCTGTTCTTACGACCACAACGACTGCAGCACCTTCTACAACAACTACAACTTCAACTCCTACGACAACCACAACAGCAACACCTACAACAACTGTAGCTCCCACGACAACTGCAGCTCCTACAACAACTTCAGCATCTACTTCAACCACAGCAGCTGCCCCTACGACAACCACTGCAGCCCTAACTACAACAACTTCTGCTCCTACGACCACTACAACTCCAGAACCTACTACGACAACCAGTGCTGCTCCTACTACAACAACTGCTGTTCTTACGACCACAACGACTGCAGCACCTTCTACAACAACTACAAATTCAGCTCCTACGACAACCACAACAGCAACACCTACAACAACTGTAGCTCCCACGACAACTGCAGCTCCTACAACAACTTTAGCATCTACTTCAACCACAGCAGCTGCCCCTACGACAACCACTGCAGCCCTAACTACAACAACTGCTACTCCTACGACCACTACAACTCCAGAACCTACTACGACAACCAGTGCAGCTCCTACTACAACAACTGCTGTTCTTACGACCACAACGACTGCAGCACCTTCTACAACAACTACAACTTCAACTCCTACGACAACCACAACAGCAACACCTACAACAACTGTAGCTCCCACGACAACTGCAGCTCCTACAACAACTTCAGCATCTACTTCAACCACAGCAGCTGCCCCTACGACAACCACTGCAGCCCTAACTACAACAACTTCTGCTCCTACGACCACTACAACTCCAGAACCTACTACGACAACCAGTGCTGCTCCTACTACAACAACTGCTGTTCTTACGACCACAACGACTGCAGCACCTTCTACAACAACTACAACTTCAGCTCCTACGACAACCACAACAGCAACACCGATAACAACTGTAGCTCCCACGACAACTGCAGCATCTACTTCAACCACAGCAGCTGCCCCTACGACAACCACTGCAGCCCTAACTAAAACTGCTGCTCCTACGACCACTACAACTCCAGAACCTACTACGACAACCAGTGCAGCTCCTACTACAACAACTGCTGTTCTTACGACCACAACGACTGCAGCACCTTCTACAACAACTACAACTTCAGCTCCTACTACAACCACAACAGCAACACCTACAACAACTGTAGCTCCCACGATAACTGCAGCTCCTATGACAACTTTAGCATCTACTTCAACCACAGCAGCTACCCCTACGACAACCACTGCAGCCCTAACTTCAACTGCTGCACCTACGACCACTACAACTCCAGAACCTACTACGACAACCAGTGCAGCTCCTACTACAACAACTGCTGTTCTTACGACCACAACGACTGCAGCACCTTCTACAACAACTACAACTTCCGCTCCTACGACAACCACAACAGCAACACCTATAACAACTGTAGCTCCCACGACAACTGCAGCTCCTATGACAACTTTAGCATCTACTTCAACCACAGCAGCTGGCCCTACGACAACCACTGCAGCCCTAACTACAACAACTGCTGCTCCTACGACCACTACAACTCCAGAACCTACTACGACAACCAGTGCAGCTCCTACTACAACAACTGCTGTTCTTACGACCACAACGACTGCAGCACCTTCTACAACAACTACAACTTCAGCTCCTACGACAACCACAACAGCAACACCTATAACAACTGTAGCTCCCACGACAACTGCAGCTCCTACAACAACTTTAGCATCTACATCAACCACAGCAGCTGCCCCTACGACAACCACTGCAGCCCTAACTACAACAACTGCTACTCCTACGACCACTACAACTCCAGAACCTACTACGACAACCAATGCAGCTCCTACTACAAAAACTGCTGTTCTTACGACCACAACGACTGCAGCACCTTCTACAACAACTACAACTTCAACTCCTACGACAACCACAACAGCAACACCTACAACAACTGTAGCTCCCACGACAACTGCAGCTCCTACAGCAACTTCAGCATCTACTTCAACCACAGCAGCTGCCCCTATGAAAACCACTGCAGCCCTAACTACAACAACTGCTGCTCCTACGACCATTACAACTCCAGAACCTACTACGACAACCAGTGCAGCTCCTACTACAACAACTTCTGCTCCTACAACCACTACAACTCCAGAACCTACTACGACAACCAGTGCTGCTCCTACTACAACAACTGCTGTTCTTACGACCACAACGACTGCAGCACCTTCTACAACAACTACAACTTCAGCTCCTACGACAACCACAACAGCAACACCTACAATAACTGTAGCTCCCACGACAACTGCAGCTCCTATAACAACTTTAGCATCTACTTCAACCACAGCAGCTGCCCCTACGACAACAACTGCAGCCCTAACTACAACAACTGCTGCTCCTACGACCACTACAACTCCAGAACATACTACGACAACCAGTGCAGCTCCTACTACAACAACTGCTGTTCTTACGACCACTGCGAATGCAGTACCTTCTACAACAACTACAACTTCAGCTCCTACGACAACCACAACAGCAACACCTACAACAACTGTAGCTCCCACGACAACTGCAGCTCCTACAACAACTTTCGCATCTACTTCAACCACAGCAGCTGCCCCTACGTTAACGACTGCAGCCCTAACTACAACAACTGCTACTCCTACGACCACTACAACTCCAGAACCTACTACGACAACCAATGCAGCTCCTACTACAACAACTGCTGTTCTTACGACCACAACGACTGCAGCACCTTCTACAACAACTACAACTTCAACTCCTACGACAACCACAACAGCAACACCTACAACAACTGTAGCTCCCACGACAACTGCAGCTCCTACAACAACTTTAGCATCTACTTCAACCACAGCAGCTGCCCCTACGACAACCACTGCAGCCCTAACTACAACAACTGCTGCTCCTACGACCACTACAACTCCAGAACCTACTACGACAACCAGTGCAGCTCCTACTACAACAACTGCTATTCTTGCGACTACTGCACCTTCTACAACAACTACAACTTCAGCTCCTACGACAACCACAACAGCAACACCTACAACAACTGTAGCTCCCACGACAACTGCAGCTCCTACAACAACTTCAGCATCTACTTCAACCACAGCAGCTGCCCCTACGACAACCACTGCAGCCCTAACTACAACAACTGCTACTCCTACGACCACTACAACTCCAGAACCTACTACGACAACCAATGCAGCTCCTACTACAACAACTGCTGTTCTTACGACCACAACGACTGCAGCACCTTATACAACAACTACAACTTCAACTCCTACGACAACCACAACAGCAACACCTACAACAACTGTAGCTCCCACGACAACTGCAGCTCCTACAACAACTTTAGCATCTACTTCAACCACAGCAGCTGCCCCTAAGACAACCACTGCAGCCCTAACTACAACTTCTGCTCCTACGACCACTACAACTCCAGAACCTACTACGACAACCAGTGCTGCTCCTACTACAACAACTGCTGTTCTTACGACCACAACGACTGCAGCACCTTCTACAACAACTACAACATCAGCTCCTACGACAACCACAACAGCAACACCTACAACAACTGTAGCTCCCACGACAACTGCAGCTCCTACAACTTTAGCATCTACTTCAACCACAGCAGATGCCCCTACGACAACCACTGCAGCCCTAACTACAACAACTGCTACTCCTACGACCACTACAACTCCAGAACCTACTACGACAACCAATAAAGCTCCTACTAGAACAACTGCTGTTCTTACGACCACAACGACTGCAGCACCTTCTACAACAACTACAACATCAGCTCCTACGACAACCACAACAGCAACACCTACAACAACTGTAGCTCCCACGACAACTGCAGCTCCTACAACTTTAGCATCTACTTCAACCACAGCAGCTGCCCCTACGACAACCGCTGCAGCCCTAACTACAACAACTGCTGCTCCTACGACCACTACAACTCCAGAACCTACTACGACAACCAGTGCAGCTCCTACTACAACAACTGCTGTTCTTACGACCACAACGACTGCAGCACCTTCTACAACAACTACAACTTCTGCTCCTACTTCAACCACAACAGCAACACCTACAACAACTGTAGCTCCCACGACAACTGCAGCTCCTACAACAACTTTTGCATCTACGTCAACCACAGCAGCTACCCCTACGATAACCACTGCAGCCCTAACTACAACAACTTCTGCTCCTACGACCACTACAACTCCAGAGCCTACTACGACAACCAGTGCTGCTCCTACTACAACAACTGCTGTTCTTACGACCTCAATGACTGCAGCACCTTCTACAACAACTACAGCTTCAGCTCCTACGACAACCACAACAGCAACACCTTCAACAACTGTAGCTCCCACGACAACTGCAGCTCCTATAACAACTTTAGCATCTACTTCAACCACAGCAGCTGCCCCTACGACAACCACTGCAGCCCTAACTACAACAACTGCTGCTCCTACGACCACTACAACTCCAGAACCTACTACGACAACCAGTGCAGCTCCTACTACAACAACTGCTGTTCTTACGACCACAACGACTGCAGCACCTTCTACAACAACTACAACTTCAGCTCCTACGACAACCACAACAGCAACACCTACAACAACTGTAGTTCCCACGACAACTGCAGCTCCTAAAACAACTTTAGCATCTACTTCAACCACAGCAGCTGCCCCTACGACAACCACCGCAGCCCTAACTACAACAACTGCTGCTCCTACGACCACTACAACTCCAGAACCTACTACGACAACCAATGCAGCTCCTACTACAACAACTTCTGTTCTTACGACCACAACGACTGCAGCACCTTCTACAACAACTACAACTTCAACTCCTACGACAACCCCAACAGCAACACCTACAACAACTGTAGCTCCCACGACAACTGCAGCTCCTACAACAACTTTAGCATCTACTTCAACCACAGCAGTTACCCCTACAATAACCACTGCAGCCCTAACTACAACAACTGCTGCATCTACGACCACTACAACTCCAGAACCTACTACGACAACCAGTGCAGCTCCTACTACAACAACTGCTGTTCTTACGACCACAACGACTGCAGCACCTTCTACAACAACTACAACTTCAGCTCCTACGACAACAATAACACCTATAACAACTGTAGCTCCCACGACAACTGCAGCTCCTACAACAACCACAACAGCAACACCGATAACAACTGTAGCTCCCACGACAACTGCAGCATCTATTTCAACCACAGCAGCTGCCCCTACGACAACCACTGCAGCCCTAACTAAAACTGCTGCTCCTACGACCACTACAACTCCAGAACCTACTACGACAACGAGTGCAGCTCCTACTACAACAACTGCTGTTCTTACGACCACAACGACTGCAGCACCTTCTACAACAACTACAACATCAGCTCCTACTACAACCACAACAGCAACACCTGCAACAACTGTAGCTCCCACGATAACTGCAGCTCCTATGACAACTTTAGCATCTACTTCAACCACAGCAGCTACCCCTACGACAACCACTGCAGCCCTAACTTCAACTGCTGCTCCTACGACCACTACAACTCCAGAACCTACTACGACAACCAGTGCAGCTCCTACTACAACAACTGCTGTTCTTACGACCACAACGACTGCAGCACCTTCTACAACAACTACAACTTCCGCTCCTACGACAACCACAACAGCAACACCTATAACAACTGTAGCTCCCACGACAACTGCAGCTCCCATGACAACTTTAGCATCTACTTCAACCACAGCAGCTGGCCCTACGACAACCACTGCAGCCCTAACTACAACAACTGCTGCTCCTACGACCACTACAACTCCAGAACCTACTACGACAACCCGTGCAGCTCCTACTACAACAACTGCTGTTCTTACGACCACAACGACTGCAGCACCTTCTACAACAACTACAACTTCAGCTCCTACGACAACCACAACAGCAACACCTATAACAACTGTAGCTCCCACGACAACTGCAGCTCCTACAACAACTTTAGCATCTACATCAACCACAGCAGCTGCCCCTACGACAACCACTGCAGCCCTAACTACAACAACTGCTACTCCTACGACCACTACAACTCCAGAACCTACTACGACAACCAATGCAGCTCCTACTACAACAACTGCTGTTCTTACGACCACAACGACTGCAGCACCTTCTACAACAACTACAACTTCAACTCCTACGACAACCACAACAGCAACACCTACAACAACTGTAGCTCCCACGACAACTGCAGCTCCTACAACAACTTCAGCATCTACTTCAACCACAGCAGCTGCCCCTATGAAAACCACTGCAGCCCTAACTACAACAACTGCTGCTCCTACGACCATTACAACTCCAGAACCTACTACGACAACCAGTGCAGCTCCTACTACAACAACTTCTGCTCCTACGACCACTACAACTCCAGAACCTACTACGACAACCAGTGCTGCTCCTACTACAACAACTGCTGTTCTTACGACCACAACGACTGCAGCACCTTCTACAACAACTACAACTTCAGCTCCTACGACAACCACAACAGCAACACCTATAACAACTGTAGCTCCCACGACAACTGCAGCTCCCATGACAACTTTAGCATCTACTTCAACCACAGCAGCTGGCCCTACGACAACCACTGCAGCCCTAACTACAACAACTGCTGCTCCTACGACCACTACAACTCCAGAACCTACTACGACAACCAGTGCAGCTCCTACTACAACAACTGCTGTTCTTACGACCACAACGACTGCAGCACCTTCTACAACAACTACAACTTCAGCTCCTACGACAACCACAACAGCAACACCTATAACAACTGTAGCTCCCACGACAACTGCAGCTCCTACAACAACTTTAGCATCTACATCAACCACAGCAGCTGCCCCTACGACAACCACTGCAGCCCTAACTACAACAACTGCTACTCCTACGACCACTACAACTCCAGAACCTACTACGACAACCAATGCAGCTCCTACTACAACAACTGCTGTTCTTACGACCACAACGACTGCAGCACCTTCTACAACAACTACAACTTCAACTCCTACGACAACCACAACAGCAACACCTACAACAACTGTAGCTCCCACGACAACTGCAGCTCCTACAACAACTTCAGCATCTACTTCAACCACAGCAGCTGCCCCTATGAAAACCACTGCAGCCCTAACTACAACAACTGCTGCTCCTACGACCATTACAACTCCAGAACCTACTACGACAACCAGTGCAGCTCCTACTACAACAACTTCTGCTCCTACGACCACTACAACTCCAGAACCTACTACGACAACCAGTGCTGCTCCCACTAGAACAACTGCTGTTCTTACGACCACAACGACTGCAGCACCTTCTACAACAACTACAACTTCAGCTCCTACGACAACCACAACAGCAACACCTACAATAACTGTAGCTCCCACGACAACTGCAGCTCCTATAACAACTTTAGCATCTACTTCAACCACAGCAGCTGCCCCTACGACAACAACTCCAGCCCTAACTACAACAACTGCTGCTCCTACGACCACTACAACTCCAGAACATACTACGACAACCAGTGCAGCTCCTACTACAACAACTGCTGTTCTTACGACCACTGCGAATGCAGTACCTTCTACAACAACTACAACTTCAGCTCCTACGACAACCACAACAGCAACACCTACAACAACTGTAGCTCCCACGACAACTGCAGCTCCTACAACAACTTTCGCATCTACTTCAACCACAGCAGCTGCCCCTACGTTAACGACTGCAGCCCTAACTACAACAACTGCTACTCCTACGACCACTACAACTCCAGAACCTACTACGACAACCAATGCAGCTCCTACTACAACAACTGCTGTTCTTACGACCACAACGACTGCAGCACCTTCTACAACAACTACAACTTCAGCTCCTACGACTACCACAACAGCAACACCTATAACAACTGTAGCTCCCACGACAACTGCAGCTCCTATAACAACTTTAGCATCTACTTCAACCACAGCAGCTGCCCCTACGACAACCACTGCAGCCCTAACTACAACAACTGCTGCTCCTACAACCACTACAACTCCAGAACCTACTACGACAACCAGTGCAGCTCTTACTACAACAACTGCTGTTCTTACGACCACAACAACTGCAGCACCTTCTACAACAACTACAACTTCAGCTCCTACTACAACCACAACAGCAACACCTACAACAACTGTAGCTCCCACGACAACTGCAGCTCCTATAACAACTTTAGCATCTACTTCAACCACAGCAGCTGCCCCTACGACAACCACTGCAGCCCTAACTACAACAACTGCTGCTCCTACGACCACTACAACTCCAGAACCTACTACGACAACCAGTGCAGCTCCTACTACAACAACTGCTATTCTTGCGACTACTGCACCTTCTACAACAACTACAACTTCAGCTCCTACGACAACCACAACAGCAACACCTACAACAACTGTAGCTCCCACGACAACTGCAGCTCCTACAACAACTTCAGCATCTACTTCAACCACAGCAGCTGCCCCTACGACAACCACTGCAGCCCTAACTACAACAACTGCTACTCCTACGACCACTACAACTCCAGAACCTACTACGACAACCAATGCAGCTCCTACTACAACAACTGCTGTTCTTACGACCACAACGACTGCAGCACCTTATACAACAACTACAACTTCAACTCCTACGACAACCACAACAGCAACACCTACAACAACTGTAGCTCCCACGACAACTGCAGCTCCTACAACAACTTTAGCATCTACTTCAACCACAGCAGCTGCCCCTAAGACAACCACTGCAGCCCTAACTACAACTTCTGCTCCTACGACCACTACAACTCCAGAACCTACTAGGACAACCAGTGCTGCTCCTACTACAACAACTGCTGTTCTTACGACCACAACGACTGCAGCACCTTCTACAACAACTACAACTTCAGCTCCTACGACTACCACAACAGCAACACCTATAACAACTGTAGCTCCCACGACAACTGCAGCTCCTATAACAACTTTAGCATCTACTTCAACCACAGCAGCTGCCCCTACGACAACCACTGCAGCCCTAACTACAACAACTGCTGCTCCTACAACCACTACAACTCCAGAACCTACTACGACAACCAGTGCAGCTCTTACTACAACAACTGCTGTTCTTACGACCACAACAACTGCAGCACCTTCTACAACAACTACAACTTCAGCTCCTACTACAACCACAACAGCAACACCTACAACAACTGTAGCTCCCACGACAACTGCAGCTCCTATAACAACTTTAGCATCTACTTCAACCACAGCAGCTGCCCCTACGACAACCACTGCAGCCCTAACTACAACAACTGCTGCTCCTACGACCACTACAACTCCAGAACCTACTACGACAACCAGTGCAGCTCCTACTACAACAACTGCTGTTCTTACGACCACAACGACTGCAGCACCTTCTACAACAACTACAACCTTAGCTCCTACTACAACCACAACAGCAACACCTCCAACAACTGTAGCTCCCACGACAACTGCAGCTCCTACAACAACTTTTGCATCTACTTCAACCACAGCAGCTGCCCCTACGACAACCACTGCAGCCCTAACTACAACAACTTCTGCTCCTACGACCACTACAACTCCAGAACCTATTACGACAACCAGTGCAGCTCCTACTACAACAACTGCTGTTCTTACGACCACAACGACTGCAGCACCTTCTACAACAACTACAACTTCAGCTCCTACGACAACCACAACAACAGCACCTACTACAACACCTGCAGTTCCATCAACTGTAGCTCCCACGACCACTCCACCTGCTGCACTTTCGACAACAATCACAAATACAGCTCCTGATACAACAACTGTAGCTCCTACATCATCCGCAGCAGCTGCCTCTACGACAACCACTGCAGCTCTAACTACAACAACTGCTGCTCCAACGACCACTACAACTCCAGAACCTACTACGACAACCACTGCAGCTTCTGCTACAACAACTGCTATTCTTACAACCACTGCGACTGCAGCATCTTCTACAACAACTACAACTTCAGCTCCTACGACAATCACAACAGCAACACCTACAACAACTGTTGCTCCCACGACAACTGCAGCTCCTACAACAACTTTAGCATCTACTTCAACCACATCAGCAGCCCCTACGACAACCACTGCAGCCCTAACTACAACAACTGCTGCTCCTACGACAACCACAACAACAGCACCTACTACAACACCTGCAGCTCCTACAACTGTAGCTCCCACGACCACTACACCTGCTGTACTTACTACAACAATCACAACTACAGCTCCTACTACAACAACTGTAGCTTCTACGTCAACCACAGCAGCTGCCTCTACGACAACCACTGCAGCTCTAACTACAACAACTGCTGCTCCAACGACCACTACAACTCCAGAACCTATTACGACAACCACTGCAGCTCCTGCTACAACAACTGCTATTCTTACAACCACTGCGACTGCAGAACCTTCTACTGGTACAGAACCTTCTACTGGTACAACGACTACAACTGCAGCACCTACAAATTCAACCGCAATTGTACTTCCTACCTCGACAACCAGAACTGCAACTTATAACTCGACTTCTATGACATCAATTACTAGGTATGCAAGATAATTTAGTGTAATTATTTTATACAATTCAATTAATACTTTGTCAATCAAGGAACCTTTGCAACAATGAACTGTGTAAATCCATGTATATCCATGCTTTTGTCATTATATGAGT